>NW_024039200.1:752500-1084809 GCF_016077235.1 Cyprinodon tularosa | reverse complement strand
TAAATAAGGGGAAGCCCTAGCAGTGTCAGAGATGGCGTTTGGTTGGAGGACCGAGGGCCAGCCCTTTTTGAATGGATTAGATACAAGAGGATAAAGCTTTCTAAATAGAAAAAAAAGATCAGATTTGCCCTTGCAACTCTCCAAAGATGTCTCTGTACTCTTTGCTTTCTTTCCTCCTATGTCAGGTAATGGAATGTATGTCTCTGTTGTTCTGCAGTTTCTGGTGTAGGTTTGTGCATTGTCTTATTTCTAAAGTGTATGCATTGTCTTATATTGGATTAAACTCTGTAATTCTGTGACGTCAACATGCAATGTTGGTTTTATTACCAAACGCAGCTCGCCGAGTGGACCTGGGGAAGGGAAGAATCAGAAGCCAATTTTTTTCCAAAGTTAACTATGTTAGAATATTTTCTTCCTTTACACTGTGAAGTATAGAATTCAGTTCAAAATCCTCCTACTTACTTTTAAAGTTATTCACAATCTCTCCCCTCCATACCTTTCTGATTTACTTCAAATTTCTACTCCCTCCCGCACTCTTGGATCTTCTTCTACCACTCACTTAGTTGTTCCTTCAGCCCGTCTTAAAACCATGGGGAGCAGAGCTTTTTCACGTTCTGCGCCCACACTCTGGAACTCTCTCCCCTCTGACATCTGCAAAACCGAGTCTTTACCCGTATTCAAATCCAAACTCAAAACCCACATGTTCAAGATTGCCTTTTCATTATGATTTTATATTACTTTCCTCTGTGTAATTTGTGTTGTTTCTTTTAATTATGACGACTGCTTTCTACCATTTATTGTTTTTATATGTACAGTGACCTTGAGTGTTTTGAAAGGCGCTTGAAATAAAATGTATTATTATTATTATTATTATTATACATATGAGCTGATTCTAATCTCTTTAGCCAGTACTAAATCCCAAGTGGAGTGAGTGAAATCTCATAAAGCTGTGAGATTTTAGAAATAATGCTGGGAAGCAGGAGGAGGTGTGGTGCACAGAAATGAGAAAAATCTGTCAGATTTCTCCCACTACCACATTTAGGAAAATAATTATGTTGAATTAATGAACTCTGCTATATCCTGCCAGTGACCTATGCTGCAACGTAAAATAATAGATTTTACCTCCTTACTTTTTTCTTTGTAAATAATTCCTTTGTCTTATTTATGCATCTATGTATGCATTTTATATAGAAAGTAAGGGGAAATGATAGGTGGCAGAAAAGCTCTTTAAACTGTATTTTTATGAATTGTAAAACATTCTTTTCTTGTTGTCTTTATATTAGGAGATAACATTGGGGGATACTAAGTAATCAACCACACATCGTATTATCACAAAGTCCAGAATTTCTGGATAATAATTAAAGAGGATTCTTTAATTATTCTGCAGATATTCTCAGACACATGTCATTGTCTGAAATTTAAGCCTTGATTCTTATTATACACTTGCAGGGTTTTTGGTGTCTCATAACTTGGTCTTCTATCTTGGTTATGAAACATTTTAAATTGGCACAGGTTAATAATTCTGATTTGGACACACATAAAAAAGTTAAATTACCTTTTAATTTCTTCCTGAACCTTAATTTTTCTTAAGGTTATCTCCAGCCTCATAAACTAGATTTTACCTTCAAAAGAAAACTCAGCGTACTTTAGCACTCTCAGCTCTGTCCAAGCTTACAGACTAAGTCAAAAATATTCTTCTTTATTACAGTCTAAAGCTCTTTAAGACTCTCAGCTCGGTAGTCTCTAAAGACTCTGTTCCCTCTATTTCACATTCCTGGGCCCTCCTGCTGTTGGTGTCACTATAGATATCTTCCCAATTCCTTACTGCTGATCTGATAGGATGAAAAAGGGATTGGCTGATGGGGAACAGAGTGAAGAGGCAGGGATAGAGACGAGCAAGGAAAAAAAAAAAGAAAGATTGTGTGAAGGGAAAAATTAGAAAGACATTACAATGGATGGGAAACACAGGCAGTTCCTGCCAGTTTGCGAGTTAGAAAATGAGTGGGTGGATGGGCTAAGAAGGTGATGGGCTGAGGGTGGAGGAGAGAGGCCAAATTCTCATCATGCTTTCATACGCAATTTTATTACCCAGTTTATTCATCTGAACCAACTCATAACTTTCCCCCCTCCCTCTTTGAATTAGGAGCTGCTTCTCATCTTCTACGTACAGGTGCTGGTCATAAAATTAGAATATCATGAAAAAGTAGATTGATTTCAGTAATTCCATTTAAAAAGTGAAACTTGTATATTATATTCATACATTACATACAAACTCATATATTTCAGATGTTTATTTTGTTTAATTTTGATGATTACAAATGACAACAAATGAAAATCTCAAATTCATCATATCAGAAAATTAGAATATTGTGAAAAGGTTCAAAATTGATGGCCCCTGGTGCCACACTCTAATCAGCTAATTAACTCAAACCACCTGCAAAAGCCTTTAAATGGTCTCTCAGTCTAGTTCTATAGGCTACACAATCATGGGGAAGACTGCTGACTTGACAGTTGTCCAAAAGACGACCATCGACACCTTGCACAAGGAGGGCAAGACACAAAAGGTCATCGCTAAAGAGGCTGGCTGTTCACAGAGCTCAGTGTCCAAGCACATTAATAGAGAGGCGAAGGGAAGGAAAAGATGTGGTCGAAAAAAGTGTACAAGCAAGAGAGATAACCGCACCCTGGAGAGGATTGTGAAACAAAACCCATTCAAAAATGTGGGGGAGATTCACAAAGAGTGGACTGCAGCTGGAGTGAGTGCTTCAAGAACCACCACACACAGACGTATGAAAGACATGGGTTTCTGCTGTCGCATTCCTTGTGTCAAGCCACTCTTGAACCACAGACAGCGTCAGAAGCGTCTTGCCTGGGCTAAAGAGAAACAGGACTGGACTGCTGGTGAGTGGTCCAAAGTCATGTTCTCTGATGAAAGTAAATTTTGCATTTCCTTTGGAAATCAAGGTCCCAGAGTCTGGAGGAAAAGAAGAGAGGCACTTCATCCACGTTGCTTGAAGTCCAGTGTAAAGTTTCCACAGTCAGTGATGGTTTGGGGTGCCATGTCATCTGCTGGTGTTGGTCCATTGTGTTTTCTGAGGTCCAGGGTCAACGCAGCCACATACCAGGAAGTTTTAGAGCACTTCATGCTTCCTGCAGCTGACCAACTTTTTGGAGATGCAGATTTCATTTTCCAACAGGACTTGGCACCTGCACACAGTGCCAAAGCTACCAGTACCTGGTTGAAGGACCATGGTATCCCTGTTCTTAATTGGCCAGCAAACTCTTCTGACCTTAACCCCATAGAAAATCTATGGGGTATTGTGAAGAAGAAGATGCAATACACCAGACCCAACAATTCAGAAGAGCTAAAAGCCACTATTAGAGCAACCTGGGCTATCATAACACCTGAGCAGTGCCACAGACTGATCGACTCCATGCCACGCCGCATTGCTGCAGTAATACAGGCCAAAGGAGGCCCAACTAAATACTGAGTGCTGTACATGCTCATACTTTTCATGTTCATACTTTTCAGTTGGCCAACATTTCTATAAATCCTTTGTTTTTATTGGTCTTCAGTAATATTCTAATTTTCTGATATGATGAATTTGAGATTTTCATTTGTTGTCATTTGTAATCATCAAAATTAAACAAAATAAACATCTGAAATATATGAGTTTGTATGTAATGTATGAATATAATATACAAGTTTCACTTTTTAAATGGAATTACTGAAATCAATCTACCTTTTCATGATATTCTAATTTTATGACCAGCACCTGTAAATTCACCATCTTGCCAGGCTTTGGTGCCTGACTTCATTTCCTAAAAACTTAAAAAGATATGACCCTTTTAGGCATCAGTGTGATCGAGGAGCCAGCATGTGCATTGTTATGGCTCTTTTCATTAAGAAGGATGGGCACAGAGTTTCTCTACTCTCCATTACCTGTCTAATTATAGCTCATGATGAAATCAGCTGGTGGAGAAGAGAGCAGGGGAAAACCCTGTTATCTCTAAAAGCCTAATGCCATTCTGGTTTGGAAGCGACAGGCATAAATGTGAGGATAAGAGAAGGAAAGTGTTGGTTGTCTGTAAAACTATCATAATAATCATTTATTTCTATTTTTATCAACATCAGAAGCATGTTTGAGTATAGATATTTGTTTCTGTTTACCAACAAAGCTTTTTAACACTGTTACATATTTGGAAACTCTATGTACGCTATGTCCCTGTAACTATTCTCTAAATATAAACTGGAATAAGTTTATCTTATAGACATGAAGACCAACAAAGTAGAGTAGAGACAAACCTAAAGCCAAAAATATAAATTTGATCTTTTACTCGAAGCATGATTTTGTTAAATTATAATATTTTTATTTCTTTAAGAAAGCTCATTTTGTAGAGAATGATATTACTTTTCTTTATATTGTCAGGAATCCAGTTTGTGTGGTCTGTTTTTGTGTTTCCTTTCCTCCTCCACCAGGTGGTGCCCTGTCCTCATTGGGCCTCCCTGCACACCTGCAGCTCGTTACCTCATTACCTGCGGAGTGCTCTTAAGCTACTGACTGCCACTACCTCGAAGCTAGAGTGTTTGCTAGTACTGGGTACTCTAGCCATGCTTAGTTTAGCAGAGCTTAACCTGAGTTTTTGTTTCGCCAGTTTTGGATTCTCTAGCCAAGCTGAGTTTTGCTGAGTCAAACTGAGTTTTTGTCAACCTGAGTCTTAACTTTGATTTTGTTCTTTGCCTCTCGGCAGAAAGTCATCCTGCAAACTGGATTTTTTCGGACCATCTCTCTCTGGAAGGATCAACTGAGCTTCTAACTGAGCTGGGGTTCCAAACAGGAGGTTTGGATCCACTTTCCTCAAGAGGTCGTTTGAGCTTCACACTGAGCAAAGGTTTCATCTGCACCACAGCCCGTTCAAGTACCGCAGGAAATCTGAGTGGCAGTCAGCTACTCCGTTTAACAAGGAACAACCGCAGACTGAGTAAACCCCGTCCGCCCACCATCAAACAAGACAATCACTGGAACATCCCACACAGACTGGATTCAATAAAGACACATTTTTTCTGGAAACGTGAGTCTGCAACCTATTCCTCCTCTTCAAGTAAAATAATCAAATTTCCCACTGAGCCTGAACTAACGGCAGTGTCTTCCCCTCACTTTCCAGTTCTGGTTTGACAGTGTTCAGAGCAGCACTGGACTCATCTCAATTTTCTAAATAAACCGGTTAAACTTTTCCCTGGTCTTTCTGTTTGGTCTTCTGCATTTTGGGTCAGACCTTTAATTAAATCATGACATATATTCAGAAATTACATCCATTTTCTTGGTCCTAACTTTCCAGCTGATATCTGCAGATGTTGCTTCAATATGTCTCTCCAAGGTTTTCCCTTATGAATTCCTTTCTATGACTTTTACGATGATCTTTATGAGAACATTTTAAAATATACTTAGATGAATGTTTTATAACTTTATGAGTAGCCATTCAGCTTATGTCACGACAGGACGCTTAAAGGAGAAGTCGGGTCAGCAAGGAATGATGAATGGGTCATTATTTATACCTAAAACTAATGTTTGCTGTGATTTTAATTAATTTAGCGTCATTCAGCAAAAAATAAAAACATTAATCTTTATTGCGATCACTGATTCTGAGACCGGCCATTTTTTCCCAAATATAGTAACACCTCACTCCTGACATCTTATAAGAAAAAATCAATGGGAACTATTAGACACATCTGCAATCAAGAACAATTATTTAAGATTTGAGGAGGACTTCACCATTGAAATTCATGAGCTATATTTTAACTGACAATTCCCACATGCATGGCAGTTGGATGTTGTAATACATCGGGTAAAAGTGGAAAAAAAAAATTTGTTTAACCTTTCCAATTCATGATCCACCGCGGACAGGTTCGTTGTTGGATTGCCAACTTGAAGAGGGAGGATTTGCCATCAAACTTCTGGCCAGAGAAAAAAACACATATGTAGCCAACATTTCGAACAAGACTATGTAATGGTTTCTGCACTGATTCTGGCCTGATCACTGAGTCCACGCACCTGCTCTGCTCCACTCATCTGCAATCAGCTCTGACTGGAGTCACCTGCTTCCAGCACTTTAAAAACCCCATCAGATCTGTCCTCTGTGCCAGATTATCTCAAGCCAACCAGCTACGAATAATCCAGCATCAAAGGAAGAACCTGACCGCCTATCGGTTTCCGACCCGATCTGCCCCCTGACTCCGAGCCTGCCCGAACCCTGTTTGATTCTGCCTGCCTGCTTCCCTCTCTCTGGATCTCTGACTCAGAAAAGCTCCGCCTGACTGCCTGCCCCTCCGTCCTGGATAAAACTGGTAATCCTCCCTCAATCTACCCGCCTGTCTTTCTGCAGCCAGTTGCCCACACAGATTCAGCCCCGCTTTCTGATTAACCCTCTCAATAAATCTTCAAAGTAAAACGTCACTAACCTGTCTGGGTTTATTTGGGTCCAGTCTCTGTCTCTTTACAGACTATTTTTAAGATGACTTGGATAATAGCGCATTGTGACAAATACCAGACACAGCACTGGGACTTGCTCAACAGCCTATTCCACACCGTGATGTCACCAACCGGCAGGTGGCAGTAGTATTCTTTGACAAACATGGATACCTCCAGTAAAGCACATTCAAATTAAAATTCCTCTTAATTACAAGCACTTATCATTTATTGAACAGTATGTAATAATTTCATGTTTAAAGGACTTTCAGAAGTTTGAATTCTGTATATGACATCACTTCTCCTTTAATATGAGAAGAACTCTCTATTTAGCTCCAGCCATCAGCTTAACAAGTCTGTTGCTTTCTGTTGTTACATTTCACCAAAACATTTTAATTTCCTGGACACAAAATCGTTCCTCTTTCTGAACAATATCATGGCGTGGGATTCCCCTGTTATTTACACTTGAATTTGTTTGTTGACTAGTTTAATGTTGCCCCTTAAGGTCTGTCCAAATTTGAACCAAATAAAGCAGACATGAAAATCAAGATCCTTATGCCTTTGCCTTCCCACTCTATATTAGTCTATCCAAAAATTATCTTTTTCCTCTTTCATTATTCTAGCATTTAGCAAGTAGTGACAATTTAGGAAATCGTGACTGACTAAAACCAAAAAGGTTTAGTCTAAGATCATGTCCTTCACAATGGAAAAGAATGAAACATATCTTTATATAGTTTATGGACATATCTGTTTTCAGTTGAAACAGGCCATGTTTTTCATGTGTGCATTAAGAGTGTTCACTCATAAATGTTCATTTGTTTTCTTATTGAAACCACCAGAGGATTGGTAAATATTGTCATTATAGACCCTTTTCAGTTAACAAAATGTTAGATAATGAGTCCCAGGTCATGTTTCTGCAATAATATGCCTTAATATCTTGTTTTGATGTTATAGGGGCTACACTTTATGTTGATTCTCTCTGCAGCATTGGTGAAAATCCCTGCCTGATGCGCTACTCCACGGAACTCAGGCACAGTAACACAGACAAAAAAACAAACAAAAAAAAAGAGATAAAAATAGACTCAAGGCTTCATTGCAGATACACTTAGGGGTGAAATCTTATCTTTAAAATCCAGGAGAAAAGCACCGTCGTTCGTTGTAGATGCAGATCTGATTCCCTTCCACACCTGACTTATAGGTTACAGAGTTTGCTTGGCAACAGTAAGAGAGTTAGGTGTGCTCCTCTGTTTGGTTTCATGCTTTGTTTTTAAAAGATACCTCTGTAGACCAATTAAGCAGATATCATGGCTGTGACTGCATCACTAAGTTTCAATATGACAACAGTGAGCACATTTCAAAATCCAATCCTGTGTGAAATAAAATTCTCAAAACTAATTTCCAGTCTCCAGATTCACCTGAATAGACATTTAAAGTTGATTTATAACTTGCATCAACATTTTTTTGTTTTTCTAAGAACAAAGACTTCCCTAAGCAACTTGCTTTAATGACACTTTTGCACTCTCTGCTGCGCAGCAGTCACCACAGATAGATGAGTTTTAGTGCTGTCAGTTCTCTACAATCACCAGAATGGTTGGAAGTCTTAATAGTCATGGATCAAAGAACTCAGCAGGTATAAATTTTTCACCATAGGGATCTTTGTGCTACCTCACAGAACAATGCTTGCCTTGGTTCACACAGATATGAGTCATCATTCTCAGACACAGTACAGAGAAGTGTTGGTGGCAAAGGAGACCTGAGCAAATACTGTGTTAGACTGGGCTCATTAGAATGGATCACAAATGTTAAAAGAACAATAAATAGAGAATAATAGTGAGGCAAACATTAGCTCGGAATGAACAATCTCATGTTTATTTAACATATAATGAGGTGTTGATATAAAAAATGTGACCAAGAGGGTTTTGTCAAGTGTTTAAGCTACATTTGGCCCAAATGGATTCAGACATACAACTTGTGTAGGGTGCGAAGCTAAATAAATAAAGGACAGCTCACCCCCGAATTATATACAATGATAATTTCTAGTGCTGTTTTTATTGCTTTGAGAAATTACTGGGCTATGTTGCAATGCTGCTTCTGTATCTATAGCCACCTCTTTGGCACCGTCCTTTTGTTTAGCGAGTGTGGTGCATCTGATATTGAATTACTATTGGAATTTGCTCTGAAGTAATTGTGATGTCACCCAAAAAGGGGATGTGAGCAGGTCTGTCGGTGTAGAGTTTAAAGGCAGCTTCATGCATGCTTCTGTAAAAAGTCTAGACTCAAACCGTAGTTTAAATATTTCATTTTGATCCAAAGTTAATCTGTAAGTTTAAAAGCTGACACCAGATTAGCACTCAGGTTATTCCCCCTTTATGTGGTTGGTTGCCTCGTAAGGCTTGAACGCAACTTTGGTCTCTGACATCTCTACTGTCAGAAATTAAGACCATTATGACTCAAGTTGGCTAAAAGAACAAACATGACTGAAGTGTGTATATTATTTAGTACACCTTACATTTTAAGATTTTAACTTTGCTGTGTCTTTTTTTCAAGACCCAAGAAGAACCCAAGTAGTTTTTTTTTTTAAGTTTCTCAGCATCAATGGAAAAACCTTAAATTATTTAGCCTTTCATTAATAGTGTTCAGGGGCAACCTAAAATTCCTTCGAGGTCCACAAATGGCCCCCAAGTCTCTCTTTGGATACCCTAGGTTCAATATCAATACACACGTGAACAAAATTGTGGGTACCCCCCTTTTGATTAAAGAAAAAAACCTACATAAATAAATTGTACCTGACAAAAGTAATAATAAACAGAAAAAAAAAACCCAATGAAAATGAAAAAATGTTAAAAAAGTGATAAAAAATAAAATAAAATCATGAAATAGGTTTGGACTAAAATTATAGTACCGATGGAAAAGATAAATAATGTGACCAAAGGAACATGTTAAAAAAAAGTGTTTGTCACTGATTAGCATCACAGGTGTCTACAATCTTATCACCAATCAGTGGGGCAATATTTATAGGGCTACTGGGAGTCACTATGTTGTTTGGTCATATGGTATATACCACACTCATGGACCAGGGGAAACAAAGGAAATACTTTTCTCAAGAGATTAGAAAGTGATTACATAACAGCCTGTTAAAGTTAAAGGCAGCGAGACTATCTCCAAGCAGCGTGATGTTCCTTAGACTACAGTTTCATATCATTCAGAAATGTAGATCCAGGGGGCTGTACTAACCTCCCTGGCCGCAGGAGGAAGATTGATGACAAATCAAAAAGAGGTAATACAAATGGTGACAAAAAGCACAAAGAAACTTCCTAAGAGTTTAAATCTCAACCTTAAGCTCAAGGAAAGTCAGTGTCAGATCACACCGTCCATCATTGTTTATTTCGAAGTGGTTTTGATGGGAGACAACCAAGGAGGACACCATTGTTAAAGCAAATCCTAAAAGAGCCAGACTGAAATTTGCCAAACTACATGATTACAAGTCATAAGGCATTTTGGAGCATGTTCTATTCTTTTTTAACTCTAAACATTTAAATCATATTCTTGTGTATTCAAATGCTGTTACAAGTAAAAAAAAATAACATTTTGAAACTACAATTAAAAAAGCTGTTGCTTCCCACTTCGTGCATTGATTAAATTGTTTATTTAACCAATGATGCCTTGATCTTAGATAAATATACTGATTATTAAAGTCCTAACTACTAATGTGTTACTCTATTTGAAAGCATTTTTATAAATTTACCTCAATAGCTTTCTTCTCTGCCATACATTTACATCAATTTGTGGCTCTCCATTTTCGTTGCGTGTGCTCAGATTGTATTAAGCATTAGCTTTATTCTTTGTCTGAAAACTTAATTAAGCTCAGTGAGTAGCACAATGTATCTCATTTGTTTTGTTATTATGCAGACACAGACAAATTGGGAGTTGCATTTTTTTTAGTTAGTGAAAATCTAAGCGTCTATCATATTTCATTCTCTACATCTTTTTGTAGCCGCTATAAGCTATTAAAGTTTGCAAAAGTATTCATATACCTTAAACGTTCCCCATTCTTTATTATTAGAACTCTTAAACAACATGATTTCTGATTCTACTAATTTCAATGTATAGGGAACTCCACCGCTCTATTTAAAGCTCATGTTTGTGGTTGTGGTTTAACCAATTTTTACAGATCGTTAATAAATTTTACAATTTCGTCCCATTGCTTCTATGCAAGTGGCACTCAGTTGTTATGATGTTTTAAAAGTTTTTCAGGCTCTTTAAATTGCTTGGGTGCCCAAAATGATTGTAAAGGAGAGTAAAAATAGCGACCTTCAGGTGAACTCTAAAAAGACTGTCTGATGATTGCCTAAGAGAACATGTTGCTTCAAAGTGAGCTACCGATTGGATTTTTGAACTCAGTTGTCAGAAAAAACTAGGGAATTGAGGTGCTTATTTCAACCAATCAGGTTCTCTTGGAGGTTCTTCTAAACAACTTGCCTAAAATGAGTAAAAAAAAAAATCAATATAGAGATGTTGCAATACTAAGAAGGTTTTTGCAAAAACAGAACCCTGAAGTGGTTATTGACGCTTTTATTTCCTCTCTTTTTGAGTATTTTAAGGTACTCTCCTAGCTCTATTCTAACACATCAAATTTCAAACATTTCCATTGTAGTTTTTTGTACTTTTACTGGCTGTTTTGGCCCTACTCATCTCTGATTGTACTTTCTCCTGAGCAGTTTTCTAAGGTCTTTTAACGATTAGGGAATACACTATATTGCCAAAAGTATTTGCTCACCTGCCTTGACTCACATATGAGCTTAAGTGACATCCCGTTCCTAATCCATAGGGTTCAATATGACGTCGGTCCACCCTTTGCAGCTAGAACAGCTTCAACTCTTCTGGGAAGGCTGTCCACAAGGTTTAGGAGTGTGTTTATGGGAATTTTTGACCATTCTTCCAGAAGCGCATTTGTGAGGTCGCACACTGATGTTGGACGAGAAGGCCTGGCTCTCAGTCTCCGCTCTAATTCATCCCAAAGGTGTTCTATCGGGTTGAGGTCAGGACTCTGTGCAGGCCAGTCAAGTTCATCCACACCAGACTCTGTCATCCATGTCTTTATGGACCTTGCTTTGTGCACTGGTGCACAGTCATGTTGGAAGAGGAAGGGGCCAGCTCCAAACTGTTCCCACAAAGTTGGGAGCATGGAATTGTCCAAAATGTCTTGGTATGCTGAAGCATTCAGAGTTCCTTTCACTGGAACTAAGGGGCCAAGCCCAGCTCCTGAAAAACAACCCCACACCATAATCCCCCCTCCACCAAACTTTACACTTGGCACAATGCAGTCAGACAAGTACCGTTCTCCTGGCAACCGCCAAACCCAGACCCGTCCATCAGATTGCCAGATGGAGAAGCGCGATTCGTCACTCCAGAGAACGCGTCTCCACTGCTCTAGAGTCCAGTGGCGGCGTGCTTTACACCACCGCATCCGACGCTTTGCATTGCACTTGGTGATGTATGGCTTGGATGCAGCTGCTCGACCATGGAAACCCATTCCATGAAGCTCTCTGCGCACTGTTCTTGAGCTAATCTGAAGGCCACATGAAGTTTGGAGGTCTGTAGTGATTGACTCTGCAGAAAGTTGGCGACCTCTTCGCACTATGCGCGTCAGCATCCGCTGACCCCGCTCCGTCAGTTTACGTGGCCTACCACTTCGTGGCTGAGTTGCTGTCGTTCCCAAACACTTCCATTTTCTTATAATACAGCTGACAGTTGACTGTGGAATATTTAGGAGCGAGGAAATTTCACGACTGGATTTGTTGCACAGGTGGCATCCTATCACAGTTCCACGCTGGAATTCACTGAGCTCCTGAGAGCGACCCATTCTTTCACAAATGTTTGTAAAAACAGTCTGCATGCCTAGGTGCTTGAATTTATACACCTGTGGCCATGGAAGTGATTGGAACACCTGATTCCAATAATTTGGATGGGTGAGCAAATACTTTTGGCAATATAGTGTATGTTTGTCAGGATTCTGTGTTCTGTACTCTGATGATTCTCTTCCACAGGTGGCTGTTGTTGACACGTGGGCGTGGCCCCGCACCTGCTTCTCATTGGGTCTGCTTTGGCTGGAGCTTAAAAGGAGTTTTCAGTCAGCTGAAGGACGCCAGAGTGTTAAACCGTTGTGGTACGCCTAGGCCAATGTCCAGTCGACAGTTCTTTCCTGTGAGTTAAACGTTTTGGATTCCTAGTTTTAACTGTCTCTCTTCGTTCGTCATGCATTGGATTTCTCACCTGTCGTGTCCCCGTACACTGAGGACCTGTTCCTGAATCCCAGCTCCTCAGAGCCCCTTGGTGTTACCGAGCTGGACAAGAGACCCCCTTTCCTGGATTCACTCTGGTTCCTTCAGCTGCTTCTCGAACCTATCTCCACTGTGGTGCTGCTCAGGCTCACGCCTATGTCCCATCCGCTAGCTCACCGGTCACTCAGCCATCTCCTCCCATTGGAAAGCAGTGAGTCGCAGAATCCCTTCTTCCACTCACCCTCCCCGGATACAGTAGATTATCTGTACCTAGCGGTAAGCGAAGCGGCATCGGGGCAGATCTCCCTTACTCTTCTAGTGTAAATCAGTTTCCTCTTTCCTCCGGCAGTGCTCCTAACTCTGACGTTCTGAATCTCGCCTGCAGCTCACGTAGTGAGCTATTCATATCTGTGTATAGCCTAGATAAACATATTTCTTTAACTGCTCCTTGTTCTCCGACTGTGTCTGCATGTTGGCAAAACACCTTAAAACCATGACAATGTTACTGTAAGAAAAAAAAATTGTACTTTTATCATAAAAAAGTTTATCTTTGTCATTAGATAAAATATAATATATACAATAAAAATACATTTATATTTTTAATTTAGTGCCCCAAGTGCCCTTAGTCTGCTTATACCTTGGGTCGGCCCTGGGGAAAAGAATCCTAATTCAGATTTAAATTCCCTTGAGTTTATATGCTTAATATGGTTTATTTATGCAGCTTAATTTAATAATAAAGATTAAGAAAATTTTATTTTGTGCAAATATTAAAAATAATTAGATTTAATTTTTGCTTCTTAACTACCAATTTACTAAAAAGTGAAAGAAAACAAATTATTCATGCTGGCAGGGGAACAGAAAAAATTGAAAATGGCCTGTTAAAACACATTGCCTTTTGAAGGCATGGGACTTTAAGCTTTACCCTATATTCAGTCATTTACCCAATCATACACTGATGGTGGCAAGATACACTTTCGCCACAGTTTCTCTTGGGCATACTAACAAAAACAAGAGAAACCTCTGACCACCATCTGTCAAAACTAAAAATGACTAAAAATCAAAAACTGTGCAGAAGTTCCTCAGGTGTTAGCTTATTGCATCACACATGGACGTTAGGGCCACCTTGCTGAGATAACCCCAACAAATTGCAGAAGTTTATAATTAACATGGCGCTACTCTTCAGTTAATCTTGGATGCTCATCAGCGTCTGACCAATAAATGATCACAATTTTAAATGAAACAGCCCACTCCTGTAAGAGGAGCTCTCTCTCTCCCTCAGCCTTCCTAGTATTTTGCATAAGGAACATAAAGAGAACATGGTAATTTAGTTAACAAATACATTTGTTAAAAGATTAAATGTATCTGGTTGTAAACATACAATTCAGACACACTCACCCCAAAATATTTAGGAGGTAAAACAGAGTTAATTGCATTTTTAAAGAAGGTTTGAGCATTTAAAATGACACACACAAAAATGTTTCTGTTGATCATCTATGTCTGCAATGTCCAGAAGAAAACTGAAAAAAGAATCTTAGAAAATGTAAAAGATGGACAGGCCTGTCACCATGACAGGGATGAGCTGATGCTACTGCTTGTTCATTTGTATGAAGATGACAAACAATTCTTCCTTTTTATCAGAATTCCACTGTTTCCTTAGCTTTAGATTGGAAAATCTTTCATTGCCAGGAAATAAACTGCACTTAGCGCAGTGTGCTAGCATGGGATAAATAATAATACACAGCCCTATCATTCATGTAATAAAAATCTATATCAGTTTTTCACCCATGCTACTGTAGTATTCTCTCACCCACTATTTGTAGCCACAAAAGGCATCGGACACAACTTAACTCACAGCCAGCTCAATTTTGTCCCTTATTATTTTCCCTTTGTCTGAGGAAAGTGTGGGCTTTTTTGCTGTTTGTTTTTTTTGTTTTTTTTTTTTTGCGTTACTTTCTGTAAAAATCAACAATAAAGATCCCTGCCTGGTTTGTTTTTACTAACATTATGTAGAAAAAAATGCTTTCAGTGATCATACCTTATTTTTTTGCTGAATAGGCAAAATGCCTCATTAAATACTTCAGGTAAGATTGGACTTCACTGTCAATATTTAACATTGCTGTATCCTGTGTTTATTGGAGCTTTGTTTGCATTTCTGCATAGAAGAAGCAACCTAACAATTTGCATCACATCAGTTGAATTGGGAACCAACCATTTAGAGACGATTTGAAATCAAGCAAAACGAGGTGAGTAAAATAGTTATAAATGGAGCAATTAGTGCTAATTTAATACTTAGTGTTGCATCCTGTTTAAATTGAGACTACCTTAGGAATATCAACAAAGGTACCTTATAGTTTAGGTGTTACATTCACATGGATGAAGCATTTTGAAAGAGTGGAATGATTTCAAAATGCTAATTTTGTCTTTTCTTCTGTACATGCAAATCATGTCTTTTCTGAAATTATGACATCATAACTTAATCTCTGATCCAAATATCCCTCTTTGTTAACATGTTGCGTTGTTTACCTTACATGAGTTGTCTGTATGCCTGGTGTTTCTGTCAGCTGTTGCAGTGTGCTTCTCTACTATTGCCATAACACCACCAACATTGTACATACTACTGTGTTTTAATGGTCTTGTGTTTACTCCTGTGGATGAATATTTTCTCTAAATCATGGACAGAGCCTTAATTCAGTTTTTTAGCTTACACTTATTACAGGAGATTTGTTCAGTCAAACCAACTAGGTAGAAAGAGGATTTGTTCAAGTTCCAAGGATTCAACTGTTTTTTTAACAGCATTAAAAGCATAACAAAGTAATAAGTGTCTGAGGGATAGCAGCCCTGACGATTAGTGCCTATTATGACTCATCAGTCTTGCTGTAAAAATACTATTTGTTTATGCCAAATGGCAAAAAATTTCTTGAATCGTGTATCTATGTGCCTATTTATCTGAACATTCACAAGTCAAACTCTCTACTTTATAAGATCTCATCCTCAACACAGGTCTTATTCAAGAGAGAGGGAAGGTCAAGATCTTTTTCATCATTTAATTAAACCGCCATTAGTGAGAGTTATGTAAATTGGCCATCCAGCTTTGTGAACACAGATATATACACTGCAAAAATAGAAATCTAAATAAGTCATTTTTTCTTACAATAATTTTTTTTCTTTGCCCAGGGAACAAGACAATTGACATTTAAAATAAGAAAAAACAATTGCCTTGTCTTATTTCAAATGCATATTATCTAACTACCTTATTTTAAGAGTAAAAATACTCATTCCATTGGCAAATCATCTTATTTACCTACTCAACACACTTCATTTAACACATTTTTGCTCATTTCTAGATCATTTTTTTTTTTGCAGTTTATAGGTTACAAAACCTCTATTTGGTCGCCTTAAAATTCAGCTACATATGCAGCAGTGGTCTGTCTCTAAGGGGCTCAGTTGCAGTGAACCTTCTCAAGAAGTAATCATGCCCTTATATTCATCTGTGTCTGTAATTACACCCTTTGGAGCCATCCTGCTCAGTACAATTGAACAGAGAAGCAATAAATTAAGTAAAATGTTTTCAGATCCCCTCTGAAGCAGTGATCATTAATTTATTTTCTATATTAAGGAATCAAAGATTAATACCATAGTAGTTTAAAAAAGCTGTTGCTGTAAGCTTTAGTCTTTGGTTTAATATACTCAACTCTGTTGTTTCTATAGCCACTTTCGGCCACTTCCAGTTTAGTATCCATTATAGAGAAAATACAATTTATGATTTAATGTATGCTGAGCACTTAAAAATATTCATGTTATTTACTGTTTATTCGAATAACGTTTGGTCTATTATTTGATTAAATATGAAATAACGTAAATGCTTTTATGCATATATCAACCTGTCCCTCCTTGAACTGCCAACTTAGAGGGATGAAGGGGATTCAATGTTCAGGTTCCCCGGGGCTATGACGCTGAAGGCTTAAATGCCCGTCATATGGTCTCCCAAAACAAACAGGGTCTGGGTGATTGTGATGGAATGCTTTGTCTGGATGTTTGTTTTGGTTGTAATCAACTTTTTGTCTTTTGGTGGTTTTTGTTATGCTGTTTTTATATAGGTTCTCGTGTTAAATCTTATTTTGGGTTTTGATTTGTGTTACACTTAAAATTAAGCCTATTCTGGATTTTTATTTATATTTATCTTGTTTCTTTGCTGCTTAGGTTAACTCTGTCTTGGTGGTTTTTTCCAGTTATATTTTATTTAGTAGTCTTGTGATTTATTAAGTTCTTGCTCTAGTTTTTCATAATTTATTGTTTACTGTTATCTTCAAATTATGCTTCCCAGGGGCATTAGAGTTATCAAAGTTTATCCAGTCTTTTCTCTGTCATGTAGTTTTTGCTTGGTTATTAAATGTTTCTTAGTTATTAGTTCCATTAGTGTGTAATCTCAGTTATTTCTAGTCACATTTAAGCCCTGTTGTATTTCCCGAATGCTCTCTAATGGCCCCTAGTGCCACATTCCTTTCCCCTCAGTTCCCTTCTAGCTCTTTCTGTCCACACCTGCTCCCAGTTAGTTTATAACTAAATTTTTAGTTCAGTATTCTCCTCCCCGTATATATAATTCTTCTCTGCAGTTGCTCATTGCTTGTTTGTCTTCATTACCTCCTTGGCTGCTATCCGAATTAAGCACATTTATAAAAACATTGGTCCATCACTGATCTATGGTCTGTGCTAGCTTGCTAGCTCTACTTTCTATTTAATACAGTCAAGTGGAATGTCGACATATGATGACATTACATTTTGCCTCGCTTGATTAATTCACTCCATTGGATGGAAACTGGTGGTGGGCATAGATAATTTTTTAAAAATCTAGATTAATCTCATTGCAATCTTGAAATTGATCTAGATAATTTAGGGGGGATGTTGGCCTAGTGGCCTAGTGGTTAAAGCAGTGTGCATGTACTCTGATAAGGTTGCAAGTACCTGGTACGATCCCTACAGCCTGCACTTTGGGTCCCTGAGTGAGACCCTTAACCCCACAATGCTCCCCGGGTGCCACATAATGGCAGCCCACTGCTGCTCAATTGGATAGATTAAATGCAGAGGTAATTTTCTCCAATGTGAGATTAATAAAGTTCAATTATTCTGTTATTATGATGAACAGGCACTGAACCTGCCTGTTCCTGTTCTGATCTGTTTGCCTGACCTGGCTAGGGGTTCCTGCATGTTCTCCAGGGCTGCAGCATCTGGCACACTCTGGGCAGCTCCAGCCGCATTTTTTTTGCAGCCCACCGGCTGGATCCTACCTCAATCTGGGCATGCATTAAACTTGAAAACCAGTTTGGTGACTCACATGGATAATCATCCTCTGTAATATTATCATGGTCACTAACCTGTGTTTCTCTCCTGCAGAGGTCCCAGCCTTAGATGCCCTAGCCGCTGCTACTCCGACCCCTGTTTAAAATAAATACTTTTTGAGTTACTCAGCTCATTAACCAGCCTAGCTCTGAACAGTTTTTAATTACCGCTCATCGGATCCACCTGCTGAATCCTCTATTTAACCAGCCCTCTAACCAGTAATTAGGGTCAGATTTTTCAAGCCTTTGGTGAGAGTCTTCTAGCGAGCAATATTACCTTCTGATTGCCTGATCCTGACCCCGTTCTGATCTGTTTGTCTGACCTGTCTTCGGACTCCTGCTGGATTCTGCCTGTTTTCCATACCTGGAACTGCACCCTGACACCGACCTGTATTTCCCTTTGGTACCTCTTCTGATCCTAATCATCTCTGATCTTCTGGCCTGGACTCCTGTGAACCTCTTGACACTGGCTTCGTCTTCTGGATTGTCCCGCTTACCTTCGTCTGCTTTGATCTGATTTCATGCCTGCTCTGCAGTCTCCAGGGCTTCAGCATCTGGAGATCTCTTGGCAGCATTGGTTGCGTCTTGTCAGCAGCTGTCCGGCTGGAACCAACCTTGTGCTCCGGGCATGAACTGAACTTTAAGACCAAGTTAGTGACTCACATGTTCATTATCATCCTCCGCCTGATAGGCATCGTCAATCTGTGTCTCCCCTGGCAGAGGTTCCTCTCTTAGACACCCCTGCTACCCACTGCCAATCCATAATTTTTAAATAAACACTTTTTGAGAAATCCAACTGTTTGCCTGCCTTGAATACTGGGTCCTCAGTTCTGAACCATGACAATACAAGTGTTTAATCAAATTTGTAGGGATTGCACCATACTAATATTTTTTTATCTAATCCTTGGTTTAGAATACTGTTATCCTCTCTACATAGGAAATATTCCTCTGATTTGTTATAATGTTTATAATATAATCATTATATTGAGAGGCACTAAAAAGAAAATCTAGCTTTAACTTAATGAATTGCTCCAATTGATAAGAAGTTATTGTATTGAGTTTACTGAATTTATATAGGTTTTCAACAAACTTATTACATAAGGTTGGATCAACTTGATTCAATGACTTGTTGAAGCAATTCAGTTAATTTGGAGCGGCATTCTCTTTTTAGAGTTGGCAATAGTCGTGTTAAGGTTGCAAAACTCTCTTATATGTAACCAGCCATAAAAACAGAGCATCCTTCTTTTTACAAACTAGGTTTAGATCTAAAGAGAAAGTTTCAAATATCCAGCTCTTCAGAATCATAAACTGAAAAAAACAACTCATAACATCTACTTAAAAAGATTGTATTTGCATGTAAATTATTTAAATAAAACCTAATGCTACATTATCAAGTAACACTTCCCTGCCAATATCAAGTGAATTTTACTTTCCATAAGACATAACAGTTGTGAAGATATTAAGTAACTTTTACCTAATTACATCCAAGTTGTAAGAACCCGGAACCTTCTTTCTGCAGGGTGGCAGTGCTACCCACCAGGACACTGAACAGCCCTCTAACTGGAACCGTTCTTTTCAAATATGCAACAAAAAAAAAATTACAACCCTGTGAAACTGTGTTTCAACATTCGGTACAGAAGCTCAAGAATATTTATCTTACTCACACATTTTAAAAACAACTTCTGGGCGAGTGTCAGAATACAAAGCAGCCACTTAAAATTTGAACAGTGGTGTAAAGATTATGTATGCCTCTATGTCTATAAAAAGCATGTAAAAATATAGCATTAATAGTAAAAGTGTATTATGTTGTACTGCATGACAATTTGTACCAAAAAAAAGATAAGGTTGGTATTACTTGTAAACAACAAATACACAGTATTTCATATGCACCACATCCAACACAGATCTGGTAATATAGTCACTAAAATAAGCGATAAAAATCTTCACACTGACACAGTGCAATTTCAACATTTAAACCCGTCATCCAAACTAGTGGAATGCAACTACAACATTAATGAAACAAAATCAACACAATTAAAAATTAAACTGTCTAACCATTCTCAATGAAGAATAAAATCTGTACTAGATATTTAAAGGAAGGTATGTTATTTTTTGCCAAATAACATATACGTTATTTGGCAAAAAATAAAAAAAAATTTAAAACAGGCAACCTTTCACTAAGATTAACTGGAAACTGCTAATTCTTTGCATATGATGTCTAGGGGTGTAAATAATAATCGTTTTGTATCGATGCATGTAAAAAAAACATGAATCGATTATCTTGCGGACGTGTCGATGCATCGGATCGTCGGCTTTTGGATCGATGCATCGACACGTCCGCAAGATAATCGATTCATGTTTGTTTTTTCCTCCGGTCTATTTTTATCCATTTGCTCCTGGGCGTAATTCTCCCTCCCGTGCTGCGGTGCCGCTAAACCTATTTTGCCCTCCTACCGCGCTTCCTGGTTATACTCTTACAGCAGTTTGTTGCAGCAAGCTTCTCGCAGACATTTTTAAATTATGCTCAGTATTGAAGCGTGGTCTGGGCTACACGCTGTGGGTCTAGATACGGCCGAGGCGGTGAGGAAGTGGGGGCGAGTTTAGTCCGACGACGGAGGGACAATGGGGCAAAAAGAGCGGAGATTCAGCTGGAAAAAGGGTCCCAGCGTTCTCGCGCACCTCGCTCTTCTAGCGGGTCAAACTTCACGAGTTGTTTTCCGCAATTTCGGTCATAAAAACAAAACAAGCCGGCCTCCTGTCTGGTGCACTGTCTGCGGTCAGCTACAATCTGGGAGAGGAGCAGCGGAGCGTCTCTCAAGGGGGCGGTGACGTCGACACTGGAGCCTTCTTCTTCTTCTTTTTTTTAATGGCGGTTGGCAAACAACTTATAGGTGCATTACCGCCACCTTCCAGAATGGAGTATGGACCAGACAAACTATTATATTCTCCCTAAAATACCCGTTCTTCTTAGAAAATTAAAAATACTACCAAAAACTACATCCCCAGATGACCTTTGAAACAATTTCCTTATATCTAGTTTATTTTTATTCCTGTCTAACTCTCTACGCAACATCTCTCTTTCCTGAGTACATTTATTACATTCTAAAAAAATATGTTGGACAGTTTCTCTGGAGCCGAGGTATTGCATTGAACTCATTACACTGATATTGTGCAGTATTTTTGCAGTATTTTTTGATGCAACTTTTCTACTTCTGTTATTTGCTGTTGTTTCTAAAGAAAATGCATAATGATATTACAGCTTTCATTGATTTATTTCAAACTTGAAACTTTGTTTAGCCTGTAAGGTGTAAAAATAATAATAATAAAAAAAAAATGAACAGATTAATCGATTAATCGAATCGAATCGAATCGAATCGTGGTGTATTCTTGAGTATCGAAAATAATCGAATCGTTGGGTCAGGAAATCGATACTGAATCGAATCGCCATGATGGATGTGATTTACACCCCTAATGATGTCACATTTTCCTACCGTAAGATGACAAAGTCATGAATGCATTTACAGTAGGAAAGCAACTTAAATTCAGGGAGTTTACTTTTGGGGACAGTTAAAATCATCCAATCCCAGGAAAGGTTTTTGAAAGACTTCAATAGTGTAGCGCAAAGTGGGAGGTAATGCCAAGCTCAGGGCATATACCAGTCCAATGAGCAGCGAGCAGGCTTTTGCAGTACTTATGCACCCTGCCAAAATGACTGTTGTCGGGACTACCTCTTGCTCTGTGTTTGATCCTGTAACCTCTGGACTCGGAGAAGAATCCATCCTGCTGTGAGCTACAGTGCTCATGCACCATGCGTGCATTTCAAAACACTAAATTTTAGTTAAGTTTATGTAGTATTTTTAGGTTTATGTACATACTGCTAATAATCATTTAAATAGTAGAAGGAAATTTAAGCACAACTTCCTCTTTCCCCAAAATGTATTTAAACATTTAAATAGTATAAGGCCATCTAAGTAAAACTTACTCTTTCCTGAAAAAGTAATGTATTACTTAAAAAAGGTTTAATTTTACTTCAGAAACTCTAGTTGTTACTGAAGCTTAGAAGTACAGAGTAGAAATTATGAAGAATACTCTAATAGAGTCTACTGCACCAAAAAGTCACTTTTTTCAGTGCGAGGTCTTTAACATGAGGGATAAGCTGATTTTGCTTGCACTGTGGTCCACGAGATTGGGTGTCAGGTTGAGTGGAGGTTTGAAGAGGAGCCAAATGCAGAGACTGAAGCTGAAAGTGGTTTCTAGCAGATTTAATAACAAAAAGGTGACAACTGAAGCAAAATTCCAAAAATAACAAAATACCAAATTACCAAAATAGAGAGGAACATAAGGAAAAACACACAAAAGTAGCCATGAAATGAGGAGGAACCAGCAAACAGTGACTAAACAGGAGGTGTATAAATGGGATACTGCTTTCAAATGGATTTTTACTCTTTGTTTATGACCTGCTTGTGTCATTCTGTATGTGGGAGTTACCACAGAATATGAACGTTTAACCTCCATCTGCCTGTCTGCCTATGGTCCAACCCAAGCTTGACAGTTTCTGACATGCATGTGCCATAAAGATAAACCTATCTTGTCTTACTTTACAAGCAAAAAGACTTTTCTGACTTCAAGATTCATTGTTGTTATTTCCTGGTTTCCAGGTGTCTTTAAAGACATGACTAGACTGTTTCCTATTTCACAAAGCAGTTCCATAAGTAGGATTTCTCCAACATGATTGGTTAATATTTTTGCAGATAAATTACACTTTTTTTGTTACATGTCTATCAAAAACTCCTATTGTTTCCCATTTGTCTATAATTTCTTAAGTTGTAGATTTTCGTTTTTTAAAGCATAATATCATGATGCGTTTTTACCTTTTTTCTCTTGTAATACTGTTGTCCATTTCTTTAGAACATCTCCCACTTTAATATTCTATTGACTGGCAAAAGTAAACACCTTTCATCACCATGGATGTTGCTTTACCTTCTTGATGGAGTTTATCAACCCTTTCAATTGTTTAAACAAAAGGTGGTCTTGTGGGGTTTGATATTTTTGCCATTCAACCAGATGAAAAACTTTTGTTCAACAGCTTTATTATTAGCCTTCAACCTTTTGCTCAACATGGGCACTTCAAATAGCTATATTACCACAATGTTCATTATCCATTGGTCTATTTTCCAAGCGACTTCTCTTAGTGGATGGCCTAAGAACATCCTGTGGCACATCCCAATTTTCTGTGCAGAAAAAAAACCCTGTCTATTTGTTTCTTGTATCATTTATTTCTCATTCAAAGCTAAACACAGAATGGTTGTGAACACAGATGCAAGAACACAGTATTATGAAAAATGAGACGTAAACATATAGTTAAAATGGAAAAAGTAAGGGGAGGGCTGGAAGAACAGAGAGTGCCAGAAAAAGAAATGATTGGCATAAAATTCAGTTGCCGTGCCGCCTGGGCCCAATTAGAACACCATTATGGAATCACTATAATAGCGCATCATTTAGCATGCTGTATTTCAGCTCCATCTAGTGAAGTCTTACCATTGCAAAGCGCTATTATTTCTTCTCCCTCCTTCAGCAGTGGACCCAGGCAAAGACTGGAAGAACAGAAGCTGTGTGTGGGTGATACTTATTATTCTAGAGGCTGACCTGCAGTGAATACTGGCTTCCTTCTCACCATTATGGTATAAAAACTTGATAATTTATCTTCTGCTTATCAACACTACTGTTTCTCCTTATAGAATATAGTCACATATTGAATTTGTCACTTTTTGTGTAATTATTAAATAAAAAAGGTAAAAAAATTGTATTTAATGTAAAAATGCCGCACTTTAAAGTGCATGTTGTTATATAAGTATTTTAGGGTTATATACATTTCTGGTTGATTCACTGATTTAATGCATATCAAATTCAAACTAACCTGGTTTTTACCCTAAAAAAGGCTTAAACTAAAGGGGTCCAATCGATACAGAAATATTAATCTGATGTTATTTCGTGTACCTTAAATTAGAACTTACTGGTTTACATACATTATGCTTAATTGCAACTGATAGTTTGTGACTCTAAATATCACTTTATTATGTTCACTTCAACTTAAATTTTTGACTAGAGGCTGAAAAAGTAGTTTCTGAGACATTAGTATGGTTGGTTTATGAAAACAGAGATTTATTATAATACAGAGCACTGTTCAACCCATTATCTAAAAAAAATAAAAAAAATAATACATGACAAGAAAACTTCAATATCACCCCAAACCGACCTAAAAAGGCATTGTTGAAAGAAAACCAGCAAAAGATAGTCTTACTTCAAGTGTTCACAAGCCAGAAAGGGGAGCAAATACCTGCAACCATAGAAATAATTGGCCAAAAAAAGAGTTTATTTCTGCATCTTTTAAAGAAATGTAAGAATGCCTGTACTTTAACACTAATAGCAGTGAGCACAATTCAGGCTTTTGAGGAAAATCAAATGAAGAAAATAGAATTTTAAGTCAGAATTACAACCCAGCATCAGAACAGTTGGTTCTCCTTAAAAATGAAAGCCCTCGGCTCTGCCTACATGATGATCACAGTGGGCATTTAAGAGGCTCAAATCATCTTTAATTTCTTCTGTATGCTGCAATATGCTTAGTGTTTTGTCTCAGGCAAATAATGTGATGCTCAAGAAGATTGTTACACTGGGATGTAAAGTTTGTGGTGCTGGGGCTATCTTCCCCTCCCAGGTGGCAAAATCTGCTGGCAGAATCATCAGCTGCTGCATAAAAGCCATCTGTCTCTGCGCTCATTACTCCCCAGAAAGGAAGCACAGGTCTCCTGAAAACTCCCAGCAGTTTTGCAGATAAATAAGCAGTCACAAACTTGGACGGAGTGCAGAAGTAACACAAAGAGGATAAGTTAGTGACTCACAGGCTAATTCATTTGGCTTTTACAGCACTGTTTCAATCAGTTCTTCTTTTGGCAGCTGGATGCAACCTCTGAGGAGCGAAGTCTTCTCTTATTCTCTGATGGCCTTCTCCCAGATTTATTGTTTCTTTGCATGCTTGTCACTCTGAGGCGTATCAACATGAAACAAATTTAAATATTAGTCAAAAAAAAGACAAATGTAGCTTTTGAATACAGGTTTTTAATACAAAGGGAGAAAAAAAAAAACAAGGAATTTTGTCCCACTCATCTTTGCAGAATTGATATAACTCAGCTACATTGTAAGGTTTCTGGTCATGAAATGCATTTTAAGGTCACTTCAACCCATTTTAATAGGAATAGGACAGAAATTCAATTTGTTTTGTTTCAGCCCTTCAGAGGTTGACTTTGAGGTGTGTTTTAGATTTTTGTCCTGCTGGAAAATGTATTTTTAATAAAATAAAATAACCCCTGAATGTTGGAACTGTAACTATACAGTCTTATATACATATAGTACTTTTTATTCACCACAATGTTTTTATCGATGCTGCTTACCTTTATCAAGGCTGCGCTTTAAAAAATGAAAAAGTCTAGAGGGCTGTACTTTCGTTTCTACAAAATGACAAAATACAATCTGTCTCAGTCTAAGTCTAGAGCACAATAATCTAAAGTTTATGATCTCTAGTTTCAGCTTCTCTTTCAGGATTTTTTGATAGGCAGAATTCACCGCCAGTCATCAAAGGCCTGAAGCAATAAAAGAGTCCCAGACCATCACACTACAATCACAGCATTTTTCTGTTTGTTTGATGTTTTTTTTTTTTTTTTTTTATGTGGTGTCACAGACTGGGACAGAGAATTTCTGAATGGTTTAGCTTTCTTCTCACTGGTCCACATACATCTCTTTTGAAAAGTCTTGGGATTTAACAGAACGTGTTCTGGAAAAATGAAGACAAGCCTTTATGTTTTTAGTTTTTTTGTTGTTGTTTTTTTTTTTTTTGCTTAACAGCACATCAGCTATTTTGCACAGTCTAATTTCTGCTGAAAGCATGAAAACTAACCTTAACCAAGGCAAGTGAGGCCTGCAGTTCTTTGAATGTTATTGTGAAGTCTTTTGTGAATCATTGCTGCACTCTTGGTTGTAAGAAAGGCTATTGCCCACTGAAGGGGATTATTTCTTACTGTACCAGTTCTTTCGCTTGGACCGATCGTTTTTTTTAAAATACCGCTGTAATTAAAATTTCTTGTTGTATAAAAAAACTCTCAAACAGGACTTAAACTTTAACATGATTTGATCTAAATTTTGTGGAGATATAGTGCAGAATTGCATTGCTGGGCTCATTGTCTGCAAGCTGATATTAGGGTCAAAATGATGGAGATAAGCCCTGAAAAACAGTTCCGGTGGGTTTTTATACCTTAGAGATATGAGTAAAACATGTGGCTCACCAGGTGGGTGTCTATCTGATGTGTCATTATTTGTTAAGCAGCCCTACTTTGTAACTGCATCTGCTCACTCTTCAATGCCACGGCTACCGACATATGTCCACCTTTATCAAACCTGGACCTTGAGAAGAGCATCTGTATCATAATTATCTTTATTGGCTATTATATCCTAATGCATCCCATCTTCACATTTTTTCCTCCTAAACTTCTGACTCATTCAATGAAGAACACTACTTTTATACTGACAAAAGGGATCTCTGCTTCAGAAAATGAGACTTCTAAGAGAGATGGATTAAAAACATTAGATGTATTTATTAAACTAAGGGTAGGCAAAACTATAATTAATTGTGAGATATACACATCTATCCTATTTAACAACCTATCATAAGTTGTATGGTTTACAATTTTTTTTCATGAATAATTTAAATTAATCCTACCATGGGGTAACATTTTGGTTAAGCCAGCCATGCCTGGGAAGGTTCACCATTGTTCCATGTTTTTACCATTTGTGAATAATGGCTTCCATTGTGGTGCCCTGGAGTCAGACATATTTAGAAATTGCTCTACAGTATAACCTTTACCGGACTAAGAGATCTCAATTACGTTTTTTCTTATTTATTTCAGAATTTCTTTATATCCCTTATTGGCCCAGCTTTTGGGGATATTTTGAATTACTCATCTTTGTCAGGCAGGTACTACCTACTGTAAGTAATGTTTTTGATTAAGGGCAGGTGGAGCAGTAGTCAGATAGTTTAACTGTGTTGTTTTGTACTAATATTTCAATTTGTTTTATATTCTAAAACACTTAAAGAGGCAAAACACAGAACTGCAGCTTTGTTCAAGTCATTCTTTTAGCTTTTCTTGTACTTTTCAAGGGTTGTTTTTTTCACCTTATATGGAGTTGCCATAGGTGTCTGAGTTGAGCTGGATACCTGCCCCTTCTGAGTATCCACAAAGTTCATCTTTAATGCTTTGATTGTTTGCTAGATTGGACCCATTCAATTTGGATATGCTTTACTTTACATTTGCAGAACAGATCTTCCCACTTGAAGTATGTTCAGGAAAAATAGGCTACAGGCTCATAAATGCATTGGCAATGAACTATTCAGGTGTCAGGCTGTACATCAAGTGATGTTTAAGTCATACAGTGTCAAATAAAAAGGCTATTTTAAAGCTACAGTGTGTAATAATTACAGGGATATACAGTCAGAAATGTAATATATAATACATAACTATGTTATTTATCATCATCTACGAGCTCAGCCTCTTAAACTTAATATTTGCGTTGCCTTAGAATTCGTTATTTATAATTACATAGGAGCGGGTCTCGCAGCCATGGAGGCAGACATCTTTGCGCTACGGCAGCGCAGAGCCAACAAACTAGCGATTGCGAGATCGCCCAACTACGGCAAGTTGAGAGAGATGAACTGAGATGGTACTGAAATCTATACCCTACAGAGACTAATGAAATACTATCTGTAAAATTATCTATGTAAACAAACCTCATCACTTAAGAAGGTAGGTGATGCGGACGTCGTGGAAGACATTTTGTCCCGTAACGCTCGCAGTACTGTTGGGGGGGAGAAGCGGTGGGGGGGAGATGTTCATGTTGCTGTGGTCTGCAGTCTGGACGTTAGATGTCGCTGAAAATTACACACTGTAGCTTTAAAGATATTTTTCAGTAAAAACATACATTTGTCACGATTTGTTGTGGTTTGTTGACCCAAAAGCAGAGGCAGGGATGCAGAGGTGAATTTCTTGTGGATTTAATGATGAGTTAACTGAATGCAGAAGCAGGTTTTCCAAAATACAACAGAGATGGGAAGTAACGAAGTACAAATACTTTGTTACTGTACTCAAGTAGATTTTTCTGATATTTTTACTTTACTTTACTACTTATTTTTATGGCGACTTTTTACTTCTACTCCTTACATTTTTACACAAATATCTGTACTTTCTACTCCTCACATTTAAAAAAATTGGCTCGTTACTTTATTTTTGAATCATTTCAATGGAGTTACCGTTATTATTTTTCACGTCTTCAATACCAAATTCAATCTAATTGGATGGGAATCTACGTTGCATTTGACGCACCACTACAAGATGAATCGACAGATTCGGCGGTATTCATTCGCGGCAAATCATTGCAGCTTGGTGGCGGTGGCGTTAGCATAGTAGTATGGACGACGAGATGATTGAAAATGAACACAATGGAGATCTAGTCCTATTGGCACACATCCATTTAAAATGTAGACAACGGCATGAAAAAAGTGGTTTCTACTTTTACTTTTATACTTTAAGTAAATTTACAAGCCTGTACTTTGTTACTTTTACTTGAGTAAAGAAGTTTAATCAGTACTTCCACTTTTACCAGAGTATTTTTTAATACAAGTATCTGTACTTTTACTCAAGTACAGAAAGTGAGTACTTTTGCCATCTCTGAAATACAAATATGAAAAACAAAGTCCAAACACACAAGAAACCAGGAATCCAAAATCCAAAAATGAAAACAAAGTCTAAACTAACAGGAAACCAGGAGTTCAAAAATTAAAAAGTCAAAACAAGAAAACAAGTCAAAACGAACCAGAAACCATG
Organism: Cyprinodon tularosa; assembly: GCF_016077235.1. Classification (NCBI taxonomy): domain Eukaryota; kingdom Metazoa; phylum Chordata; class Actinopteri; order Cyprinodontiformes; family Cyprinodontidae; genus Cyprinodon; species Cyprinodon tularosa. Next base: position 1,055,797 of record NW_024039200.1, on the reverse strand, counting down.
GAGACATCAGGGGGATAACAATCACAAGGAGGAAGGCTCAGAGAGACGGAGTTGGAGGAAGTATGACAAGGAACCAGCAAAGAAGAACTGAACAGAGAAAGTATTTAAAGGAGACTGAGACAAAGAGAGGACTGACGAGCAGATGGGTAGCAGGTGTGCACAGAGCAAAACCACTGAACTTCCCTTCTCACTTCCAGTTCCAGGTAACCAGCTCACTGAGTTCCAGATCCAACTCCTGTATGTCTCCTTCAATAAACCTGTTAAACCTTTTCCGTGCTCTCTGAGTGGTTTCTCTGCATGTGGGTCAGATTCATAAAACCGATCATGACATTGAGTCCCAGTTCAATATTAAATCAAAAGCTTAATAAACTTATATTGAAGAAAAATAAAATAAAAAGAAGAAGCTGTATTAAGACTGCTTGCATATAATGTTATATCAAATTTACAATAAATGTGTCCAATTTTGAAGTCAATTGGACACATTTGAAAATTGACTTTGTTCAGTCAATTAGTCTGACTGAACATTTCCTGTTTAAAGTCAAATAGTAATACAATAATTCCTAAGCAGGAGCTTAGGAGTTGTACAAACCCATAGTGGTAGGATCTGAGGTGTCATCCTAACCCTCAGTGGTGAGAGCTGAGGTGTAATCCTAACCCTCAGTGGCATGAGTCAAAGCTTAGATATTTTCCTGACCATCAGTGGAATCAGCAGATGCTCAGGTATCCACCAGACCCTCAGTTGCATGAGTACTTAATAAGTTGATAAAACAGACAGTAGCTGGGATAGTACTGCACAATAGAGAGGCAGCAAGACATTAGTGCTCATTAATAAATAAAGATAGATTTTTATTTAAAGCAAATTTAAAGGTTCATAGGGACCATTTTGATTTGGGACTTAGTTTGTATTGTAAAATACAGTATGTCATGATCTGCTTTTCCCAAAGTCCATGCCCTGGTTTGCATCCAGTCTTTTGCCTTGGAGAAACGACATACTGTAGATCAACCCAGATCTCTGACATATATGATTAAAGGTTTCCCTCAGTGTGATAAACTTCTGAATAAACTATGTCTTTGTGAATTCTTTAGCATTCTAAAGTTGTTAGAATCAGTTGCTGAATGATTGGCAGCCAGCTCCTTTTAATGTCCAGACTTCAGGGTATATGATTGGAGAAAGGTGTGCAGCAACAGCCTACTCATTCTTTCTCTCCAGAGAAGCACTTATACGGCACTTTGCTCTCCAACGGAACAACTGTGAACAACTGTGTAGTGATATTAATTAATGAGAGCTATTCCACATTCTCCATGATTCCTCCAAACGTCACTGTCCAGGTACTTGGTCTCCATCCTTCACCGTAAAAATACGGAGTAGTCCGTTTTTTTGCTCCATTCTGATCCATTGGAATCAAGCCAGGTTAAGGTCTGCAATTGCAATTGCATCAAACAGGAAAAAGAATGTCAACATCAACTGGTTTGTCAAAATAAAGTAGGGCAACAACAAATCAGTAACCACTGTAAAATTAGAACATCACTTTAAAATATTCCCAAAAAGACAGTAGTCGTATTTAATAATTGGATGCAAGCTAATGGTGCTTCTACATGCATGGAAGCAGATTTTCATCTCAATCAAAATATTTATTTTATTCTGAAAGGCTTAACATTTTCATCAAATCCAATCGTAATCTCAAACCTCCAAGTTTGCATCTTCCCACTTCAAGGGCAACTTCCTATCTTAGACATGCACAAAGAGACACTGATTTTGGAAGTCGAGAACAAATGAACTCTGTTTGATTCTAGGAGTCCTAGTTACAAAGACACACAACCCAAATAAAAAGATTGAGCAGTAATTGCCCATATGCTTAATGCGAATGGTAAGTTTTTTTAATGATTTCATATTAAATCAAGTATTCAATACCTCATATTATGCTCCTATGGCTTAACAAATAATAATATAATATGTGTAATAAGGAGCAAGAGGGGAGTAACAGCAGAAGCTATAGGCATTGCTTCATGGAGGTGGTCTGGAATGGAGTGGTGCAGTGGAGTAGAAAAGGTACAGAGGGTGTGGTATGTGGGGGTCAGAAAGAAACCACACAGACCAACAGAAATAAAATTCTGCATAAACTTTTGGGAAGTTGTTAACATCCCTGCTTACCATCGATGACTGTCTTCTCATCTAAGCAGCTGTGGTGTGCTGAAACAGCAGTAAAGTTCCTTGAAATGCCACAATAAAGAGTTTTACTCTCCTTTTATTTATGCTTTTCCCAAACAGCACCCTCTGACACTATAAATGGCTTCTGTTGTGCACTTAAATGATAACACCCTTTTCTCTGTGTTTACCGTTGCGCTATGACTGACAACACTCTTATTGTCCTTATGCACATGCGGTTCAGTTTGGAGCCACAAACAGTTTGCACTTAGGTCAGACATAGAAAACATTTTAAAGGTAATGGAAATGAACAAAAAAAAACATAGATTCCTGAAAAATTGGATTTTAGCATTTAGAATTTAGAACAGCAAGGAAAAAGAGGCTTTTGGTGAACTAAAATGTAAGGTCCAAGGAGAGGATCGAAGCGTTCCGGGTGTGTAGAGCTCCTGCAGATTTTGGTTAAACAGTTTGGAAAATTTAGACAAAAACAGTATTAGCTTTCCTTAATTTTAGTTCCTGACCTTTATGGGTTGTAGTTGGATGGCCTGAATTCCACTGGCTGTGGTCAAGTTAGAGCTTTGTTAGTTTATGACTCGGCTACATGAGATTGATGTTACAATCCTCTAGGTTTGTTTAGGGGAACTATGTTGACCTATGCACCAGGGCTAACATAGCAATGCCATGAACTGTACTTGCAGTTTGCTCAGCATATAAATTAACCACCTTAACGTCACACAAGCCTTTTTACAAAATGGGTTTACAAGTGTGCTGAAGTGCACTGGCCATATCTCATCTGAAAGAATTAAAACCTAACAAAGAATATTCCCAGCAAAAATTTGCTCTAAATGTAAATCAAACAAAACAATACTTGAAGATCAACGAAATAAAAGAGAAAAAGAGAAAAGATAAAAAAACAAAATCATAAAACCTCAAACAGCAACATATCATGACCTTTAGTTTCTCTAAACATTTGGTCTCAACTATATTTCCTGATTTGTGCTAGTTGCAGGCTTCAGTTTTCAAGAGTTTTGTTTTGAGCAGTTTATTATCTTGAATTTTATCTTGAGTATGTTCTTCGACAGAGTTATGTGGGAGGAATGAAGGTGAAGGGGTGAGTTACAAGAGGGAAATTGAAGTTGCAAAAACTGAGAAGTTTGAAAAGGAGCACTCGAGAATAGAACCATGTAGTTACAGCACTCAAAGCTAAAATTACAGATAACATATTCTTTGATAAAAGATTTAAATATGGTCCTTTTTTGTGATGTGTTGGTTTCACAGATCTACTAAGAACATGAGTAAAATACAAGAGGCACAGAAAAGCTCTTATTTGCAGTGCTTTAAGAACATGCTTACATGGAGCTACCTTACTACTAAATCCAACTCCATCTGCACTACTGATAGAAAATGAATAAACTGAGTGCTGTTATAAAATAATTTAAGTTCAATTGGCAGCGGGAAAAGAACATCAGCTAAAAGCCCCATGACAGACGCCTAATTGTGCTAATTGCTAAAAATTAGTTAAATGCAATGCATCTACCAAGAGGAGGAAAGCTGTCTTTGTGAGTGCAAAGTTATGAGTGATTACAACCCTGTAAAGACTTTATTAAAAAGACTTTAACTTTAAAATAAAATCTGCAAGTGTCTGTATGTTGGCTTCACAGTAATTGCAGTAAGTTGCTCCAAAAAAGATTAATTTATTTTACTGTAGCTCATTTTATCTCAAATCAATTCAGTTTATATATATAAAGAACCAGTTGTCAACACACATCTCAAAGCCCTTTACAGAGACAATTTAGACAAATCAAATAGACAAATTGGTCCCATCTAAGGAAACCCAGCTAATTGCAATGAGTTATTGACTTTGCAGGCATTTTGTCATTGACTAAGCAACAATTCCTCACAATGAGCATGCATGTAGCAACTGTGGAAATGAAAAACTCTTTTTTAACAGTAAGAAACCCCCCAACAGAACCAGGCTCAGTGTAAGCAGCCTTCTGCTGCAGCCAACTGGGGCTCCATGAGTCAATGGGGCAGACACGCAAAAACAAACATTGAATCACAGATTCATATATCCTTTCTGTTTGAAAAGGTAACTGGCCACAAATGTGTCTCTTTATAGGAAAGAAACATTTAAGCAGATGAGCTTTGAACTGATTTTTTATGCCAAAAAGGATTATAGAAATCTCCCATCTGATGCCTCCCTCCTGGATGGTCTCAGAGCCAAACAGAGTGCCAGGCCAGTTTAAGCTACTATGACGAAGAAAAGCAGAAAGTACATAAACGTATAATTGAACTCACAAATAATGCAAAATTGGCGAGTAAAAGTAGAATTAAGCAAATATGATGAAGAGTGGTCCGTATGTCCTCAAGCAGCCTAAGCCTACAGTAGCCAATCTAAGCAAGGAAAGTTTTAAACCTTGCCTTTAAAGTAGACAGTCTGCCAAACAGACTGGCAATTGGTTCCACTGGAGAGGAGCCTGATAACTAAAAGATCTGCCTTCCATTCTAGTTTTAGATATTCTAGGAACAACTTGTAACCTGCAGATTGAGAGGGGGGGATCTCTGATGTAAGTTGGAGGTTGGTTGTTTAAGTCTTTATATGTAGAAGGTAGGATTTTAAATTGTATTCCTGATTTAGCAGGAAGCCATTAGGAAGCTAAAATAGGAGAAATATGATCTGTCTTTTTAATGTTCATCATGGTCTTGGCTGCAGTGTTTTGGATAAGCTAAATGCTTTTAAGTACATTTTGTGGACTTGCTGATAGCAAAGAATAACAGAAGACCAGCTTTGAAGTAACAGATGCATTAGTTGGTTTCTCAGCATCACCCCTTCACAAGATATTTGTATTTTGGCCAGGGAGCAAGAGTGGTGGCAGATGCAGAAGTTTGCCCTGCAACCCAGGGATGTCGGTTTAAACTCCAGCTCCGGTTTCAATGTCATTGTATCATTGAGTAGGACATTTCACTTGATTTGCTTATTGATGGTGGTCAGAGGGCCTGGTGCCACCTGTATACGACAGCCTCACTTCTGTCAGTGAGTCCCCAGGGCAGCAGTGGTTATAATGTAATTTGCCACAATCAGTGTATTAGTGAATTACTGAATGTAGTATACAGTAAAGCACTTTGGTGATGTCTCCTGACTTGAAAAAGCACTATATAAGTAAAGGCCATTTACCACTATATTTTGAAGATGAAAGAAGGAAATTCTAGAAACCTGTTTCATCTGCGATTTAAATGACAACTCTAGATCAAAAATAGCATCACGATTTTTTTTTTTCATTGTTATTGGAAGCCATTTTAATGCCATCTAGATGAAGTGGCAGAATAATCAACTTATTTTTAAAAACTCTGGTACATAAACATTGACTTGTAGTGTACTGTAACTACTGTAAATAAAACATCCACACATGGTAACATCATTCAGGGGAGAAAACCCAACTGTAGCCTATTCTGCCTTAAAGTGTTCACTGAAGAGGTGTTACATTCTCTTCAGGCTGTAATTGTTCAGGCTAGACGGGCAAAACCGCTGTTGAAGAGTTCTCTCAAAGTGCAGGTGTTATCTGCATTTTCTCTATGCACCACTGAATGCCATAATTACTTCTATTGCATTTCAGGAGCCTGCTCAACACTCACATAGATGAGAGTTATCACTTTCCCTTCGACAGCTTCCCCACTTACTCTCTCACATGTGCGTCATGCAGGCAAATGACATGAATTTTTCCTTAAAAAAAAAAACTACGGCTATGCTCTGATATTCTTTTCCAACATTTTTTTCTGTTGGCTCTGCATAATAAACTCATTAACACACAGTAGCTCATGCTTCTGAGTAGCCACAGTTTTTTTCTCATGATCACATGGTATATAATTGATGAACCTGAGTACTCAAGCTTTAGGGTTCATTTAAAAAAGATAATTTTTTTCCCAGTGGAACAATAAGCTCTAATATTTTGTATTGTATGTACTATGGGAAACTCCCTAGAACTACAACTCTAAAAATGCCGGGTCTGAGGGCACTCCCACTTCGACCTTTCATTCTGTTCATAACGAGGTTCATTGTTTCTAATGAGCAGATTTACAGTTTAAAAGCATAAGATGCTGAAGTTGGTTTGTGATTGCAACTTCCATTTTAGCACACAAGGTTGCTACACATACTCCCCTTTTTATTATTTGATCAACTTACAGCTGCTCTGTATCACATCCATTAGTTATTCAGTTAGACTACTATTAAAAAATTGCTACTATTAAAAAGTAGTATCAACAATTTTAAACTCAACTTCTGATAGGAAGCAGCAACGGGATGCCAACATCAGCCCGATCCGTTTGGACTTCGACTTTTATTTTTAACTTTATGTGGTACCACAACTATAGGCCAAAGGTTATTATTCTCTCTACTTTAGGGGGAAGAAAGAGGCCTATTAACAGATCATTCCTGTGATGAGAGAGCTGTTAGAAATGTTGAGAGAACCTACCAAAGTTCAGACGTGGAATAGCAAGGAGAGCAGGTGTGTACAGTGTAAATTATTAAACATAGGTCATTGTAACCCAGTGCTATGCAGCTCTAACAATGTATTTTGTCTTTTAAGAAATGTAGAATGACAGCACCTAGTATTGCAATGGTCAACTTCAGAGAAGCAGCACAAAAAGCTGAGGAGGGAGATGAGAAGATGTTGTATCCGCTGCATTTTCATGTGCTCAAACATTAGTACAAGCAGTGTTGGGTACATTACTTTGAAAAAGTAATTAGTTATAGTTACTAGTTACTTCTCCCAAAAAGTAACTGAGTTACTAACTGAGTTACTCCACAATAAAAGTAACTAGTTATTAGTAAAAGTAACTATTGCATTACTTTTGCGTTTCTCGCCCCCGTTACCCTCACGACCCAGCCCCCACCTTCTCGCGGTGTGTTTCAAAAGCCAGCTGAATAGAGCGGATGACAAAGACAAGAACCTGCAGAGAGTTTTGCATTTATTGCAACTCAACGTAAATGACATCGGGGGGAACGCCATGTGAAGTTTTTTAACAGGGCATTCAGATCTGGTGAGTATATGAAATTAATAACTGGGGATGTCTAATTCTGAAATCCTCTGTGTTTGGGTTGTTATAGATACTGTAACATCTATCATCTATCTATCTATCTATCTATCTATCTATCTATCTATCTAGATGTATACTCTGTGTGTGACATAAAATATGGATCTCCATCCCTGCCACAAAGGCCATCAAATAATGTTTAAAATAAAAAATACAGTAGGTTGAAAAGGCAGAGTATCCATCCATCCATCCATCCATCCATCCATCCATCCATCCATCCATCCATCCATCCATCCAGATTTCTCCCTTTCTCCATATAGGCTATCATTTGTCGTTCACGCTCTCCGTAGTTCTCCTGTGGCGCAAGCACAGGGCGACTGTTGCGCGCCTTTAGCGAGCATGCGCGTTTCCTATCGCTTGAGCGGTGAATCGTGCCGCCTGCGCTGTGCGGAGATGTGATGGGGAAACGCAGCTCGAGGTAACACCGGTATTTCCATCTGGAAAACGCTGTTTTGCTGCTGGAGTCATCCTCACTCTCCATCTCTCTGTGTGTGCTGTACGTTAACACCCGCCAGCGGAAACACCCGCCTAACCAACTGACAGACGGAATCTCACTATACATCAGCCATTCTCATCCTCCCCTCTCTCATGACAAGGCGCGCACGAGTCCTATCATGAAAAAAGGTTAATTGTGGGACCTGAGTAACACGCAGTAATGGGGTGTCTGCAATGGTAACTGCGTTATAGTTACAGTATAATTAATTAGTTAGATTACTCGTTACTAAAACAAGGTAACAACGTTAGTAACACCGTTACTTTCAACGCCGTTAGTCCCATCACTGAGTATAAGTATGTTAAAAATGTGCCATAAATAGTTCCCTTCTCTGTTTCTGTGATTTTGAGTATATTTGTCAATACAAGCATTGTTTCCACGACTGCTTTCATGTTTGGAAAAACATGGGGTGTAATATATCAGAGATATAGAAAATGAAAGGCAGAAGGCAGTTGGATCTCCTCAGGATTTTTAGACTTAAACAAATTTTGTCATTTTGTGCACAGGAATGTAAACAAAAAGAAATTTTGTTAAGAACAACTCTCCAGACAATTTAATTTTGTTTTAAGTGCAGCCTTGAAAAGTTTTTTTTTTTTTTTCATAAATCTCAAACAGAGTTAAAACACTCCAATGAAAGCTTCTCGTAAAAGACCTCTGAGGTCACATCTGGAACAATAGTGTCCCACTGTAGCTGTAAGCATGGATATATTCAAACTTCATCCCATACCCTTTATATGATTTTAACAAATAACATTGCCATAATCATGACCGAACCCCGACCCCCTCAAGGGCAAATTCCAGTGGACTCTTTAGGTCAATCAGGATGTATCGATGGAAGTCCCTAATGAGAGACTTGTCAGTGATATACCATATCCTTACCACTCAACCAGATAATAAATGCCAGGACCTCTTGTTCTGGACCTGAGGATACATTGCACAGTGTAGATGGGTTCTCCATCAAGAAGTAGTTGGTTGGAGAGGGCCCGGAGGAAGACTTGTCTTAATTTCTCCCATAGCCAAATTCACAGCTAGCAGTTCTCGGTCCCCTACATCATAGTTTTGTTCTGCATGGGACAATGTCCTAGAAAAGAAGGCAAAGGGGTGAACATGGTCATCTGAGGTTCGTTATCATAAAATGGCTCCTAATCTTGTGCCGTAACTATCAACTTTTGACAATGAATTGTCTCTTGGGAACAGGGGACCATAGAAATGGAGTATATTGACCAAGGTTTTCATCCTGCAGAAGGCTCTCTCTGCCTGCTTATTCCAGGTGAACTTAGACTTGGTTGAAGTGAGAGCACTCATCTGTAGAAATTAGCAAGAACCTAGGAACCATTGCAACTATGTTTGTTCAGTTTGCCTTTGCTACACTGGGAAGGAAGAGACTTTGGAGGGATTCATGAGAATTTATTAGATGAAACGATAAAACTTAGGGAGGAAATGCATGTGGTGCGGAACACGATTTTCACCCTTCAAAAACTGATCGTTTTGTGCAGATGAAGAAGGATGGAATGGTCATGGTGCGGATGGGTTTCCAGATCTGGTGACTAAATTAACACATCATCCATGTAGACAAATACACTGTCCCAACTCATCTCGTAGAACATCATTGTGTCATGATCTGCCCTGATAGCTGGCCTTAATTGCTCATGTCATTCACCTTCTTAACTCTGCCAGGCTCCTAATTATCACTCATCTCATCCATCTGCTAGTTTTGCTTTGTATTCGGCTCAGTCCAGCTATTGGGGCCAGTTCATTGTTTGTCTCATACCTGTACTGTATGTTTCTTTAGTTTTAGTAGTTCCAAGGTTCGTGTCCTGGTTCCTGGCAGCTAGTGGATTGAGGGTTTTAGTGTTTGTCCTGTCTTCTGATCGTGTCCTGGTCCTTCTCCGCGAAGCCCTCAGGGTTTTGGCTCCGAATGCAGGGAGGGTCAGTTTTATTCCTGCAAGCCTGGCACCTAGGAGGCGACCAGTTTAAAGTCCTGCTTGTCTTGTTCCTTCAACCACTGAGCCTGCCTGTCTGCATCCGAGCATGTCTGTCTGAGCACCCTGCTGCACTCATTGGAACTCTGAACCTGCCTTCATGCTCTGTGGATTCCCGGAAGCCTGAATCCCTCTGTTCCTGTTTGGATCGGAACCCCTGATCAAGTTGGATGTCCCCAATAATGTCCCCAAAGGATATTACGAAATATTCAGTGTCCAGTAGGATAATGAAATTACATTTTCCATTCATCACCCGCCTGAAGGATGAGGACAAGGCTAGTAAGACTATTCTAGTTACGCTAGTAGTAAAGTGGTAAGCATTTTTAAGAACCAGCTTGGTAAAAATCTACTGAATCTGGTGAAAATCAGTATTCAGCAAAGAAAGAGGGTAATGATTCTTAATGATGATGTCAATAAGTCCCCGATAATTGATAAATGGCCTGAGAGAAATGTCTTTAATGCACACAAAGAAAATACCTGCACCAACTTAAACAGAAGAATGAATAATGACCGCTTTAAGTGATTCTTTAACATAATCTGTTGTCACTTGATGATCTGGAGCAGACAACGAATAAAGGCACCCCCTAGGGGGTAAGGAAATGGGTAAAAGATCAGTGGCACAATCATAGGGCCGGTGAGGGTGCAATGTGGTGGCACCAGGGTTATTGAACACTTCTTTGAGATCATGGTAATTTTAGGGGGTTTTGGAGAGGTTTTTGGCTCAAAAGTGGTGTAGGAAGAAAATGGGCAAGAAAGGGAACATGACCTAGACCATCCAAATATCTCTTTGCCCTTCGAGTCAATGTGGGGATTGTGAAGGCAGAGTCAAGATGCACAGAGAATTATTGTGATGTCAGGAGAATTAATGATAATAAATGAGGGTTCCTCTCAGTGGTGCACAGCAAGGAATAGGCAACATTGTCTGTAACTTGGTGGGACTTATTAAGGGTATGTCTATCCAATGCTGAGATGATTTGGAAGGATGGTGCTTTTAGAAGAAAATGTTGTGGTTCTTAATAAAAAATACTGATCCATGAATTCTGTGTCAGCTTTTGAATCAATGAATTTTTGGAATTTATATGTGATGGATGAAACCGAAAGATCAGCACTGATTGACAAGAAATAAGAGTATGGTAGATTTTTCCTGCCAAAAAGGGAGCACTTATTTTTTATTACTTGCACTCAAAACCTGTAATGCTCACATTCACAACTTCTGCTTTCTCTCAAATATATTCTCTTCTCCACCAAATCTTTGTTTCTGCTCTCAGATCTAAAGCTTTTTGCACAGATATTTCCTTCTCTCATTTACTACCAGTCAGAACCAGTCAGACTCAGAATCCCATCTAAAAACATTTACAGTTTTGTGAGCATATTTAGAATAACTTTGAATTTTGTCACATTTATTTGCTGTTGTTTTTCAATCCCCCTGAAAGGGAAGCAGCCCCCAGTCCCAGTAGGAGATCCCCATTCTTCCCGTGCTGGAAAGGGGCAAGATTCTGAACCAAATTTTGACTTGTGTCAAAGGCTGCTTCTGGTTATACAGTGGCTAAAATGCAGTTTAGTCATTTCAAGACAACAAGATCTGTGCTTGTCCTCTATTATCAATGCAAAATCATTAATGTAACTAAACATCTGCATCTGTTTTTTTGGATTGATCTTTTTTAAAAATCTTATTTTACACGCTAAACAGCACAACACAAAGAAAGGTTTTCAAGCACCAGTCTTTTACAAGCTTTAAGCATTTGTGTATGTACCTCAATGTGCGCTCTGAATCAGAGCAGACAGGAAAAGGAGTGGGCCACAGAGACCAAACATCTCCATTTGGAAGCACCAAGCTGCTGACCTGATGCGGATCTCATATGTTTCCAGCATCTCCCCCTGGGCTACAGAGAAATGTGCTTATACTTTTCCATTTGATTTGGTGTCAGTGGTCAGTCAGGATAATGGGTAAACACTGTAGCTCACTGAAAACTGGCTGAGAGGGGAAAAAATACAAACTCTTTTAGAACCTGGCATAGATGTTTTTTTTATATATATTGATGAAAGAATGACTTTGGATAATTTCTGTGTACACTTGACTGGTAGTAATGCTAGTGCTTGTGATCATGCCATACTGGATTGGGGGGTGTGGGGGGGTAATGACATCCCGGTAGTTCAGACAAATGAACCTTAACTTTTTTCATTGTTTCGACACAAATTTAATTTGGACTCCTTTACAGAGGAAATATGGATTCCCTCATAAACCAAATAAGGCACCAGCTTTAGATCAGAATGGCACTGAACTTGGAGAAAAGACAATCGTTAGCTATTTTTCTTACTTACACTTTTTTTTGGTCAATTGTTTCACCCTCATCTAGATTTTTTTTTGTCTTTGGACAACTGGCCTTTCATAGGTTTTCACTAAACATGACATTAATTATAAGCTCAAACTGACTGAGGACTGACTGAGGGCAATTCAACAAACAATCTCCTCTGAGGACTTGAAGTATAATTTGAAATTTTGTTGTAGATCTCCTCTTTTACTTTTTAGTACAAAGATTTAGAAAGTTTAATTTAAGAGTTATTTGGATCCCAGCTATTTTTCCACAAAGGAATGAGCTACAATCTTAAAGACTTAAAGCAACAATTTCCAGAAATTAACAGAAGGCTTTATCAGGACTTGTAGAGGACTCACTCAGGCTTGTTGCTGTTTTTAATGCTGGGAAGAAAGTGTTTGGTTTTTGTCTCAGACTTGCAACAACTGTTTTCCTTTTTTTCTTCTTTACTGTCAAAAAATATTCATCATCAAAGTACAATTGTCTGCAGTCCGGAAGCAAACATGCTAAGGGCTCATTTGGTGTTTTTTGTTTTCAGATGACTTGATCTAGGTTATCAAAAATGAATGATTTAGCTCCTTTGACATTTTGTTCCAACTTTTTCTTATTCTTTAGAGACCTGTAAGCAGAAGCTCCTAGAACGTGATATTTCTATCTAAAGTATTTCATATATTATAATTGAAAAATTCTTCTTTTCAAGTGTTACTAACTGTAATTTTGTTTTTCTTTTGTTTTATTTTCAAACAGAACACTATGGGTATTATATTCCAAGGTTTCAGATCAGGGGCAGGTACAATAAGTGGGCATGTTGCAGGTGATCTAAAAGGATTGTTTGTGCAAATTATAAGAAATGCAAACCAGTTTGGTTCTGCCCTATTACATGTCTACTGCTATTTTGAGTGGCTATAAAAGACAAGGTTCTAATTCAAGGAAATGGATAGGACGACTGGAGGAGTAAATCATGCAAAATCAGTGACTTCATTTAGTCAGCCGCATTTCTTTTCATAAAAAACTTGAGGACACCTGTCTGACTGCATGACTCGTTATGGATACCTCGCCATGCAAAGTACTGTATATTTCCCCCTAAATAATAGAAACAGGTTATTAAGTAGTTTTATTAATTACATTGACAAAAATCTCAAACCTCCTGGTTGTAGGTAAAACAGCTTTTCAAGATATTTCAATATTGGAACTGATACACAGCTGTAAAGCTCAGAACAAAGAATCCTGTATTTGAGGTAGACAAACAGTTCGATTTCTAAAAGTGTTTATTGTGAACTGAACCAAAGTGAACAGCCTCTGCGTCTAAGGCAGGAACATCTGCAGAAGGAGATTACAGGTTACTGGCCACATTTTTCTGGAGTTGAATGATAACAAACATGTGAGTCACCAACCTGGTCTTATAGTTCAGTTCGAGCCCAGAGGTTGAGGTGGGTTCCAGCCGGTCAACTGCCAATGAGTCCCAGACACTGATGTATCGATGGTTGGAGGACAGAAAGGAGATCAGAGCTGAGTAGAAGACCGCAGGCAGGATAATCCAGAAGGCGAAGCCAAATCCGATGTACATGCTCAGTTGTAAAAGCCAGGAGGTTAGACGGAGAATTCAGAGCGGAGTCGGGTAACAGTTCCAGGTCCAGTACTAAGGCAGAGATCCGGCAGGAGTCAGAACACAGGTCAGGCAAACAGATCAGACAGGGATAGGAAGGCTCAGAGGTCGAGAGTCAGAATGGGTCAGGATCAGCCAATCAGAATATAGGAATGCTCAAATACCTCTTAGCAATTGCTCAACATTAATCTGGAACTGATGACAGGTCTGAAGGCTGGTTTAATAGACACTAAGGCCGGTAGAGCAGATGAGTGATAGTCAGAACTGGGCAGAGATAAGCAGGGGGATAAAATGAGTAATCAGATCAGACATCAGTGCCAAGATCATGACACACAGCATCGTATTTGAAATCACATGTCTAAGAAAAGATGTGGCCATGTATTTGTTACTATATGGGGACAGTGTATGCCAAATTCCCTGATAATATTGTCAGGAATCCAGTTTGTGTGGTCTGTTTTTGTGTTTCCTTTCCTCCTCCACCAGGTGGTGCCCTGTCCTCATTGAGCCTCCCTGCACACCTGCAGCTCCTTGCCTCATTACCTGTGGAGTGCTCTTAAGCTGCTGACTGCCACTACCTTTAGGCCAGAGTGTTTGCCAGTTTGGGGTACTCTAGCCATGCTTAGTTTAGCAGAGTCTGACCTGAGTTTTTGTTATGCCAGTTTTGGGTACTCTAGCCAAGCTGAGTTTACTGAGTCAAACTGAGTTTTCTTTTACCTGAGTTTTAATCTTGCTGTTTTTTCCTTTGCCTCTCGGCAGGAAGTCATCATGCAAACTGGATGTTTCGGACCTTCTCTCCCCTGGAATGATCTTCTGAGAACCAAACTGAGCTGAGGATTAAAGTTTGTGGTTTGGATCAAAATTTCCCCCCAAGGATTGTCTGGGGCTTCTCTCTGAGCAGGGGATTCATCTCCTCAATAACCCGTTCAAGTACCGCAGGAAATCTAAGTGGCAGTCAGCTTCTCCGTTCACCAAGGAAAAACCGCAATCTGGGTAAACCCCATCCGCCCACCATCAAACAAGACAATCACTGAAACATCCCACACAAACTGGATTCAATTAAAGACACCTTTTTCTGGAAACGTGTGTCTGCAACCTATTCCTCCTCTTCAAGTCAAAGAATCAAATTTCCCACTGAGCCTGAACTAACCGCAGTGTCTTCCCCTCACTTTCCAGTTCCGGTTTGACAGTGTTCAGAGCACCACTGGACTCATCTTATTATACTAAATAAACCTGTTAAACTTTTCCCTTGTTGGGATCCTCAGGCTTGCCCACCAGAGGGCGCCAAGGATCCTTTTCTGCTCTCTTTGTTTTTCCCTTAGGTTTGGAGTTACTGTGGGGATCTGGAGATTACCCTCTGTCTCCAGCAGGATGCGCTGTGGGTCTTCTGGAGCTGGAACTTTCCTGTACACCTGTTCCTAATCCTCTCATTAGAAGACCTCTCCTTTATAAGCTCCTGCCTGACCTTGATCCCACGCCGCAGTGTTGATCTTAGTTGGTTATCTTCCTGAACCTCTGTTACAGATAATTCTTTGTTATCTCTATTGTGAGATCAGATTCTAATTCTTCCTTGTCTCTGCCTCACAGGAATCCTGTCTCTTCTTGAAAGCTCTGGATGAGCTTAACCTCCTGTCTCTTCGTGAAAGCTCTGGATGAGCTTAACCACCTGTCTCCTCGTGAAGGCTCTGGATGAGCTTAACCACCTGCCTCCTCGTGAAAGCTCTGGATGAGCTTAACCTCCTGTTTCCCTGTGAAGCTCTGGAAGAACTGTCTCTCTGGCAACCTGTCTCTGGCCTGCAGCTCTGGGAGAGTTGCATCTTAGGAAGCCAGTCCCAAGCCTGACGCTCTAGGAAAGCAAACCTGCTAATCTGCCCTGGTGAGCCAACCCAAGAATCCTACGTGGATGCTACCTGTTAACTTCCATGTGGAGTTTTCCCCAAGAGGTTCCCATGTGGATTTCCCCTGTTGTCTCCCTGCAGTGAGCTGGAAGCTCAGCTACCAGCCATCTCCCTTTCCCTGCTCAGACCCCTGTGAACCAGCCCCCTGCCTGAACTGTTCTCCACTCATTTCCCATGTGCTTGTGCCTTTAATAAACTTTTTGGACTTTTACCAGTGCCTCCGTGTGTGTTCTGCATCTTGGGCTTTACTCAGAGAAAACCCATCATGACATCCCTGGTCTCTCTGTTTGGTCTTCTGCATTTGGGTCAGATCATTAATTAAATTTTGACAAATATTCATCTATGTGGGTACTTGCAGGCTTGCAACCTTGCTATAACCAGTTGACTGGTCCCCATAGGAAAACTTTTCTTCTTGGGTTATAAATTATGTTAAGGACTAAGGTGTCAATGGTGTTTAGATTAAGTTTAGGGTTAGGTATGTATTATTGGTGGTTTTGGTTGGGGAAGGATCTGGGTTAGGCCATAGGAAATAATACAAACCTAATTGCAGTTAATGAAAAGTCTCTGTAAGGATAGTGGGCCATAAGGAGTGTGTGGGGGTTGTCTTGTTTTACCTATAATGTGGGAGCAGTATTTTGTAAAATATCATACATGCGGGGACTTGCAGGTACATACGGGGACATTCAACTGTTTCCCCAAAAAGAAAATTTCTGTTCTTTGAGTTGGGGTTAGGTTTCGGACTAAGGTGTTAATTCAGTTTAGGTTAGGGTTGATGTTAGGTAAATATAGTTAGGGTTAGGGTCTGTTTTAGGCCATATAAAATGAATGCATACAATGAAATGTCCCCATATGTCATGAAAACAAAGCTGTGTGTGTGTAGGCGGGGGGTGCTGAGACCAGAGCACAGTGAGGGAGATGTTGGCTACAAAGGGCCAGCTGCTGCTGTAGATGCTAGAGCTGTTTTGGGAAGCCGAGAGGTGATTCATGCCGGAAAATTTATTCATTTCTTGTGCTGATAAGCAGCTTTACTCTTTGTGCTCTCATGCTGCACTGGGTTTGAAAGGGGCCCCTGAACAACATGTCTGTTGTCACAGAGAAAAGGAGCAGGTTGGGAACACGACAACAGCAATATCTTGCAAATGCAGCACAGGTCAGCATCACAAACTACACCTTAATCAATCAGTATACAGTAAGGCTGTGGATCTATGAATGTTCTCAACATGTGCTGCATGACTCTAAGCAGTTGTTTTAGCTTTATAAATTAATCCAAACAGGTTGAAGTTTTGGTTTGAAAAATATTAGGCTCTCCTGAATCTATCTGTGTTTGATAAGAGTAAAATAGACATGTCCATGCTTTGGAGAGCTTTTGGGGTAATGGAAAAACTTCTTATCAGTATGCAGCAGTCCACAACAACAAGACAGGCTTTTAAAAGTCTGTAAAACCCCACCTAGATCTGTGTATGTCTGTCTATTCCAATGTAAAACTCTGTACTGATGGCAAGGTAAGGAACTAATATGAATATTTATTCAAGATTGAGTTTAAAGACGCTCTCACTTAAGCATGTTGTCTTTTCCCTGGGATATCATTGGAGTAATACATTTTCTTAATTGCAAGCAAAATGAGGATACCGGTCCTTATGTGATCCAGCAGCCTAAACATATAGCAGCATTTGTTTGAATAACCTGGTCGGAGCTGGATCTAACATACAAGTTTAAGTCTCAAATGAAGATAATAGTTTTGCTAACTCTGAAAGCTCAGCTGGATCAGAACAGTCAAAACCGAATTCAAATTCTACCGGGTGAGTTTGGCAAATGTATTTAAAAATAATTTAGGATTATTCCTATTCTCCTCTAACAATTAAGAGAAACACGCTGCCCGTGTTTTACAAAGGGTCATTTTATACAGCAGGAAACTGTTTTTCCAGATTAGGCAAGATTCCTGTAGTCATGTGTCATTTTTCCGGTGTCCTAGCATTTTGTTTCAACGTTTGCAGCTCTGTATTAAAACAAGTAGCCAGCTTTCTATTTTTCAATTTCTTCTGCTTTAAAGAGACTACATCGTCTACAGCAGCAGACAGAAAGCTAGAGATCCCATAAAAAAAATTATACATTTGTGAATGGGAGTAAATTAAATGGTTGCCCTCTGCATAATGTTTTAGTGATACATAGGAGAAAGAGACAGATTGTTTAAATTCTTCTTATCAGATTGGCTAAATTGAAATCTTCTTTTAGGGAAAAGAACTCTGTTAAAGTAATTTTGAAAGCTACTGAAAAGTGTTCAGATAGGACGGGTTTGTGAGGAAATACTGGTATTTCTTCACATTCAATGCCATGTTAGCACAAGGTGCAAAGCATCAATATTAAAATCACCCATTATAATGAACTTGTCACAGTTTTAACATTAATTCAGACAGGGGTTCTCAAAACTGATCTGAAAATTGAGAGTAAGGACCTGGTGGACAATGCAAGGCTTCAAGCAGAATAGGTTTCAATGCTTTACAATTTGGATTGGGGAAACTAAGGTTTAAATGTTCAAAAGAACTGTAACTATTAACTTGTTTTGGACTAATCATTAAATCAGACTGAAAGAAGTCGCTAATCCTCCCCCTCATGCAGAATTTCTGGTTATATGAAAACTTAAATAGCTGCAGGAAGTTGCCTCATTCATGCTAACTATCCTGTTGTACAGCCAGGTTTTTGTAAGGCAGTATATACCAATTTGATTACCACAAATCAAGTCAGTAACTAACAGACATTTAGAAAAAAGAGATCTTATATTAAATAAACCGCATTTAATTGTTTTAACTTTTTTTGGAGTCATTTTAATATCAATTATGCAACCTATTCTCATTATGAGTGCGTGTGAAATCGTACGAAAAGTTATGCACCGTAATTTTGTCCGTTTTGGACGTTTTTTTCATCGTATGCGCATGTGCATCTGACGCACCATTCACAAATATAGAATATAAATTACAATTAGCCCTAACCCTGACCCTAACCCTAAGAGATAAAACACCAAGCAACGTAGTTAGAGACATGAATAAGTGATGATTGCACTGTTTTTCCCATTTTTACGTCCGTCCACGGATCTGCTTTTTTTTCTGTCTGCCAGCACATGTGCACTGATGTGGTTTTTTGAGGAAAAGCGTCCAAAGACGTACGAAATAGTGTGCATAACTTTTCGTACGATTTCATACGCACTCATAATGAGAATATGTTGAATTATGTCATGATTTACTCCTTTAGAATTATTTTCTAATTTATTTGATTTTTATTCATTGGTATTACACTGTCTGGTTGAGATAATGGGTGTGGTACAGTAGAGAAGCTGCAGAGCGGTGCGTTAAACCATGACTAATACTTTTGGCCAGATTCTTAGGAAGAAGAGCTGCAACATCCAAAGCGAGATGGATGCCGTCTCTCCGAATCAGACCAGGATTCCTCCAAAAAGATGGCCAATGTAGTTAATGTGTGGGGGGTTGTGACCAGTGGGCGACGTACACCCCAGTGGGCAAAGCTCTAGAACTATGCCTACTGCATACCGTTACCCAATCTTTTTGGGCTCCTACCTTTCATGAACTGCTGGAGGACCACTACATGAACGTGTCCTTAGTCTCGGTGGCTCCTATCTGTTAACAGCTTGCCCTGGTCTAACTCCTACAGTATAGATGTTCAAAAGCCAGAAGCTGGTACTCTAGCTCTGACGTCCTCCCCTCTAAAGCTACAAAAATGCTAAACCTATTACACATACCATTATCACTAAAAAAGTAACTGAAGAGTAACTGAACATCTGACAGAGAGCAGGAGGGAGATTTAGAGAGAGTCGGAAAAGAGTCAGGGGAGACAGAGTAAGAAGCCATAGCAGTACTAAGCTGGCACTAGGCTAGGTCAGCTGCCCCTTACTACCAGAAATAATAACTGGGTGAATGCAACAAGTGCGCGGTAGAAAAGAGCAATAGTACAAGCTTTGTTTAAAAGTCCTTCTGGACAGTTAAAGTAACTATGAGATATCATAGAACAGAGAATTTAACTTAAGCTGCGTTCACACCAAACGCAGCAGAGGGAGCAGGCGCAGCTAGTTTACATGCAAAGTCAATGGTTGACGTGCGTCAAGGAGCAGCAAAATATCCCGCAGCGTGTTTTGAGCAGCAGGTGCAGCGCTTCGGGAGCGTTTGAGCATCTGTCGCGTGTGACGCGTCACAAACGTCAGATGCTGCTCGAGATGGAAAAATTTAAATTTTGCTGCTCAACACATTAGAGAAGCTGATCTGGGAGCTGGCAGGGAGACAGACACATCACTGATTATACAGAGCGCTATAATCACTCCTCTGAAACAGTTTATTAACGCCTAAATTAACTTAAAATGCTGAAACCTGCCAGCAATACATGTTCGCTTTTATTATCCTGCTGCCTGCAGGTTGGACGTATATGAAAACCGCCTTCCAGCCGCCATGGCGAACCGAGAGGAGGCGACTGGGCCAGAGGCTGCTGTTGAATGGGATTCCTACTGACAGAAGCACCGCCGGCAGCCAGAGCAGCAAAGCTGCTTCAGCCACGCGTCAGAACTTAACTGGTACAAGCATCAAAAATGAAGCAGCAGACACATTTTTGCTGTTCCTGCTGCATTTGGTGTGAACACAGCATTAGACTGTCAGTGTTCAGCTGCGGCTCGGTTTTCTTTTGTTTTTGTTTTACATTTTTTCCATTGAAGGTTTTTCTCCAGAGCTGCTGTGGTAATGAAATCATCAGCTGCAGATGCGGAGCCCCCGCAGCTGCTAATCATCAGTTACTCTACAGGGTGCTTATGTGGAGCTCGACGCCAAATACTCTCCGCCAGATTGTTAACCTAAGTGGTAAATCTCGAGCCCTTCTGAGCTCTTTGAGATCTCTTTGTGTATAGTAACTGGTTTTCATGTTTCTCCAGATATCCATTATTGTGAATTAACAAGTTTATTCTCCAAGAGATTCTCCTGAGAAGCTGAGTAGACCAGAACCATTCCTCTAAGCACAATTATTCCACCCAGTACTAGACCTGGATCTCACAAACAACCTTCACTGGAAGAACAGGTTCACTCTTAAGCCGGGCATACACTGTACGATTTTTTGCCTGTTTCGTGCTGATTCTCTAGTCGTGCGACAATTTTTTGAGAGGGCCGAGTTTCAGCCTCATCATCGGTCGTGTAGTATATGGGGGTAACGAGGTGCGATAAGCCTTTCACGACCACCTCTAGTCGATAAGCAGTTCGGGAAAAAACATCAGGTTTGAAATTCAGGTGGCCGACATAAGATTGCATCAGAGCGTCGCGCCACACAGTGTGAGAACATGCATGTGTTAGGAATCCAGTTTCTGTGGGTTGTGTTTTTTGTGTTTTTCTCTCCCTCCACCACCAGGTGGTGCCCTGTTCTCGTTGGTCCTCTTACACACCTGCGGCTGGTTGGCTCATCACTGAGGATTATTTGAGACTGTCACTACCTCGACGCCAGAGTGTTTTGGGAAGCCATCTTGCAAGCTGGATGTTTGGGCCTTCTTCCCCTGGAAGAATTGTTTTGAGTCTCGCACTGAGCAGGGGATTAACCTCCACAAGTTACATTCAAGTCCTCCAGGATTTCCAAGTGACAGTCCGCTCAATAGCTCAGCAGGATCCAATCAAGTCAAAACCTGTCCGCCCTGCAACGAGACCCTACCTCTGGATAAACCCACACTGACTGGATTCTGGGAAAAAGGTTTTCTCCACTAACGCAAGTCTCATTTTCTCTGTTTCTCCAAGTCCTCGGATACTCCCCTTCCCACTTCCAGTTCCGGTTCACCAGTACACTGAGTTTCCTGAATCCTAACCCCGCTGATTTTCCCAATAAACCTGTTAAACTTTTACCCTGGTTCTCTGAGTGGTTTACTGCATGTGGGTCAGATCTCTTAAGAAAATCATGACAGCATCGTGAACTGTGAACTTTTAAACCCTGCAGTTTCATCATACAGTTTCAGCTGTAGGTGCATACAACAATTAAAAATATCACACAGTGTATGCCCAGCTTTACCGGACTCTCAGTTACTGCAGTGGATCTAACCTCTCCTTTGTGGAAGAACCTCACCCTGAAAATAAGCCTGCTGCCTAGTCCAATATTTCCCACTCCCGTTTTGATCTAATCCTATGCCATTTTCCAGGGGACAGAACCTCCAGAGCTGTAGTTTCTGAATCTACCTTCATCATCCCTGCAATGTTATTTAATAAATCTGTTAAACCTGCCTGCTTGAGTCTTCTGAGAGTAGGCTAAAATCTTTCCGCATGTAAAGGCTGTTTTTTTTTCAAAGTCATCAACAACTTAAACTGTTCTCTGGCTGCATTAGTACGTAGCTTGATGTGCTCTTCTTCCATGGACTGATGGACTCACAAGGCAGTAGTTTGTGCATGGCAGTTACCAAAGTGAGAGTGCGTGTTTACATAAGATTAAACAGCTACTTTTTTTATTAGATAGTTGCACTAGTTTTGGGTCTTCAAATATAAAATACCTCATACTTTAGTGGAAGACCAAGTTCATCGTCCTACAGTCAGTTTCACTGTAATGTATTTTAGTTTATATCACCATACAAGCAATGAACAAAGTAATAAAATAAAGAGGACATGACCTTGGTGTCCTCAATGGTATATAATAACTATGAGTGTGAAGAAAAAACTCTGTTTTTGCCATTTGTAGTCCATGAAACCTGTCAAGCCAAAAATAGTGAATGTCCTTTTTAAAAGAAATTACACTAAAGCTATAAGGTGTTGGTGTTTTAAACCTAAATTAATTACACTTAGGACATCAGAAAGGGCATTGTTAAAACATAGCTCTGTTGCAATTGCACCCTTGCTGCTATGCTAACAGAAAAGTAGAAAGGTGCAAAAGTGTGACGCATCAAAACAGTGTAATGAGCTCAGAACGGATCTAGAATTCAGGAGAGACAAACAGTGGGAAGATTGAAAGCGTTTATTATATTAATGTTGCTCCTCAGCTGCGGCGGGCTCACTGGATTCTCTGCAGGAGTAGAGGCTCAGGTCAGTGACTTCAAAACTCAAACGAGGAACAGCAATTAGTATGAAACCAAAGTTCAGTCCTAGCCCAGAAGAAGGAGTGAAATCCAGAGGAGCAGAAGTCCGTTCTTTGTTGTGGAGCTGGGACCAGAGATCCAGAAGAGGTGCAGCGTCTTTCAGCAGCCAGAGCACACAGGCGAACTGATGGATCTAGGATGGTTAATCCAAGCCGTGGTCAGAAGACAGGTCCAAGGTCGACATCAGGCTGAATCTGGGTAACAGCCCGGAAACACAGGACAGGCAAAACAGAGCAGAAACAGGGTTGGCCGAAATTCAGAAGTCCGTGGACAAAAACTGCTTCTAAGCTTCTAAGTTATCAGTAAGACTCACATCTAACCTTGTCTAGCAGGTTTTTTGCTTGAGCAATACTTTTGCGCAATAAAGGAAAATAAGACAAGCCCACAATTATAATTATTAAGTTCCCCTCCACCCTGGGTCAGATGGCGACACAATTTTTCCATGATAATGGTATTGTGTCTCTCTCTCCTGAGTAATTCTCCTCAGGTAGGGTTAAACGTTTGACCTCATCTACAGAAAGCCTGATCCCTGTTCCAGCTGTCATCAGCATTTTTAGCACTCAGATGGAGCAAAAAACTGCAGTTTCTGTCAGAGACTTGTTGTGTATCTTTGTGGGATACAATTATACTTAGTGACAGTACAAAAGGCATTATATAGAGACTGGGCTGTTTTTTAATCTGAAGGACATGACTAGCAGGCATGTCCAGGGCTACACAGATATGGTAAGGTAGGTGCAGCGGTAGAGGTAAATAAACAGACAATCCTGCTGTACAGCTTGAACTGCTTACGAAAGACTTCACCCATAATATTTAGTACTCAAATCTAAACATCTTACGAAAGCAGAATATAAATGGAATTAATTGCTACTGAAGCAGTTAGGAGGAGTCAAAAATGCCACCAGTTTATTTATTTTTTTTATAAATGTGAATATGTTATTGTTATTTTCAATGCATACATCAAATGAATTAAAATATTTTTCTTCATAAATAATAATAAAAAATATATATATATTAAAGATATTAACAGGATTTTTATTGATCTGTTACTTTAGAAATCAAACATTTTCATGCTCTTGTAAAAGGTCACTTAAAAATTTGCATTTTTAGGCATGACTTTACCAAATTCTGTTTCAAAAATTAAATATATACTCCCCCTTGGACACCCAGCTGTTGAAGGGGATGTAACTGTTTGCCGATCACAACTTTGCGTTCCAGTGCCCCTTTACTAGGGACCAACCAGTCACTGTACAAGCATAGCAGGAGTCTGGTCCTCATTCCCCACATGTGAACTATTCCCAGTGCATATTGAACTCCAACAGGGCTGCTCTCTGTTAGTGGTCCTGTCCATGACCTTCATGGAAAGGATTTCTAGGTGCAGCGAAGGGCTGGAGGGACTCTGGTTTGAAGAAAACAGATTTTGTGTCAGCTCTTTGCAGCTCACATGGTTCTGCTGGCTTTCACCATCTTTTGACTTTCAGCATGCGCTGAAATGGTTTACAGCTGAATGCGAAGTACTGGAATGTATACCAACTCCTCCAAGTCCAGGTTATTGGTTCTCGATCAGAAAAAGGGGGTTGGAGTCTCCAGCTTGGAGGAGTTTCTGCCTCAAGTAGAGGAATTCAAGTATCTTGGGGTCCTGTTCAGAATGAGGAGTAAATGGAGTGGGAAGTCGACAGATGGAACAGTGCGGATGCCACTGTAAAGCTGATGCTAAACTGTTCTAATAAAAACAGAGCTGAGCCAAAAAGCAAAGCTTTACTGGTGGGTCTACATTCCTACCATCAGCTATCGTTATCAAATCTTGATCATGACCGAAAGAACAAAATCAAAGGTACAAGTGGGTGAAATTAGCATTCTCAACATGTGGCTGGGAATTCCCTAAAGCCGGGCATACACTGTGCGATTTTCAGGGCGAGTTTTGAGTCGTGCGAGAATCTTTTGATCGTGAGTTGTGAGTCATGTAGTGTACAGGGGGTTACGAGCGGCGATCAGCCTCTCACGACCACCTCCCAATCAGGAATCATGAGGTGTCGTGGCCCACTGTCGTGGGCAAGCTGCTCAGTTTGCATGTGCAAACAAGGATTCTTCATTAAACACAGAAGCGTGGCTGGGGTGCAATGAGTGAAATGCAGTTCTGTCTGTTAAATTGACAGACCGTAGTAGCCACGTTTGCTCAGCCATGTCTTTTTTCCAAATACGTCGTTGCCTTTTCTTTTTGCGGCTTTCAGCACAAAATTGCACAAATTGCCAAGGCAGCACGTTTCACTAAAGTGAGCTTCATATTCTCCTTCTTTTTGTTTGGCTTCCAGATAGACGAGTCAGAGCAGCTCCATCTCACTGCGGAGTCAGACGTGGTTTTTAGTCGTACAGTGTGAGCACATAGATAGCATGAGAGCGTCAGGCCGAACATAAATCGTGAGCTGTGAATTCACACTGTGTGACTAAACCCTGCGGTTTAGTCGTACAGTGTGAGCTGTAGCTGCATGCAACAACTGAAAAAATCGCACAGTGTACACCCGGCTTTAGAGATAAAGTTAGGAGCTCGACCCACCTGGCATGGATTTAAAGTAATGCCACCTTTCCTCCACATTACTCAGGTGTCTTGAACAGTCCTCCCCTCTGGAGGGGTTTCAGGCATGTCCCACTGTGCCAGGGGATGTTGATCAGCTAGTAGGACTAAGTGCCTTGGCTCATCCCCCTAGAGGAGCTAGAGAAGGAGTCTGGGGTTCGAAAGCATGGGTGTCTCTGTCCCTGCGACCTGATTCCAGGTCAGCAAGAGACACTGGAAACTAGTGTAAGTACGAGTGCACTTCTGCACACCCACCCAATCCCACAAACATAGACACTACCACAGCTGACTAGAGGAAAACAAAATTATTTTGCATGTACAAATCCAACATATAAACATCTTTGTATTGCCAGCACCAGGGTAACTTTCTCATGCTCTCTGTGTCCCTTACATAAGTGCTGTTTTGGGGTTATTTAGGCAAAATGTCTAATGTAGTGCATCAGTAAATGTGTGTTCTGTATGTTATGTAGTGTATCTCTAGCGTGCTTTTGTCAGTGGGGAAAAACCGACAGACCTTTGTTTATAGAAGCGATCTGTCCTTCACTAATGAGGAACTGGCTTTGTCCTGCCAGCTGGATGGCAGAAAATGAGACATTTGGGTATTACACACTGACACCAGAGCAAAAGTTTTGTCATCTGCGTTGTTTTTCCAGTCTGCATAACAGAAATTCACAACATATGGAAATGGCGGCTGTGTTCACGTAGCCATCCAATGCAAATCATGCTGTGATCTTATTGCAAGTCTGGGTATCAGTGAGCTTCTAACACCACACAAGCAGTCAAGAAGACAGGAGCAACCTATAAAAACATGTTTTTAATCTTCCTCCACCAGACTATACAAAATAATGTACTTACTCCAAAGGGAGGGAAGTAATTTACCGACAAACCCACTCTGTGTTTAGAGTCTTTGTCCAGCAGGTCAACAATTATTACAGTTGCAAGACATACAAATTAGTTAACATACAGAGTCAATATTTGTATTTAAATGCATTGCAAAGAGTCAGAAATATGGATAAAAAAGCTCCATTGACAAATCATATGATCTTTACATGCAGGTCAGTTTCAGATTAGGTTTAGTTTTTTTGTTTCTTTGTTTTTTTAATCCCTTTACATTCTCAAAATCAACTACATACAGAGGTAGAACATTAAATTTAAACTAGTATAAACACTAATTAACAGTTTATCTTTACTTAAGAATCCAAGTACAGTATTCTAGCAGTTTCAAGTAGTTCTATATTTGTGGACATTTTGCTCCTCAGCATTCCTGTGGTACTTGAACAGTTTTTGATTCTTTATACAGCTTCTCAGTTTAACAGTGTCTTTGTCTCAAAGATCACCTCTGCTTTTATTGTCAAGCTTTGACAGTATTTGATTTGACACTTCTAAAAAAAACATCATAAAACTGTAAAGATAATAAAAAGCAACCAGAAATATTGCCTTAAAGCTTGGTGTTTACATTTTGAAGTGTTTATTCACACTTGCAGAAAGGAAAATTGGCTGAGCAAAGAGCTCCATGCAAATATAAAGAACCAGGTTAATGCATACTATCCAGTTTATCAAGTGGATGATTAAAAATTTTCAGACTTAAGTCAAAGTAACTTTGATTTTCAGTTTTAAATGTTCTGATATTTCAGGAAGATAATGATGCGAATAGCATCCAAGACAATCAACCATGTTTACTCTTAATAATGAGGTTCTTTTCGATATATCCATCCTTTGGGTCATGAAGGACCTACCAGGAGTGTTTGTCACTGAAAACATTAGGTGGCAGGGAGGACGCTGTAGACTATCAGCTTAGTTGTCCTTTTATGACAATCTGTTCTACTAAATTACTCTTAATAGGCTCTGATTAGTGATAAAAACATCAAATACTGACATATAAACCATTTTTTCTCTTATGCATTAAATGCTTCAAAAACTAAGAGCTTACATAAATTTCAATGTCTATTTCCTTAACCAAGAATATGCATGCTGGTGCACATTTAAGCAATTAATAACATACAGATAAAGGTTTGGGACACTTGCTATGATTTATTAATAGAGATGTTCTTAATTTTACCACTGAATTAAAAGCTGCTACACTAAGAAATAAGAAGAGACTAAAAATGGTTCAAAATCTGAATTGACAGGTCAAAAATCAGAAACTAGAGAGTAATTAGTGAATAAGTACCCCATCAGAATTGATGGAGCAGCTTTTAAACATGTAATGATAAAATCATCATCATTAAAATTTACTGAGGTCTTGCAGCTTCTTCTTTGCTTGCATTCTCTGGAATTTCACAATAATTTACCACAATACCAAGATTTATTGAAAGAGGATAAAGAAAAGGAGTGCAACTAAAATTAACTGCTTCTTCTGGTGACCTTCTATGTTAATAGTTTGCATTTTAGTGTGTATAGACATCTTCTCTGTCTGAAATTGGTGGATATACATGAAATTGTTTAATTTGACCACAGCAGCAGAGGAGCAGCCATGTATGACCTCTATCTCCAGCATTAATGGCCACACCACACTTCATAGCATCTGTACTCCAGCCTCAATTACAGAATAACACGCACACTGCGTGACCCGAACACTTCTTCTGTAAAAAACAATCCTACACAGAAACAGAGGTGTGATTAAAGCTACATGATTCTGGCTCTTTTAGTAGATGTTGATGTTCTCAAAATCATTGCTTAGCAAAGAAGTAGAAACTCCACTTGCTTCATCAGTAAAAGGCACCAAAGGTGAAGAGGATTTCTTAAGGAAACTATTCTTCATGTTGAAAAGAGAGCTCAGTTTGTACTTCAAATACAGCCTTCAGTCTTCTCCATATTAATTTGGGAACCATTGTTTTTTTTCTTTTGCTTCTACATATGGTATTCCTTTCAAAGGACTCCATAGTCCCTTAGGGACTTCAGCAGCACAGTGTCTCTTATGTCGATGAAAACCTTGCGAATGTTGTTGGTGTCTGTGGCACAGGTGAAGTGTGGGTACAAGGTCTTCCAAGCCCGGGTTTCTTTGTTGACGGCCCGCTGCTCATACATTTTAAGGATGTACTGCTTTGCTTGTTCAGCATTCCGTTTTTCACCTGGAAGATAATGGAAGATATTGCAGAGTGAACACAATGATGTAACGACACAACAACAGGCCCATAAGCAACATTATCTGGGTTGGCCACATATGAAGTACAACACACATTTCTATTGGTGTCGTGTTTAAATGGCTCACCATCAAGTTGTAATCTGGCATGTGTTGGGATATAAATAAGGTCCGGTCAGTCAAACTAGTATCCGGTGGGTTTAAGATGAGTTTTTCGCACCATTACATCTGAAGATAAACGTCCTAGTCCACAATTGCGTAGGGGGCCTGCCAGATGTCAGTGACGGGGTCCCTAAGCAACTTCAGTCTCTGCTTACTGATAGTTATGCCATTGGTAAGACAAAAATAGGAGAGGAAACATCTATGTTTTAATTGGTATTAACCTATGTTTAATATCAAACTGTATTTAATGATGAAATAAATAATTTATTTCAGTTTCTCTACATATTAGACACCTTCACCTGGCCTTATTGTTATTCAAGTAATGCTTTACAGATGTTAATCATTGGCAAGACAAGATGAAATAAAATATTTTTTTGTCATTATGAATCTGAAAGACTCTTATCAGCTTCACCAGGACCTCCTGCAATGTCCCTCTCTCAAGCTTCAGCCAATCAACGACCGCACCCCCTCCTAAGCCAATTATCTTTCAATATCCCCTTCATCTAGCTTCAGGCCTAGCCTCCCTCTAGCACGCCAACAAACTTTCACCCACCTCCACCCCATCTCCTCCCTCACTCTCTGACTAAATTTCATAAAGGCTCCTAAACATGGGAAAATGCTTTCCCAGTTTTAGGTCATCCTAATGCAACAACAGGAAAAGGGTAGAGATAAGCTGAGTTTTCTCCAGCTGGATGGTGCATAGCGTAGTGCAGCATTTTGTGGTGAGCATTGCTGTATAGAAAGAAAACTGCTACCCCTTTTCTCACTTTAAATAAAAGATGATTTGACTGCTAAAAAATATGACCCAGGGTCAGGAAAAATAAAGATATTCACAGTATGGAAACTAAATTAGTCCCACCTCTCACTTTCCCTGAAGTAACACTGTTTATAGAATTAGAGCATTAGCGTTTTGAAAACCGTTGGATCCAGAGCAAAGTGTAAAGATGAGCTGAGAGGTCATTAGCAACTGTCATGAGGGATCAAAGGAGCAAGCCCATATGCAGAACACACACGGAGAAGGCAGGGAAAAAGTTAAAATGTTTATTAAAAGTTCTGAACATGAGATCGTAAATAAGTTCTGAGACTGGTTCACTGAAGTCTTGACTGGGACCGGAGACTCTTGGTTAGCAGAGTTCATGAGAGGCTAAGCGTCTAGCTTCAGGCTTAGCATGGCAGACCTTGATCTGAGCTTCTAGCTCACTGCAGAGAACAACAGGGAATATTCACATAGGATTCTTCAGGCTGAGCTTCCAGCTCATTGCAGAGAACAACAGGGAATATCCACATAGGATCTTCAGGCTGATTCCACATAGGAATCTTCAGGTAAACTCCACACAGAAGTCTTCAGGTTAAATCCACATAGGAATCTTCAGGTTGGCTCACCAGGGCAGATTAGCAGGTTAGGCTCACCTAGAGCTTCAGGCTAGAGACAGGTTTCCTGTGAGACAGCTCTCCCAGAGCTTCAGGCCAGAGACAGGTTTCCAGTGAGGCAGCTCATCCAGAGCTTCAGACTAGCGACAGGTTTCCAAACTAAGATCAACACTGCGGCGTGGAAGCAAGGTCTGGCAGGAACTTATAAAGGGGAGGTCTTCTGATGAGTAGATGAACGACAGGTGTGCTGGAAGACTCCAGCCCTAGGAGACCCACGGCGCACTCTGCTGGAGACAGAGGGTAATCTCCAGATCCCAACAGTAACTCCAGTCCTAAAAGACAATAACAAGAGACAGAAGAGGATCCTCGGCGCCCTCTGGTGGGCAAGCCTGAGGATCCCAACAGTGCCCCCCCCTCAAGGGCGGATTCCAGACACCCTCTGAAAAAGTCCAAAAAATAAACAAAAAACAACCCACCCAGGGCGGGCGGAGGGGGCACTAGGGCGAGGAGGGCCAGGAACAACAAAAAACAGAGTCCAGAAAACAAAAAACAACCCACCCAGAGTGGGCGAAGGGGAAAACAGGCCAGAAGGGCAAAAACAAAAACAGGGTCCAGAACAAAAAACGATCCACTTACGGTGGATGAAAACAAAAGAAAACCCAGACGATTTCTTGGGCAACGTCTCAGGCGGCCGGTAGTGGGACCGGCAGGGGGACAGAGTCTCAGGTGGCCGACCAAGGGACCGGCAGCGGGACAGATTCTCAGGTGGCCGGCCAAGGGACCGGCAGCGGAGGCGTAGCAGATGCTCAGGGGGCCTACCGCTGGGCCGGAGGCGAGACAGATGCTCAGGAGGCCGACCATGGGGCTGGAGACGAAGCAGCGTCTTAGGGGGACCACTGCCGGGCCGGAGGCATGGCAGAGGTTCTGGATGCCGGCCGAGGATCCGGCAACGGAGCAGAGTCTTAGGTGGCCGGCTGCGGGGTCGGAGGCGAAGTTGACGCTCTGGGGGTCTGCCACGGGGCCAAAGGCGAAGCCGACGCTCCGGGGGTCTGCCGCGGGGCCGAAGGCGAAGCCGACGCTCCGGGGTTCTGCCGCGGGGCCGGAGGCGAAGCTGACGCTCCGGGGGTCTGCCGCGGGGCCGGAGGCGAAGCTGACGCTCTGGGGGTCTGCCGCGGGGCCGGAGGCGAAGCTGCTTCTCAGGAGGATGACGCCAAAACTTCAGTAGGTACCCCCACGGGGTACCCCGTCCCCTCTTCGGCAGCTCAGGAACAGGCTCTGTAGCGACCGCCGACTGCGGCTCTGGAGGAGGCTCTGAGGAGACTGCCGACTGCGGCTCTGGAACAGGGTCTGAGGAGCCCACCGACTGCAGCTCCTGGACTGTAACAGGGGAGCCCGCCGATTGCGGCTCCGGGTCTGGAACAGGGGAGCCCGCCGATTGCGGCTATGGGTCTGGAACAGGGGAGCCCGCCGATTGCGGCTCCCGGTCAGGAACAGGGGAGCCCGCCGATTGCGGCTCCCGGTCAGGAACAGGGGAGACCACCGACTGTGGCTCCCAATCTGGAACAGGAAAGACCACCAACTGTGGCTCTTCATCAGGAACAGGGGAGACCAATTACACAAAAAATAACAAACTGATGAAAAAAGGCACCACTATAAAAGTATACTATATATGTACTATAATGAGACATGTTAAACCAAGGTGCGTCCACTAATTAGAATCAAAGATGTCTTCAATCATGCAATCAATCATTGAGCCTATATACATATAAGGCTACAGGGAGTCACTGTGCTATTGGTGGCACGGTGTGTAACAAACTCAATATGGACAAGAGGAAGTAAAGGAAAGGGTTCTCTCAAGAGATTAGAAAGAAAATAATAAGCTTGGTAAAAGTAAAAACTATAGGAACATCTCCAAGCAGCTTGATGTTTCTATGACTGCAGTTGCACATACTTTTAAGAGATTTAAGATCCAAGGGACTGTAGCCAATCTCTTTGGGAGGAAAGTGATGACAAATTAAAGAGACAGATCATATGTATGGTAATAAAAGAGCCAAGAAAAACATCTAAAGGGTTTAAAGGTAAACTTGAACCTCAAGAAAAATCAGTGTCAGATCACACCATATGTTGTTCTAGCAAAAGTTGACTTAATGGAAGATGACCGTGCAGGACACAAAAAAAACTGGAAAAGGCCAAAAACTAAATGTTAACAAGCAACAAAGCTTCAGGGAAAATATCCTTTGGACAGTTGAGACGAAATTGGAACTCTTTGCCAAAGCATATCAGCTCTATGTTCACAGAAGGAAAGATGAAGCATATAAAGAAAAGAACACTGCTCATACTCTGAAACATGGAAGAAGTTCTGTTATGGTCTGTTATGGTCAAGAGCTAAAAACAGCCAAGAATGGCTAAGAGGAAACATTGGACTATTCTGAAGTGGCCTTCAATTATCCCTGACCTAAATCCTATTGAGCATCTTTGGAAGCAGCTGAAACACGTTGTCCTTCAAACGGCTGGAACAGTTTGCTCATAAAGAGTGGGCCAAAATACATCTTTAACAGGCCTTTTCAAGTTTTTTTTTTATTGTTATTCTTTTAAAGTTTGGTTGAAAAGCATAGTGTGACTTCTATTTTATTCAACTTATTTCTATGGAGTTTTCTTCCATTAAATGAGGAGTACCCACAAATTAGTCCACATGTGTAAATTACACTTAGATTCCGAATGCATCGTACTTAAATAATTAGTTATCAATGTTGAAGTCCAGGTGGTTATTTTGGGATATTGCAGTGATACTTAGACCAACAGTGAGGTTTCTTGCAGCTTCTATGCACATTTTTCTATCCACCTGTGTTACAAGACCAAGAATCAGAACACGAAAAACCCCTGGACACCCCTGGGCCCCCAGTATGAATCAGCAGGGTAAAAAAAGATGAAAACTAGCCTCATATATTTTCAGCTGTTGCTTAGTATTTTGTTTTGATCAAGTTCAAGGATCGGAAAGATTAAGTATAAAATCTTTGATCTTCTAATTGGGTTTTACTGTGTTTTTATTACGGTAAGATTCAAAACATGCATAAAATGAACAAAGTAAAAGCTGAATGAAATGCTTTTATTATGATCGGGTTCTTTTTTTTGTTTTGCTCCAGAGTAAGTTTCCCACCATTGGAGAACAGCGTCAGGGAGCAGAGCTACTTAACAGCTGGGCTTTCAAATGCAGTTACAGCAGCAGTAATAATAGCCACACAGGAACACAACAGCATTAGCAGCAAACAGCAGCCAGTGGTAGGAGCTGCTCAGAGTTGTCATTAAGGTTAAATTGACATCAAGAAGCTTGACCCTGTATGAGTCATTATTTTACGCTGCTAATGCTGCCAGTAAAACAGAGTGGGTGCACAGAGGCACACTAGTGTTCATTCACAGTCACTAAACCTAACCCTAATCTAGCCGAACTAACAAAAAAAAACAGCTAATACATAGAGCACACCTGAAGGGGGGTGTTCAGGTGGTGGTGCAGGGCTCACTGGGAACAAAGTACCTGTGTGTAGTTGCCAAGGGAAACAGAGGGAGAGAGGGTGGAGGTGATGTAGTTGTGGGGAGTGTGATGAGACACTATGCAGCCTTTTTGCACCAGCAGAACCTAAGCAAAGCTCATCAAAGCACCTAAACACACATATTTATTACTTAAGATGAAAAGAAAGGCAGGGCATAAGTAAATAAGGAAAGGAAATAAAATATGTAGAAAGGGTTGATAAAAGGAACAAATTCAGTCAAGATGGATAACTAAAAATGTTGAAAAGAAGAGAGAAAGAAATATGTTAGACAGGAAAATAAAGAAAGAAGAGAGGGCAAAATTAAAGAGCGGGCAGAGAAGTAAACAAGCAAAGAAGAAAAGGGCAAGCATGATTAAGGATAGAGGGGAAAAATGTCAGAAAGGGAAGAAGAGTAAGAACTGTGGAAAGAAGCTAAAAAGAAAGTAGATATCGGAAGTAAAAAGCAATGAAAGAAGGAAGGAAGGATAAAATGAAGAAGGAAGGAATAAGAAAGAAACTGGGCTGGGAAGAAAGGATGTAGGACAGGTTGATACAAAGAAAACAATGGAGCAAAGAAGAATGTAGAAAAGATTAATTATAAGGAAAAAGGCAAAATAAAGGTACCAGACAATGAAGCTAAGAAAATGAAAATGAGAAGAAAATATATAGTAAAGTAGTAAGTCCAGAAGAAAAATGAAGAATGAAACGAAAAGGAAAAAGAACAGAGATAAACATATAAGAAAAAAAGAATAAATTAAGTGACGGACAGATGAATAGAAAGAAAAGATAAAAATGTAAGAAACAAAGGAGAAGGCGGTTATGAAAAATATAAAGGAACAGATGGAAAAAAAAAGTAGGTGTCAGAAGGAAGGGTAGAAAAAGAAGAAAAAGATAAAGATCATAAAATGTAAAGAACAGAGGAAGGAAGAAGGGAGGAAAGATCATTTTGACCGAAACAAATAAAGAAAAGAAAGGAGGAGTCACAGTGGGGCTGAAAGCATGTTGTCAGTATTTCTGGTGAATAATTCATTATTTCTCCAGACTGTGGTGAGATGGTTGTAAGTCAAAGTAAAATTGGCTAGAGGACAACATCATCACAGTCCTCATGTCACTGCAGCGGTCCTGCACGCTCTGTGATGAGAATAAACAGCTGCCACTGTGCTCGCTGATGGCTCTGAAATTGACTGATAACCGCACTCTGACTCAATGTTGGTGTAATTTCTGCTCTGGATGTTTGAACATCTGCTGAAAGCTTCACCAAAGTGATTCCCTGGTTAAAAGTTTCAGACCATTAATGTCAATTTCAACTCAAATCCACCCACACACATAAACACCCAAACAAAATAAGATCAGTAGAGCTAACAGCTGTTTAAGCATTTGGGTAAAAATAACAGCTGGGAGCCTCATATTATCTTTTACCGAACACACACTTACCTAAAAGATCATTAATAGCCAATTAATAATTTAAATTGTAGCATTGTATTTATCGTGATAAGTGAAAACTGAAAGCAAATCTACTAACTAACCTGTGAAAACTGGGAAGTATTTATTCAGATCAGATGTCTTAATCTTGTTCTCCAGGATATCTGTCTTGTTGAGGAAGAGGATGATGGAGGTGTTCTGGAACCAGGCAGAATGGATGGTGGTGTAGAACAGAGCCAAACTTTCATCCATACGGTTCTGAAAAACAGAATCAATACATACTTTTATAGAATCACATTTATTTCATTGTTTTTATTGAAACAAATTCACAAGAATCATATAAGTTTCTAACTATAAGCCTGAATATTTTGCATGCTTTGTTTTGGTGAAGCTGGAGTTAGGAAATATTGAAACACATAGCAGTGGAAGAATATGAGCATGAAGGATGCAGACCAACATGGAGGGTAATAAATGCTGTAGGCGACCAAAAAGTGTCTGGGAGAGATAACCGTGTTAGTTACATTCTGAGAGGGAAGAAGAGATCAACAAAGGAGCAATGGAGAAGAGAAGTGTTGTGCAGCAGTGGCATCTGCGGGTAAAAGGATGTAATTACAAAAAAGAACAGAAATACTAAAATTACATTAACAAGCTGAGACATAACTGTCAACAGAAAAGGAGACAATCAAAAAATGCACTGATCTAGTAATAATGTATAATAATAATAATAATAATGTATGAAAATGGATAAAAAGCTGCAAATTTAAAAGGATCAACAGTTTCTAAACATCTCAGTTACCATGAGTTGGTTCCCCATCTGACATGGGTCTGTAAATGAGCAATTATTAAAGATAAGTATCTGCTTTATATCAGGGGCAACGCTGCTGAAGTTAAGGATGAAGCTCTGTACAATGGGAGATCGGGCTTTCTGCTCAGCTCCTCCCAGGGTGTGGAAAGCTCTCCCGGACAACGAGGCCCTCACAGACTCTGGATGTTTTTTATTAGGTCTTAAAACACACCTTTAAAGGAGAGCTTTTCACTAAACTCTTGCTCTTTTATTTACTGTCTTTGTTTATTTTATCTGTTTTTTTTTTACTTTCTTTTTTCATGCTCTCCATTCATTTTTAGTTAGCACTTAACTGATTTACTATGTAGCACTTTGGGATTTGTATAAATAAAGAGTGCATTATTATCATTATTTTATTATTTTGACCATTGCACGACAGTCTGGGTCTTCAACAGCTTCGGTATAATTTCATATAATTTAGATGCACTGATTAGTCTGGATGTTCGGGAAGCATACAGTACGTTTTCAAAGGTGGAGCCTTATACAGCCTGTCATATCCTCTGATTTCAGCCTGCATGGTTGTTGTTGGACTGGTTAGAAGATTTAAGGAGCGTCAAATGCTAAGATTTGTCAGCTTCTCAAACTACAGTATATAAGGTCTGAGCATTATTAAACAGTCTAGATCGTACTCTTTTAAATA
This sequence comes from Cyprinodon tularosa, assembly GCF_016077235.1. Lineage (NCBI taxonomy): Eukaryota > Metazoa > Chordata > Actinopteri > Cyprinodontiformes > Cyprinodontidae > Cyprinodon > Cyprinodon tularosa. The sequence goes on along the minus strand of NW_024039200.1, from coordinate 1,019,565 downwards.
ATGAATTGTATTTTCTGTTTTTTTTTTTTGCAGTTTGCTTGTAGTTTAACTGCAACTAATGTAATTTAATGGTATATTAAAATACAAACAAACTGCATAGAAACATGCAACAACTTTCAGAATGCAGTCTGTGTTTTTTTTAAGTAGGTATCAAATCTCATAGTCACTCACTTCTTTTAGTTGGTTATTGACAGACAATCCCACTTAAATACAGAACAGTTTGAGGGGTAAGATGACAAAAGGTAATATTTTTGTAAAGTATTGCACAAGATGCACAAAAATGTTTGTTTTGTTTTTTTTCAAACGCTAAAAATGTACAACTAGAATGACTTCAATTGTTGAAAAGTCCAGGAAATGTTATACTTTTCAAAGTTCAGGGTCATAATCAGGTCAGAAATTTCCAGACCTTAACCCTGTTTTACCAATGCGCAACGTCTGAAGTGTAACTTAATAGGCTTCTTCTTCAAACTGCAGTTCAAGGGATTTTTAAATTAAAACAAAGAGCTGAAATAATTATTTTTAATGTCAAACAAAACAAGAACTAAACTGAAAAAGCTCTTACAATGCTCTCTCTCTCCTCTAGGACCTGGTCGTACTCGCTGAGGGAGGCCAGGAAGATGAGGGAGGTGACGTTTTCAAAGCAGTGGATCCACTTCCGACGCTCCGACTTCTGACCGCCAACATCCACAATCCTGAGGGAGGGAAGAAGGATGGAAAGTAAAAAAAAAAAACCTGTATGCATCTAGAATAAGGAAGGAAGGAAGGAAGGGAAATTATTAAACAAAGAAGGGCTGACGCAATTAAGGCCGAAAAGGAAAGTATTCAGAGAGGATGGCTGTCTATAACCATGACAGGAGAAAGAGAGTTAAAGAATCAGTTTTCATCGATAGAAAGAGTGACCCAAATATTGATCAGTAAAAAAAATAAAAGGATCAGTTATTACAATAAAAAAATGTTTATAAGGTTCTGCTAATATGGACGTAAATATTCATCAAAAGAATTGAGTTTTTGTTATATAAAATAGTTACAATAGCTATTATTGTGTTATTAAAATGTCGTGATGGCCTCTCCCAGCTCTGACAAAGTGAAGAACACCAGTCAGTAATTTTAGGATGCTATTCACACTGGCAACTTGTGCTGTTTCAGAAGACAAGCAAGCACCTCCTCCAGTTTTCCCAAACAAATAAAAAAAGAAGGAAGTGAGCTCAAAGCAAAAACAAACATGGTCAGTCAGGATTATTAAAGAAGCTTAATATTTGTTTTACAGATGAAGTTTAAATCTCTAGAGCAGAGATCCTCCTTTATGGGATTTGGATCAAAATCAAACCCAAAATGGACAGTTCTCCTCTTAGCAAGAACAGAGATGCAATTAGAAATGTGATCCTGCTGTGTCTAGGCAGACAAAGCCTCAACAGTATTTTATTCACAGTGCCTTGAATAGTGTTGGTATTGGATTAGTCCCTGTGAGAGGGCAGTAATGTGAGGCTCAGCCACCTTAGCGTGATGTTCTTGATGGTGAATGAGTAGTCGTGGATGCCCGTGGTGGGAAACCGAACACGCAGCACGTCCTGCTCTGTGGGGATGTAGTCGTGGGCCGAGATCCGCTCCAAGTTGCTCAGGTAGCTGAAGGAGGAGAGAATGAATTTAAAGTGGAGTGCAGACAACTAAACATTATTAAAAACCTCTGGCTCTGTTTACTTTGCAAGAATCTAGTTTGTGTGAAACAAACTGGACGTGACAGGACATGTGGTGAATTAGTGAGGGAAGCAAAAGGTGTGATTAAAAAATACTAAAAGAAAGTGGTGGGTGAGGGCTGCTGTGTGCAAACAGCAGCTTTATGGCCTGTGTTGAAACAAGCTGTCATTAGCTAATGTTGACTGACTGTCTCTTATCGTGCTCACATCATGATGACAGAGCTGGTGGGTAAACACGGGACAGCACGGCAAAAGAAAACAGAGACTAGAGGGGCAGGCTGGAGCCAGGCTTTTTTCTGATCCTGCAAGGATGACACCTACTGCTATACATTACAGGAAGATTACAAACAGCTATTAAGACTGTAACTGTGCACTGTGACATTTAAACCCATTCAAAAAAAGTTAGTTGGTAAAAAAATACGCCCTCTAGTGTTGGAAATACAGCAAATCTCAAAGCATTGAGCTTATTTAGACAAAAAAAGAAGAAAAATCAACAAATAGACATATTTTTTAAATAAAATGTGACAAGAAACTAAAATAGAACAGGAAAACCAAATGAATTTGATTTTACAAACTAGGATTTTATAATTGTTATATAATCTGGTAATCATTTTCTACAGAGGCATGGTCATTAATTCTTGTTCTATCCTGACAACAAAATATATTCAATAGACCAAACAATCAACAAGAAACTGAAAACTGCAACTTATAAAGTTATTAGGTTTGAAAATAAAACAAAATCAGAATCAGGAGGTGGGAACGCATAGAACACCAGTATTGTCTCAGCCAGCAGGAAAGGCTGGAAGGAATCTCTGTAAAATGCAATATCCAGGGCGTTATTTAATGCTTCAAATCTGTGATCCTGAAAGCTTAAAGCTGACATTAGTATAGTATAGTATAAGATAAAAAGGCCCCGCAACTTCCACATATGAGTCTTGTCGCTAATCTATTATATTTGTGTTTATTTATTTTTTACCTGAATGCTAATGAAAATATATGTTCTGTTTTGACTCCTTTTTCTTTAAGGTCTTCAAAGTTTAAGCTTATCCCAACACAGCTCTAATTTAGGGTCGAACCCAGAGCCAGCTCTAGAATTAGGTATCCAATGTACTATCCAATGTACGGTATTACTTAATACGGGCCATTTTAGGATTTTTCTTCAAAAGAACGAAACTTTTATATTTATTAATTAAACAGAAAATCATTAAAAGTTTTTATTTCTATTAGTTCTAACAATAAATGGTGAGTTTTTCAAAATGTTTATATTATATAAAATCTAAAAATATTTTTTTAATATAGAAATGCAGTGGTGGAAAGTAACAAAGTACATTTACTTGATCATTGTACTTAAGTAATTTTTTTAAGTGTCTACTTTACTTGAGTCCTTTTTAGGGGAGGAACTTCGAACTTTCACTCCACTACATTTCAAAATCAAATATTCCTCCTTGTTACTGTAGAAGCTTGTTACTTAAGAACCCCTTGGATTGTTTTAGAGATTTGCATGACGTTCCACAAATGTGAGAAACTCAGGGTAGTTATTATTTGTAGTTTATACATTTAATTAAGGTGTTAATTGTTGCCATGTGGCCAAGTTGTTCAGTAGGAGGAGTTCTAAAAGCAGAGTTGTAGTTTCTTTGTGGTAATAGATTCAACCCTTAGCTTCTATTCCATAGTAAAAGTGGAGAATCAAGACAATCTGGTTTGTTTTTTACTTTGTTTTTAAATAAGAAATAATAATCAAAATAGCTGTCCTTATTTTTTGTGTTTTTTGTGTTTTATTATGTTGAAGTTGTGTTGAATTGGTACCAGAGTTGTTCTATAAATCAATGCATCAGGTGGTTTCTGAAAGTTACAAGTCTCTTTGAAAATTACACAGAAATGTATAGAAAATTTTATTTGTACTTTTGAATACTTAAGTATTTTTAAAAGTGAATATTTCAAAACTTTAACTTAAAGCTGAAGTCTGTAAGTTTTTAAAAATCACTTTTTTGTCATATTGGCTAAAACTGTCCCTATGCCCAGACAGCAGCACATGTGATATGTAACCTGTGAAAAAAACTGCTTCAATTGGTACCGCCTACTGCCTGTATTTCAATCTGGAAAGAATAATTCGGGACGAGTCAAAACAACCAATCACAGCCAGAGGAGCGTCTGATGGAGTGTCAATCACAGCTCACACGCGCTGAATCCCGCCCCCCCCTTCTGGTCGCATGCGGTAGCCGCGCAGATGCTGTGAGAGGGGTGGAGCTTGGAGGTGGGGCATGAGTGAAGCAGAGAGGGTGGGGGAGTGGCGTGAAACCTGTTTTTCTTCAAATTTTCAGTCGAAGTCTGCTCTCTCCTCAATGTTACAGACTGCAGCTTTAAGTAGAGTAACTAAGTTTGAGCGAGTAACTAAAGGCTGGTTTATACTCAGAAACTATGATTTGAAAATAACCTGCGTGTGTCGCAGTGAATGCCAATGTGCCCCCGCCCCTGCCGCAGCCACTCTACTGCACCTCTCCAAAATTGTAGGTGACCAACCAGATGAGGCCTCTGATTGGTCAAATCTACATCCGCTCTACTCTATGCATATTTCCTGGTTGGTACCTTACCGGCTTGTTCCGCCATTGCGGAACGAGGTGCGTGAGAACGCTAGGACCCTTGGATCCCCGATCTTTTTCGCCCTCAGGTCCCTCTGTTGTCACACAAACTTGCCTCCACCTCCTCTCAGCTAGTTCCTGATTGTCCCTCTTGCGCTGTGGCGTGACATAACATAGCGCAGCCCGCGCTTCAAAATTGGACATAAATCAAAAATATCTGCCACAAGCTCACTGCGACACACTGCTGCAGGAGTATAACCAGCCCTTTACTTATAGTTGAGTAACATTTGACTATGAGTATCAATACCTTTGCTTAAGTACTACTTTTAAATACTTCTTCCACCACTGGAGAAATGTCAGTTATGTGAGAAGTCAGTTATGTTTGATGTCCTTTACTGTACTTTGCTTATGTGAATTTATTTACATTAATGGCCTAACAGCAATGTGTAATGGACAGGACCCACCCATGGTACTACGTGGTGATCAGGCAGCCCAGACTAATCTAGTAATTTATGTCATCTTCCTCTCAACAGAAAACTACATTCTCTGTATCTTTAGACGTAGGCTGTATAGATTCTGTACTACTCATCCTTCAGATTCCAGGACCTTTGCTTTACAATGAAATGGATAATAAAGCTTTGGACTGCAGTTCAGTCTATTTCAAGTATGACGTTTCTGATTATTTCCTTGGTCCATGATACTACAACAAATTAACTGCTGTGGCCTGGGTTTTGGTTTCATCTGTGTAAAGTGACTCTCCTGCTGCAATCCTTTTAGGGTTGTTGCTTGGTCACTTTTTTCAACCACACCCTTGATCTGCATTCATCTGCCCATTGAAATGCTTGCATTTAGCACTTTGAACAGCCAGCTTCTTTATGACCTGTAGTGGTGGAGTCAACTGTTCAACTGTCTTTTCTTAACTGCGGGGGTCACACATTGTAGAAACATAATATTTCTCTTATAAATTTGCTTTTCTATTTGTATTTCATGATAAGTTAAATTTTAGTTTCTATTGGTTTAAAACTATTAATCATCATTTAGATCAGACTAAATGTGAATTTGCACCTGTAAATACATAAACACTAATTATATTCCATTAATATTTTATGTAACTCTCTTTACTATTATTTACTATAGCTCTTTGTGCTCTTTGAGCATTTTAAGACATCGGAGAATGGGTGCCTAAAGAATTTAACACTAATCATTTACATCTAGGCTCATTTGTATGAGCTGCTTTTGCCACTTAAGACCCAACTAGTCTTTGTCTTTGTTCATTGACTTTGTTCACTTATATTCCATTAATATTGTTTGTAACCCTCTTATACTATTAACAAAGCTCTTTGTTTACCCTAGTAGCATTTTAAGACGTTGCACAGGAGAAACTTATGCTCTACCCACAGCACTTCCTGTAACAGCCATGTTAATATAAATATATATATATATATATATATATATATATATATATATATATTTATATTCATACATAAAACAAAGCAGGGCTTCCTTTACTAGATTTATTTTAATAGAGATCAGTGCGTCAAAAGGCTGTCTATAGAATATACCACTAATCATTTACATCCAGGCTCATTTGTGTGAGCTTCTTTAGCCGCTTGAAACCCATCTGGCCTTTTTATTGTCTTTGTTCTAGTAAGGTTTTTTTTTTTTTACTTCTTTGCTTTGAGTTTTTTTTCTTGTTTTCCTTTTGAAGAGCAGCTGGATATCAGTTTTGAAAAAAAAAAAAGTGCATTGTAAGCTGAAACTGTATGTTTCTCTACAGACTTTAAAATAAGAATGTTTTAAAATGCTTTTACTTGTTAATAATCTAAATTTAATGCAAACAAACTGAGAAAACAGCAAATCAAAAAAAAAATAAAAAATTTGATTTGAATTTTCATTGCAAAATGTGCGAGTTGAAGATTTAAAGTAACCACTTTGTGCTCTAAGTGACAGTTTTAGAGGTTTAAAATGAATAATTATGTGTTTAAACCCGGCTTTTGTTTGATTAAAATCTCATCTGGCCACATTTAGATTTCGGAAAGGGGGCAAACCTGCAACTGGTTCATAAAGCGGCTTTTTTTTGGCTCATACCAGGCTTTTGAAATGCATGTTGGGCAAAAATCTGTGTGCCTAGAATATTGCTACTTACAAAGATGCGATTAGATAAAAGGAAGTTCATGTGCTGTGCTGTGCTGTGCTGTTTTGAAAAAAAAAAAATCCAAAAAATGACAATAAATCCAAATGTGCACTAAGTTTCACAATATCTGTTTTCTTTTAAGGTAACAGTTTGCTCGACTCCATAACACTGTCCCTGCACTCCATCATTACAATAATTGAAGGTAACCTGAAGGTGAGGTCACTGAGAGAGGAGCTGTAGATCAAAGTCTTGTTTCACAGTGTTTTAAGTGGACCGGTAAGATATGATACGCACAGGGCCAGCTCTAGGTTCTTTGGATCCCAAGGCGAGAGTGGTCCTTGGCTAACCCCTCCCAATGAGTTTGCACTCTTCCCAAACATCAACCCCACAGTTATTCCATAATTATGGATTTTCTATTTTAAATGTCAATACAAAAACTCTTTGAAGGCAATAACCTGAAGAATGACCATCATTTTTAGGGATTGAATTACAATATTACAATAACCAACAATTTAAAATTGCATGCAAATATGATGGGTGCAAAATCAAAAGCACAGCTAAAATATCAAGTTTAAGACAATAACTTTGAGTTAAGGTTTCATATTTTATTTCACATCCAAAAGATGTTTGTGCAGTGCATCATGTAACACAAACATTGTAATGCAGTGCTGTCAATTACCTTAGAACCTAGAAAAACTGTGCAGTTTGTATACAAGCACTGCTGTTGCAGGTAAAGTATGCAAAGGTAGTGAAATAACAGTGTTTGACATCACTGGAAGCTGACATCCCACTATATCAGGACCTGTAAATAACTCAAATCCTCTTATTTTTAAATAACTTAAAACATCCCCGGGTCGGCTTGTCCTGTCACATTCTTTAATTATTGCAGTAGCAACCTCCAACTGCCTTTTTAACTTTATCAGAGGTGCCATTAACTGTACCTGAATAAAAAAGTGTTTTCATTGATATTCTAGAATGCAGAGACACTGTTAAATCATGAAGATCCGGTTTCAAAGTCGTTTTAGGTTTTTACTCACTATTCAGTGGAGTCCAGGAGCTGGTACTCGCAGCGGCGGCTGTAGCAGATCCGTATTCCCCCGTCCAACCAGAGGCGACGGATTGCATCCACATATGCTCTCTCCAGGTGAATGATGTGCAATGTGTTTACATCCTGCAGCCACTTGGCAAGCTTCTGCAGAACAGACAACTCATGGTCAGCAAAAGAGTAGGCTAATGTTTACAAAGAGACAGGTTATACTAGGGATGGAACGGTTTTTGAAAACCGTCCAAACCGTTCGGTTCGACTGTCTCGGTTCGGTTTGCGTGTGTTGCGTTCGGTTCATGCGCTGCTCCTTTTTCTCATAAGGTGAAGCGTTTACACTCCAGAGCAGAAGGTGGCGCTACTGCGACCAAAGCCAACCACCAGTAGTAAACATGAAGAAGAAGCGAAGCAGCGTAGCCGGGTGTAGCAGAAAAAAATCTGTTGTTGTGGAGAATTGTGTCGGACTGGCGAGTGGGAAAGAACAGGAGTTGGAAGACGCGCCAGCAGCACTTTATAGGTCTGCTGTATGGGACCACTTAGCATTTAGAGTGACCTACGATGACGGCGGAAAGAAAGTGTTGCACTTTTTTCTGGATAAAAGTGCAACAGTGTGCAAGCATTGTGCAACACGTTTTGTTTATGCTAACAGCAACATGACCAACATGTCATGCTCAGCGCTCCGCTGCGCTCCAGACCGCCTGCACAAAGCAAAGTATACAGCGGCTCCCGTCCTTGTAGTAGAGTTCCTTGTAGATCGTAGAGAGCATGCGCGAGATGATTAAATTCAAAGCAGCAAAACATGTGGAAATGATCTATGGTTTCCGCGAATTATTAAAAATAATTACAATTCATTAATTTTTTTGATTTTTTCATTAATTTCATTTAAAATAAACATTTTCATTCATTTTTATAGTTTTTTATTATTATTTTTTTTTTCGGTGTAACAATAAACATATCCTGAACCGAAAACCGTGACCACGTAACCGTGATCCGAACCGAACCGTGGATTTTGTGAACCGTTCCACCCCTAGGTTATACTGACTCTTCTGAATTAAAAAGAAACACCTTTCACCCTCTTCTATCCTTTGCTTAGTCCAAGGCTGTAGCCTCTCTGTCTTTGTGGTCATACTTCAGGATATTTTGACACTACGGCATGATGTGCAAGTGTTTTAGCGTATTAAATTATTTTTCATGCACAAACCAATATTCCTTAGTACTATTTTTAATCGGATGCCATCACACTTGTGTTTATATTTGTAACTAAGTGCATCTGTGTGTTTTTATGCTGGCAGAGGTTTATGTGTGGGATGCATGAGTCTACCTCATTCTCAGGGTTGGCATAAGGAATTCTTAGTGTGGTCATGGCTCCAGTCATGGCTTTGATGGCAGTGAAGATATTCTGGTAGATACACTTAGCGAAGGACTTTCTCTCCTCTTCTGAGAAGCCTCGGCCATGGATGATCTTCATCTGCCTGATGAAGGTGGTTTTCCCGCTCTCCCCAGTTCCTGGAGAACAGATATGGTTGATGATAATTAGCTTGATGTGGCATTTCCTTCTCCATCGTTCTATCAGCTGTATCTGTGTTGACGTCTTCTTCTTATTTACAGGATAGATTGCCCTTGTTTCCTGCAACATTCCTGACATAAATAGTTTACGTAATGGACAGATTTTCTGATTAGCCTACCTCCCCTCTACTGGGTCTGATAGGTTAGGTTGAATTCTGATCGTTTTGAAAGGATATTTTTGTAATCAATATATTCATCTAAGCTTTAAAATTCTATATTTTCTGGTCTACAACTTCATCAACCAACAATATTTTTCTGTAAGTTTGATAAAAGCATGAGTAGTTATTTTAAATATGAGTATTTTGTTTCACTTTGGCATTAATAAAGGATTTTGGAACTGATTTGAATTTCAAATTCCCATACTTTTTCCAAACTGAGGTTTCTTGACCTGTCCAGCACCAATATGGTAATTTGAGTACAACATATTTCACCAAAAAAATACTTGTTTATAATGCTTTAGAATTAATGAAGCGGGAAAATGCTGACTTCCTTTTTGGCTCTTTGTCAGATGGCTTCCCTCACTCTTTTTTTGCCATCTATTCTTTAAACCAGTTTTCATCATATAGTCTATTTATGCTTGTGAAGGTTCTCAGTCATCCAGGTCATAACCACAAAAAATGATAAACAATCCACTGGACATGGTTTCCAAGTATGAAGACGTTTCACCATCCAGGAAGCTTTTTCAATTCAAAATGTCAGGAATAGTGTTGAGTTCAAGCTTTTATACACTCACCAGCCACTTTATTAGGTACACCTGTCCAACTGCTCGTTAACACTTAATTTCTAAGCAGCCAATCACATGGCGGCAACTCAGTGCATTTAGGCATGTAGACATGGTCAAGACAATCTCCTGCAGTTCAAACCGAGCATCAGTATGGGGAAGAAAGGTGATTTGAGTGACTTTGAACATGGCATGATTGTTGGTGCCAGAAGGGCTGGTCTGAGTATTTCAGAAACTGCTGATCTACTGGGATTTTCACGCACAACCATCTCTAGGGTTTACAGAGAATGGTCCGAAAAAGAAAAAACATCCAGTGAGCGGCGGATCTGTGGGCGGAAATGCCTTGTTGATGCCAGAGGTCAGAGGAGAATGGCCAGACTGGTTCGAGCTGATAGAAGGGCAACAGTGACTCAAATAACCACCCGTTACAACCAAGGTAGGCAGAAGAGCATCTCTGAACGCACAGTACGTCGAACTTTGAGGCAGATGGGCTACAGCAGCAGAACACCACACCGGGTGCCACTTATTTCAGCTAAGAACAGGAAACTGAGGCTACAATTTGTACAAGCTCATCGAAATTGGACAATAGAAGATTGGAAAAACGTTGCCTGGTCTGATGAGTCTCGATTTCTGCTGCGACATTCGGATGGTAGGGTCAGAATTTGGCGTCTACAACATGAAAGCATGGGTCCATTCTGCCTTGTATCAACGGTTCAGGCTGGTGGTGGTGGTGTCATGGTGTGGGGAATATTTTCTTGGCACTCTTTAGGCCCCTTGGTACCAATTGAGCATCGTTGCAACGCCACAGCCTACCTGAGTATTGTTGCTGACCATGTCCATCCCTTTATGACCACAATGTATCCAACTTCTGATGGCTACTTTCAGCAGGATAATGTGCCATGTCATAAAGCTGGAATCATCTCAGACTGGTTTCTTGAACATGACAATGAGTTCACTGTACTCAAATGGCCTCCACAGTCACCAGATCTCAATCCAATGGAGCATCTTTGGGATGTGGTGGAACGGGAGATTAGCATCATGGATGTGCAGCCGACAAACCTGTGGCAACTGTGTGATGCCATCATGTCAATATGGACCAAACTCCCTGAGGAATGCTTCCAGCACCTTGTTGAATCTATGCCACGAAGAATTGAGGCAGTTCTGAAGGCAAAAGGGGGTCCAACACGTTACTAGCATGGGGTACCTAATAAAGTGGCCGGTGAGTGTACAGTAGCCCAACGAAGCCTTGTTTTTGTTTTGAATACATGCAAACTGGAACACGCAAAGTGGTCACCCTGTTTGGAATGGGGGACATTTGGCTTCTTTTGTTAGACCGCAATACCCCATACCCATCTAAGTGTCTGAAAGGTTGGTTTTGATGGAAATTTGAATAAATGATCAGATTTCTCTAAGTTCAGCTTCTTTTCAGTCAAGCTTTTTAATGTATGACCAAGCTTTGTCATACATTAAAACACCCATAACTCTGTATGTCCCTAACAGAGCACCTTGTGCTTGCAGGTTGCATTAGTCATTGCATCATTAAAATAAATAGTTGCAACAACCAGATTGTATAGTGCATTCTCAGTAATAAAAACATTTTAAAGCAGCATTACTGTATTGCTAAAGCACCTTATCCTCAAATTAAGTATTAATTCTTCTTTGGGAGGGTGTCAGAAATTCAGAAACTTACTTGACAATATTTGCCAACTCTGTCTTGTAAACATTCTCCACATCTAACAGATTTTAAAGACATCTCTTATCTTAAACCTCACAGAGTTTATGTCAGATATACTTCAACAGTTTAGCTATCCAAAAACTAATTTTCCTCGAACAGTAATTCTTTTGTTGAGTTTGACATATTCTTTGACATTTCCAGATTACTCTTCGACTTCATATTTCTCTCCGACAGCTAACAATTTTAGTGCAGAGCTGATTGACTCTTTCCATAATTTCCTTTGCAATAAAAAAAGTCTTGTTTCAGATTAAACAAAACTTTCTGTCAATGTTTGTTGTTCCATTTTATCTGAAGAAAAGTTAGAAGAAAGTTAGAATAAAAGGTGCTGCCACTCTCATGTTTCACTGAGGACATTGTGTTTTTCCTCCAAGTCCAGTGTTGTGTTTGTGCCAAACATGTGTTGTTGTAAACAAAACTTCCTGTTTGGTTAGCTCAGACCAAAGCATTTTATCACATCATCATATCACACCGTTTTCAGAGACTTTAGGCCGAGTGGTTTTCTTTAGAAGACAAAACTGTTCTCCTTAAACCCTTTCTCTTAGCCTAGACCAGGATTCAATAAACTTTGGCTCCAGAGTCATGTGTAAAACACAATTATACTTGCACTACTAAAGGAAATTGTTTATCTGTTGCCAAAACTGAACAGTTTTATAGACAATTTTCATAAACATAATAGGAGGAAAATTGTGGTTTAATAAATAAAGAAACCACAAAACTATTTTTTGAACATTATGGGCTTTATCTTTAAAATGTTTTTACGAAGATTATACAAATGTTAAAATATGAAAACTGTTTTGGTTCCATCCTATATAAATCAACAGATTGTGCATTCTATATTCTATTTATATGGGTCGTATAAGAAAAATTAGGTTCTAAGCCATGTGGTTTACAGGAGAAAAAGATGTGCCAACCCCCCCCCCCCCCCCCCCCAAGTCTCTTTACATGATCTTTTGATATTCTATCTTTTCATATAAACATGCCACAACATTGAAATATTGGAACACAGTTATTTTCTTCAGTTTTATATTGTCTGCTGTCTTGCTTCATTTATTTGTGCCCACCTGGATTAACTATACACTTTTGTTACTTAGGACAGTTTAAATAAGTTTATATGTGCACAGAATATCTCCATCATCTTGAACTGTACCAATGCTTCATTTTTGGTAACAATCACCACAGATATTTTTGTTTGTCAGTTTGTACCTGACTTCCAGAAATACTAAAAAAGGTGCAAAAATTCATCTTGGAAGTGGTAAATGTTCACCCTTGCGTAGTTTGGTCATTATAAAGGCATATAAGATAAATGCACATCACGAAAAAAAAAAGTTTCCAGATGCTTAATGTTGAATTGCAAATATAAATCACTCTGCACCTTCTTTGAAGATATTCTCTGCTTTTACAAACATGTTTGCACCTCTGTCAGTCGTATAGCTTTTAACATTATTATTTAAATGGCCTGCTCTTTAAAACTACTTTCAACCAGGAAGTTTGTTTCATGGTCATCTCTTAAAAGATAATAAACTTATGCTAATAAAGCATCAACTTCAGATCAAAATATTTATCTGTTTTATTAATTTATAAAAAAAAATGTGTCAAAATATTTACATTATTAACCCCTTTATATAAATGCTAAAGTTTTTTAAATGTTTCTACCACAACTGGAACCAGATATCTGTGGATAGTCTTGAGGTTAGAAGGCCATCAACCTAATCTTTACAAATAAAAACCAGCAGAGGCAGCAAAACAGAACACTAATAAAAATAAAAATTGTATGTCTTTGCTCTTTACAATGACCAAACCCACTTAATTAAATATATCAAAGAAGCACTACAGTGACTTTATGTGACAAATGTCTATACCTGTGATGTAAGCATATAGTATCACATACCATTTCAACTGCAGAAGTGAACATTCAGCCACTTTCTTAGCATTACGGCAGTTTGATGAAAAATATTGCAAGATTAAAAAGATCTAACATTAAAATGTAAAATAAATGGACAGTTACAACATATTAGCATCCTATAGACCCTGTCCTAAAATGTAAATGCAAAAATGGAGATTTAAGGGGAAGGTATAATTTAAAAACTATCAGTGGTCAGCAATTACTTAAACTAATTGTAAAACAAATACATCTCACCTCAGCCAGTTATGAACTTTTTTAAATGTCTTATTATACTGACGCTCATATAACTTAGAACAAATGTAAACATCAGTCAGAATCAATAATCATTATTTATTGTTTTGTTTACCTATTTGAAATAAGGACCGGAAAAAAAGCCTAAATTTACATCGTAACCAGGGCTGCAACTAACGACTATTTTGCAAATCGATTAGTCTGCTGATTATTTTTTGATGAATCTATTGATAATCGGATAGAAAAAGGTTCCTTAAAGAAGACCTTTTAGAAAATTAAACCAAATGAAACTAAAGCTTTTCCACTTGCGGAGTTCTGGATAAAGCAGACGCCAAATTAAAAAGTTTTTTTAATCTGAAATAAAAAATATATATTTCTTTTTCTTTTTTTTTTCTTACAATTTTGGTATAGTTACTACTCTAAGTCGCTCTGTCAGCCAAAGGCATGTTTTAGAGTCTCCATAATCCATAAACAATTATTCGATTACTAAATAATTTGATGATTATTTCAATAATTGATTAATCCAATTTGTTGTTTCAGCCCTAATTGTAACCCTATTTTAGTGTAACATTCAAAAATAGGTCAGCCCCAATGCGATCATTGCTTAGTCTGATTGTAAGAGGTTGAATAGCTAAATTATTTTCCTCTACCTACATGCCCTCGAATGCCATGTGGTTCTGGATTACAGTTCGGTGGAATTTACTGAACATTTCATTGGATGTATTTGGATTTGGATTGATATTGAGCAGGTGAATACCAAAACATTTTGATATTGATCTATTGCCCAGTTTTAGCTGGTATGGTGAAAGATGGCTAAAAAACAAAAAATAGCTGCAAAATGTAAGACAGTCTATACCTCTCATCTTCTCCCTGACCTCTTACTTCATAAACAGTGACTGCAGATGGACACTCAGAGTAAGCTTTGTTCTATCAGATCCTCCCAGTTAAAAGGGAGACGTTCCTCTCAACCAACATCAAACTATTGCAAATTATGTGGACCTCCACTGTAGTCAAGATTTTACATAAGCAGGTTCACCGAGCAGATTTTTAAATTTTATTTCGATAATTGATGTTTAATTCAGTCAACTGTCAGTTTTTTTTTTTTTTTTTTGTTTGTTTTTTAAATTGGGCCAGTTAATTTTATTTCTAAATTGTCTAAAGATAATTTGTCTTGTTAGATCCCCTTTTCTGTCATCCACTTAAGAGGCCCAAAAAAGAACTGTAAGAGTTGGAGTCTGCTAGCATTTACAAACAACACTATAAAATAGATACAGAGACATAGGAGTTAAACCCTTAAGCCCAGACGGTTTTAGGAACAATTTCCGCCCAAAATTACATATCTGATTAAAGCCTTGCCAAATATTTTTCAAAAAACACTGCAAAACACCATGAAAACCCCTTTTAAACTCTAGATGGAGCCTCAGAATGTGTATAACCACATCTAGACAACTTCAGCAAATGATGACTGAATCGGTTGAAGCATATTTGTTCTATTAACGGTTCTATTGGACAATATGCCAGGCAGACCTGCGATTTTGGAAACAATGTGTCCAAAATGTTCCAAATGGATTTTTTTCCTAATAAAAACAAATCTGGTCAAATTAAAGGGCTGATTTTCATTGTATTGCTACTTCTGCTACTTCTACATAAAAAAAAAAAAGTTGTTTTTATTTCATAAGATTTTTTATTCAGATTTACCATTATGCAAAATATAATATCGATAAAGTGAATAGAATGGTAAATGTCAAGTATTTGTTTCTGAATACAAGATACTTATATCCAACTATCCAACAAAAATAGCCAGAAACAAATACTTGACTAAATCAATTCCACATACAGTAAAGCACAGTAGAGTACAGTAACCATAGGGCTTAGGAGGTTAAGATAAAATTGGAAGTTTATTCTTTCCCACTAATGCTAGTAGACGGTTTGCAAGTTGCAATTCCAGTGAAAGATGTAGTCCAGCAGAAACTAAAGCTGTACAGCATTGCAAGCACCTCTCCTCCTGGGAGATAAATTATTTTTGTACTATTCCTCTTCCTTCTGTAATCCAAAACCATCTTTTAAGAGAAGTTTTTTTCATAATTTCTCTGTACTTCTCCTCTTGTCCACCTCTAAGGACAGATTTATTTGAACATTTCTGCAGATAATACAGACTTTCAGGTTTCTTGGGAGGTCTAGCTGTGTAAACAGAAAACAAGCTCCTTTTAAGCTTCTTTTGATATTTTGTGCTACTATGCTTTTAATTGCTTGGATCAGATTTTATCCTTAAAAAAATATGGTGTCATTGCTCCAATGATTTTTTTTCCAGTTGGATAAATCTAGTTATTTTAATTTGATTTTTAGCTACAGTACCCCGATGGAAATGTCAGAACCTGTGTAAATGTAAACAAGATGTAAAACCACTGTTTTTGAGTAAACCAATAAACTATGTTGTATGCATGATTTGAGCAGCATTATGATATATTATATATATCATATATTATATATAACAGTATATTTTCTGAACCAAGAAATGGGCTGGGGAATACAAGGTTTAAAGGAGTTTTAATTTCATACATATTTCTCTGATAAAAGTGACCAGGCCGGACTCTCAGCTCTAATCTGTCGTGAGAGGTGAGGTTGTAGTGGGACCAAACTGCAGATAGGCACTCATACAAGGATTCAATAATGAAATAAAATGTAAACAAACAAAAGGCACAATGATATCAGGGGCCTGTTTCAGAAAGGAGGTTAAGTGAAAACTCTGAGTTTGTTAACCCTAAAATGAGGGAAACTCTGGGTTTTCTGTTTCAGAAAGGGAGGTAAGTTAAACCTGAGAAAGCAGAGTAAGTCAAGCCCGTTTCTGAAAGAGAGGTAACTTATACTCAGAGGGCCGGATTTATCAAGATCCAATTTTGCGTGCAGTCATTTGCGCTCGCAAACTGGAATTTTGCGCGAGGGGCTGAACCATGGTTTGCGGGTGATTTAACAAGAGCGATTGCGTAACTGGTGGCAGGCGCAAAACTGTTGGAGACGCCCTATTTAAATGATGGTTTTGCGCGTTTTGTGGTTTGCGGCAAAGTAGTTTGTAGTTTGTGCAAACTAGTGCATTAAGAAATTTTAATCTTACAGTGACACCACCCCCTCCAAAAAAAGAAATATATATATATATATATATATATATATATATATATATATATATATATATATATAAACTTTGGCAACCTTTATTCCCTAAGGTGGTATGTGGCTGAATTTCTACTTCACCGCAGTAAGAAAAAAACACACAAACAAAAATAAAACAGGTGTTTTTTATCGGCCTGTAGAAAAATGCACATACCAAATGGCTCACAAGAAGTGACTGTGGATAAGATGACTGCATTGGCATGTTGCTCCACAGGCGCAGAGGTCGGGGTTCTCCGGTAGTCAGGGCGACATGGCATTTAGAACGTCGGACAGCACTTCTGAAAAACGAGATTGGGAGATCCCAGATGCAAAAAAGTGCAATGTTGCAAGGAGTTTCGTGATATCTGGTATTGCGTGGGTCCTCCTTGTGCCTGGCTCCAAATCCATTCGGAGTTCCCCCAACAGCTCCAAAATGGCAATGCTGGATAAACGATATGTTTTGATGATCGTTTCCTCGTTCATTCCAAAAATATTCACACGGAGTGAAAAAATGCGTTCTCTGCGTCTCCTTGCTTCATTTTGATGTCTCCTTCTTGCGACAATAACCGCTGCCATGTGTGCGCAATTACGCATACAGACCATTTGCACCTTCTTTTGAAACGTGTTAAATATAGAGTCAGATACCGTTAGCAAAATTGCTTTCAGGTTTGATAAATCACTTTGCGAGTGCTAAATTAATATATTTACATGTTATCCTCCCACAAGACGCACTTTTGCGTGTAAACGCCCTATATTGAATATTCATTGCAGAAAAAGTACTAAATGGATGAGACGCTATTTAGCATGTTTTAAAGACCAAATCCTTTTAGCACGCTGTTGATAGATCAGTTTGTACATTTTTTTGCGTGCGCAGTGAAATAGCTCACGTTTTAATACACGCAAACCTTTGATAAATCCGGCCCAGAGTCAGTTACCATGGCAATTTACTCTGTGAACCTAACCTGGTCGGGAGCAGGTTTTCTTCAGAAAATCCAGAGTTTATTTTGGTCTCCTCCCCTTTTTTAAAGAGGAAGTGGTGTTTAAACACCTGATTGATTCTTTGGGGACATACAGTATTCATTGCAGACATTTCAGTCACGTAGAGCGCATCAAAGGGAATGAAATGGCATGTCCTTTTATGGATGATCCTGTTTGTAAAGCCAGGTAGCTACTCTACTCCCATGATGTGCTCAAGGCTTACCTGCTTGAAGTATGTTTTTATTGACTCTAGCAGCTATTTTCACCCAAGCTAACTCTCTCTCCTTCGCCGCTGCAGCCGTGTTGCTTTTTTTTTTAAATACATGTTCAAATTCTGCATATGCTTGCATAAGCACATCCAGTTCTGCTGTTGAGAAATATGCACACCTTTTTTTGTCTGACGCTGTTGCCATGGTGACTCGTAATATCTGTGCTCTATTGATAATGGCTTTTTATAGCTGTGGTGCACGCGCTTAACTCAGAGTCAGTCAATTTAGAGTTGATTGAACTAACTCATTTCAGCTGTTCTGAAACCCAAAACTCAGAGTTTCCAATCTCAGGATAAGTCAACTCAGAGTTCAAGTTTTAACTCACAGTTGGTTGAACTTCCTTATTGAAACAGGCCCCAGGACAAGAAGTGTGAACAACCGACTCAGAAACTAAAAACAAAAAAAACATCATAAGGCTGTAAAGAAGAAGAAAACCAGCAGTTAGTATTGACAACTAGAGAGCTTATAAATTGAGGAAGGTTTCAACAGGGGCTGAGCTAGATGGGGGGCCAGGGGTGGCCAATCACCCCTGCCAATCATTGGCCAACCCCTACAATTTATTTCCCTCTAATACTCTCAAGTACATTTAAATTTTTCATATATTAACAATTAACAAATACTTGACAACAAAAACACTGTGGTTAATTATGCTCATCAATATACTAACATTAAAGATAAGTATAGAATAAAAAGCAGAAATAGATTTTGTGTTTCATGGGGTAAAGAGAAAATGATGTGTCTCTGCAAGTCATTCTTCAGTGAAATCACAGATAAATAACTATTTTTATAAAAACGTATTAAATAATATAATATATTAATAAAAAAATGTTATGCTGAATGATTACTGATAAAAGCAGGTAAGTAAAGACAATGGAAAAGATCGCCCAAGATTCGCCCAAAACTCAAACCTGAAAGAACTTTATCCACTATACCTTTTATCTAGAAAGCACGAATGTTTGAATATATTCGCCTATTTGTTAACAAAGGCTGTGGGAAACTATAGCTTGTTTTTATTAAGAAAATATGTATGTTTTGTTCGTTAATTTTCCTATTAGAACAGCTTAGATTGACCGTGAGGTTTTGGTGCCTACCTACGTTCCGCCACCCCTCAGTGTACATTGGCTATTGCCTGGCCACCCTCATAAAAAATTTTCTGGCTATGCCTCTGAGTTTAAAGAGAAAATGGAAAAAAAAAAGTGAGAGTAATCATGTCATGATGCAGCACAACTGAGGTTGATGAAGGTAACACAGATGATGCAAAATGTTTACTACAAAAGGGAAATAAAGAAAAAGTAAAGGGGAGATATGGAAGAAAGGCAAAGTCTTCTTCAAGATCAGAGGAGAACCAACAAGGGAATCAGAGTAGCGAACTAAACGTTTCAGATAAAAAAAAAAAGACTTTTTCTACAAGGTTCTACAATCGTTAAAGTAAAGATTGACAAATCAGGTTTTTTGAAAGCTGATACCAAAAATGATTATTTTGAAGTAATCCCTCCGATCCCTGATGTGTCACTTCTTGTGTTTGGCATTGCTATCTCTTCCATTAATTAAATAATAGAAAAGACAAAGTAATGACAAATGTTATATTAGTCTCATTTTAAGAGAAACATTTATTAAAAAAATTAAACTAAACATTAACAATGGATAGAAAATGGAGAGACCAGCAATGCATGAGCTTCAGTGATCTCAAGGCATTGCCGCTTATTGCACTAATCAGTCAGTGAAGACATGCACTCATCTGTCGAAACAAACCACTGGGTTTAATATCAGGGTTCCCAACAGCATATTTCATCATAGGTCTTCACTATATGGAAATTCAGGCCACCGAGCTAGTCTTTCATCAGCGTGTCTGCTGTTTGAAAGACATCTGGGCCTCCTCCACTGTGTGGCACATATCAGCACAAAGCTGGTTATGCTGAAACACGCTAAAATTATACTAATATTAACCTGATACGCTGACTTCTAATGTGCATAATGGCAACAGAGGGAAACTGTGTTTTGAAACTAATTTAACTCCTTATTTACAAATATATGAGAAAAGCAACTGCGATGGACTGGCGACGTGTCCAGGGTGTACCCCGCCTCTCATCCGTAGACAGCTGGAGATAGGCACCAGCACCCCTCATGGACCCACTCGGGATTAAGCGTGTAAGAAAATGGATGGATGGATGGATGGATGGATGGATGGATGGATGGATGGATGGATGGATGGATGGATGGATGGATGGATGGATGAGAAAAGCCCTGTGAAAATGTGAACCGCACTCCTTTTCTGGGCCCTTCTAAGCAGGTGAACACATGAACCACCATCCTGCCAGCAGAGAGCAACTTTTGAAATCTGGTTAAAATGACCACATTCTGAAAGATTCCCAATCGGGCGATTTGTCAAGCCGAAATACCAAATAAAAGACGGCATTGTTCTGCTGGTGTATTTTCACCTCCAGATCCGTCCCTGAAGCACCATCCCAACCGGAATCACAATCCATAACATCGACTCAGTTGCGCATGTGCAAGCAGATATTCATCCAGGTCACAATAAAAATATAATTATGGTACTAAAAGTACTTTTTTTCTACCCCTAAATCGATAGATAATGCTAATACACATCTTTAAAATGTTTTGTGACTTTCCCTAGAAGATTTGATGCTTTTTACATTTTCTCAGTTAAACTGCTTGTCTGACGTCATCATCGGACATGCTCAGAGCAGTCTGGCAAAATATGATTAGACCATGTTTATCTGCATTTGAATTGTTTCTTTCTTTTAATTAGGCACTATATACTATACGTTTAACATGAAAGGAAAAAATGAAACTCAAAAAGAAAAGATATATGTTTAAATTCAAAGTTGATAAAGTAGTGTAGGATCCGATTACCCGCACAGACCGGACACAGACGAGACGAGGGATAAAACAGAAAGGGTTTTAAGGCATTTATTTTCCCAGGAAACACATTATTAACCTTTAAGGCATTATAGTTTAATACACTTACTATTTTTATGGAGGGAGAAGTGTAAATTAGGTCGTTTTTACTAAGTAAAATCAAGGGCGACCCGGATATATATCTGGTTATGCATGCGCAAATGAGCTGAAGGTATGGATCTTGTAGTGACATGTATAACCACAGCTGCAGATGGATCAGAACAACAACTCTGGGTAAATAGAATTGTCCGCATATTAAGGGAAGATATAAACATGGCCTATAAGAAGGAAAAAACAGAGAAGAAAAAGGAGTGGGCTTAATTACTAAATAGACAAAAGAAAAGAAGGAAGGACAACAGTTTCCTCGAACCAAGCCGATAATCATATCAATAAAAGATGCTGGATGAGGGTTTAAATCAGAGAATGACAGACTCTAATGTAACACTACTGACATTTATGGATGCCATCTACTGTGTCTCATTCAACCAACCTCTTTGAGCAAAACAATCTTCTAACTTGTTGGGTTTAGCTGTAATTCCCAAACAACACTTTCCAAGAACACCACATAATTCCCAGAGCAGGATCCTGTATGAAATGCTGACAATGTTTAACAGACAGCCCTGTTTCCGTACACAAACATTTGTTTTCTGTCTCTTCAGACAGTCCCACAGGCAACAAGACAGGGAAATCATGACACGTTGTTAACATAATCTCCATGCTGTGTCAGGATTTCCCCTAATCCTGATTCATTCCTGTTATCTGCTTACTAATATTACACTTAACTGCAACCATGGAGGGTCATTTAAATGGCTTGTTATGCTGTTCCATATACTAATCTATTTAAAGCTACAGTGTGTAATTTTCAGCGACATCTAACGTCCAGACTGCAGACTGCAGCAACATGAACGTCTCCCCCCCACCGCTTCTCCCCCCCAACAGTACGGCGAGCGTTAGGGGACAAAATGTCTTCCACGACGTCGGAATCACCTACCTTCTCAAGTGATGAGGTTTGTTTACATAGATCATTTTACAGATAGTATTTCATTAGTCTGTGTAGGGTATAGATTTCATGTAGACTTTAGATAATAAATATACCCGTTATTTTTTCTACATCGTTGTGACGTTTTAGTGAGCTGCTTTGCATGGTGATATAAACAGATGAAGTAATTGTAGTCATTAGTTTAACAGCGAGATTGTGTTCACTGGAAGAATATATATTCCCCGTTTACAGAGTCCAAGTCTTGTTTGTTGCACGGGGGTTATAAGGCGAGGAAGAGGGAGAGGAAGAGGGCGAGGAAGAGGGAGAGGAAGAGGGCGAGGAAGAGGGCAGAGAGGCCGGGGTGGGCGTGCAGCTAGGGCCAGGCGAGGGAGGGGTGCCAGCGGGGCGAGAGCAGAGGAAGAAAGGCTTGAAGATCTCCAAAGGAGCCGGAGAGAAGTAACCGAGGTATATATCCAGAAAATTATTTTACAGAAAATTACTGAATCATTACCTGTGAAACGTCAGGGACGTTGCTGAATAAGTATACTGGAGAGTAA
This sequence comes from Cyprinodon tularosa, assembly GCF_016077235.1. Taxonomy (NCBI): domain Eukaryota; kingdom Metazoa; phylum Chordata; class Actinopteri; order Cyprinodontiformes; family Cyprinodontidae; genus Cyprinodon; species Cyprinodon tularosa. Next base: position 997,111 of record NW_024039200.1, on the reverse strand, counting down.
CAGCATCATCACGCAGCATGTTATTGTTTTAGACAGGTCTGAGCATCCTGTACTCCAAAAACTGCAGTGATATTAGACAATTGTGTGTGTAGGATTAATTACCTGTCCAAGAGAAAACTGGCAACTTGAGCGTCACTTTGAAAACCTTTTTCCTCCATCAGTGACTTCCATCGTGTAAATGCCGTGCCAATGTTGATCCGTGTTTTTTGTCGTTTCTTGTCACGATTGCGTTTATTCTCGTCGTGTTTCCGCTTCTTAGATGACGGGGGTTCGGTGTCCGACGCTTTTCGTTGTGATACAGAGTAGGCATGATCCTCCATTCGTCTGATGTTTGGCCACACAGTGCCAAACAGTTTGCAAAGTCACTCACGCCTGCCGCCTTGTTCACCTTTCTTGTTACTGAGGCGCAGTATACCTGCTTCTTCTTCTTCTTTGGTTTCAGGCAGACTAAACGCTTCTCAGGCATAGTACTGCCATCTACTGTTCAGTACCGTCTCAGTTAATCTCTCTCAACTTGCCGTAGTTATTTTCGAGCGTAATGGGAGATCTCGCAATCGCTAGTTTGTTGCTTCTGCGCTTGCCGTAGCGCAAAGATGTCAGCCTCCATGGCTGCGAGACCCGCTCCTATGTAATTATAAATAACGAATTCTAAGGCAACGCAAATATTATGGTTAAAAGGCTGAGCTCATAGGTGATGATAAATAACATAGTTATGTATAATATATTAAATTTCTGACTTTATATCCCTGTAATTATTACACACTGTAGCTTTAAGTTTCGTGTAAGGTTCATCAGTTATAATGAAGATGAAGGAAAATGCTAAACAAAGCAGGTAAGAACCCATCCCTTGAGTAGATTTTGTACAAAAATGTAAAAATTACTAGACCTAAAGACTCAAAAACCTTTAAAAGAAATACACACTATTACTTTATTAGAACATAACATCAGCAACTAAAAATATTTTAAGGACTCCAGTGTAAAAACAACAAACAGAAAACCTAGAATGTTATCTGTGAGTAACTGAAATGCATGGTGTTCTACAATGTAATCTATTACTAGCAATAGATTAGAGATGCACCAATCCGATATCTGGATTACATATCGACTAATTAGCTATCAACGACAGAGATCCAATACAGTGTACTTTACAGGGAACTGTTATTTCTTCCTTTTTGCTGCTTATTTATTCATAAATAATACAAAGTACATTTATATCTGTGTTCAATGTTACCTTTTTCTCACATTGTTTACCTCATGGCTAAAATCTTTACTCACATGGCAAGATATATGGTTCATTCATTCAACGATTGAATTGGATCGGTATCTGATATCAGCAGATACGCTCAGCCCAGGTATTTGGATCGGAAATAAATGGATATGTGCATCTCTAGTATAGATGGGGAGACCAACGATCGACAGAATGAGCAGAAGACTTTACAGGCAAACCTTGGGAGACGTCGATACGTCAGACGTACAAATGAATTGCGACAGGTTTTTTTTTCATACTTTTAAATTTTCAGCCTATCCAGGCATTGGGATCTTTTAAGTTCCATAGTTTCTCAGTTCATGTAAATAGTATATCTGAGATGAATTATGAAATCAGTTATTTAGAGGAAACAATTAATTTGAAATGAAATCATCAAGAGGAAAATTTTGATTTTTATGGGCCCCTCTCCCATCATGGACCCAAAGTAGGCAGGTTCACTTCTTTCCCCATTACCACATTCCTGGAAAAACTATTTAATCTTCGGGTGTAGGCCAGTAAAGCACAAAAGCTTGGAATAAGAACACTTAACAATGTACAACAAACAGCCACAGGGGTATAAGCTCTAATTATCATTAACTATTTATACCTCTTCATATCCTCTATTACCTGATAAACTATCCCTGAATGTAGGTAAACTCTGTGTTTTCAGGTGTCTAGCCCATCCCCATCTAGATAATTCTGCACATACCCACAGTGACACATACCTAACATATTTTTACTATCCTCTCCGACAGCTACCAAACAGGCAGAACGGTTTCAGCATGTCTGCATGATGATTCAAGGTTTCCTCCTATATCCTTGAATTGCATTTTAAGTTTCTGATAACTTTCCACCGCACGCTTTAACTTTGATTTCATGCGTTTAGACTGGTGGAGTCCTGCTGCAGGTATAGGTGACCTACTCACCCAGTAGCAGGATTTTTATTTCTCTCCTCTCCTTCTTCTTCTGCTGCCTGAGGATCCTCTGGATTTCTTTGTCCACAGCGATTGCTGTCTTCTCCTCCTCTGACAGACAGCACGCACAGGTGCGGTAGATCCAGCCACAGCAGCCAGCCATGAAGAAAACTTATGAAATCCACCTGTTAGTAAATAAACGAATAATAATGTTTTAAACAGCTATGGTTATAAAGCTGTTATTAAGTATCACTTCCATACGACTGTAGTTATCGCACATCATTTCATCATACTTGGGAATATTTATTGATGCTGTATATAAAACTCTATATAGGCTACAGAACAGGTGCTGTAACTTAACACCGTTTCAATACAACAGGTGTTTTGTGTTCATCTAGAGCGTTTTATGGTTCTTATCTTAAGATAATAACTTGTAATCAGAGCGTTTCTTTTAAAGACTAAAGTGCCTTTTAGCTACTTCTTTGTATTTGATCTGCTTACCTTCAATCAGAGCGTCAGACTTCCTGGAGAGGGTACAGGTACAGGCTCTGACTCCTTTAAGTTATCCATGGCCCACCTTGTTCCCCCGCAAACTAGTTCCCCTCTCCACCTGAGGCTACCAGCGAACGGCGGCCGTCATTCCCTCCGCTGATGCCGGGTTTCCAATGTGAACAACACACCGGACAGATGAGAGCCAGCCGCGCCTACAGAGGAATGCGCTGCCTCCCTGATCCGCTGAGCGCGCTCTGGAACTGGAATGTGCGCGCGGTGAAGCTGCGCACAATCAGGCAGAAATCACGGAAATGCGCCCTCCACAATAGAAGCGCGTCCTTTCCGTGCTCTAAGTGTAAGACGCTATTGCGTCATTTTAAAATTGGACATAGGGACTATAACTGGCCCAATCTGACGGTATGCAGCTGCTTGAATCGCTTTGTTATAAACAGATGTTCTTTCTGAGATGAAGAACAAGACGATGTATGGAAGACTGACATGCACCTTCAAATTAGAACTGTGTATTTGTTTTTTCTTTGACGATTTCAAATAAAAACAATATTTTTTTTACAAATTTAAAACTAGTAATAATTTTACATATTGCTGTTCTTTGTAATCTATCTATCTATCTATCTTTATATAGATATAGATAGGCTAAATATGCTTGTGAATACTTTTTTTTAAACACATCAAAATCAAAAGTAATATTCAGATTAGCAAAATGAAGTAGGCCTACACTATATTACATTTCATAACAAAACAATTTTAAGAGCAAATATCATTTGCAACAGGAGTGATGTTTTGGGACCCAAATGTTAACTGAGGATTGTTAGTAAAATGGCTAATATGAAGGTAATGTTTATTTTATCCTGACTTCTTCTTTTTAGGATGTAGCCGTCACACTTTAGAATGTGTAGAATATTGAGTTTTTTGTTTATAAAACAAAATACGATTAGTAATAGGATTTGCATTTTTATTCACATAATTGCCATCCTGAGCTGCAATGCTTGGTTATAATTTTTTATCTCATGCAACGGATATGTGCAGCTGTAATTTCCAGAAGAAAAATAGACACATAAAATAGAACAATTATTTTGAAGGTACCAAAGCAGAAGTGAAATCTTTTAAAACATGTTTGACTTTATGGTGTTATGACTGAGTCTGCAGAGCCTGTGGATAAAGTTTCGGCCGCTGCAGAAGCTCACTGCTTCACATTTCAGCCCAGTTCAAGTGAAACCACCGACCACAACCGTTTTGTTTTGCTTTTATATCTAAGTGAACTAAACAGCGGATTTGCATTGGCTCTTTCTTTTCATGTTCTTTTCCACCCTGTGATTGAGAACATCTATTGCATATTCTGAGGAATAAAAATTCATTTTGGACATTAATAGAACACAATAAAAATATATAGGCAACATTAACAACTATATTAAGCACTAACAATATGGGGGAAAAAATCATGTATCTCTCAAATTATAACAAGCACTAATGGGACAATGAGAAATACTGATGTCAATTAAATCTTTCAATGTGGTGCATAGTAAGCTTAGATTTGTTTTATTTCACCTTTGCTAAATAGGAAAATCTCACTGAGACACAAAGTCAGAAATTTTTAAAGGGTGCAACTGTGATTTTGTCGCATTGTCTCCTTGGCTATCATCTGGATGTCAACTCTTTTGTTGGAGCCTGCAGAACCGGTTTATCCAGGCTTTTTAGATTTTCTGATCCTCTGGGCTCTGCCTGAAAAGGGTGAGGCGAGGAAAAAAAGTATGGTTGGATGTTTTTGGTCTTAAGTAATCGGAGTACTTAGAATAAGGAATATGTTTAACAAACTAAGGTTCACTGGAGTTTTGTAACTTTTGTCTTTAAGAATTGAGTTGAAAAATAAATAATTCATGCAGTCAAATAGAAATTTCAAGAAAGTGGAAGTCAAAAGGACAGGTGAACTAAAAAATGAGGAGGTGGGCAGTGATTGCTGAGAGGCTCAGTCTGAATAATCACCTTCTGTGTGTAAAAGCTGTAGCCTGTAACTAGAAACTTCAAGTAGTTTTCAGATTGGCTCAAGGACAGAGTCTGAAGGGCTTTGTTGGAGAGGTGTGTATGGGAAGACAAGCACTGGATGAGTTGATGAATGGTGTGGCAATAGTTTTTGAACCTATGAAATAGCAGGGGAGCAACAAGTTATAGTCTAGTGCTTACCAAGTTAATGGCGACTGCATTCCAGTAATTCTAAAGTTTTTATGGAAGGAGGGTTATGATTGTTGTTGTCCAATCAAGAAAACATGTTTTTTTGTAATATCATTGGTTATATTAAGAGTGTTTCCTCTCTACCGCCCCTTCCAACTTGCTTGAGCTTTAGCATTTTTGGCACTAAGTTATGAATAAAAAAGACAGGAAAATTCAAATTAATAACCTAAATACTGCATCCATTTAGTCATTAAGATTTTCCACTTTTCACCTGACCCTAAAAAGGCCACAGTGGAAATGTGTTGGTCTCTATTAAAATGTTTTCCTCCACTTCAAGTTTTTTCCTCACCAGATTTTCACCTTTTATATCAAGTAAGGTTTTGTGCAATTAATTATATTTTGCAACTTCTGGGGAAATAACTCTTAAAGCTGCGGTATAAGGAGTCATTTCCGACAATCCACTTTAAACATGACTGCACTTCAATATATAAGGAGAGGCATTAATGAGCAAAATTCAACATAGTGGAGCATCTTTAAAATAAATTAGAGCAGTGTTTGTGAGACAGCCCATCTCATCCAGCATAAGGGCTTTTCTTAATTGTTGATCAAATGTTCATATAAATACATATAGATATTGTGGACAGTTATAGCTGCACATCTTTAAAGGGTATTCCGACTTAATATTATAGTCAACTTATTAAGAAAGGGATGTCTATAAAGTTCATGGCAAACCTAAAAAATACTTGCAGGAACACATTTGATATAAAAATAAATTTTAAACATGCCCCCCTAAATTATACAGTGCTTTATTAGAAATAATACAAGAGCAAAATCAAATATTTTTATTTTGCTGTATATAGTGAAAAATAAATGTTTTTAATCAATTTACTTTGAAAATACACCTAAAAATATATAGATATGTTTGTAATATGATGGAATACATGGAAAAGAAACTCAAAAACTGTAAACTGGAAATGTGGAAAGAGAGCAGGGAAATCCTGGATAGTGAATGTGAGAAGATACTTAGAGGAAAGAACCAGCTTCATTCTTCTTGAAGCAGCCATTTGATGTCATTGCTGGCAGGCTGTGAAGAATTTGCTGGAGTGAAATGACACCCTTCTTATTGGTGTCATGAATATGCAACAGGAGACAAACTGTCTCTGTCATGGTGAAGTGCTAATCGGAAGATGATCAGTGCGTCAGCTCTCAGATGGGGTGACAAACATGACTCAAGACAAAGCATTCAGGGCATTTTTCCTCTATATACACTCCATAACTGCAGTGTTTTAAGCAAGAGAACTACCGTAATAGAACCTGGCATTTTTCAGATCAGTGTTAAAAGATCTGTGTCATCTTATACTGTTACCGATTTCTTCTGAGGTAATAGAGAATGATTAAGAGGAAATTCTCATATTTGCAGAAGTGAGAAACACTTGTGTTCTTACACTTCCTTTCACAAGTATAGGAGAGATAGTATACAGAAACCCCCTGAAAGCAAAACACATTTAGATTTATTTTGCTCACAAAAGTAAAACAAAGTGTATAGCCATAGCACAAATGGAAAGAGGTTTATTATTTAGAATATGGTGCTTTTTAAAGTAAAAGTGAAGTTTGTGTTTGTTTAAGCTCACCAGTGAATGAATGGGTTTGTCAGTTCAAAAGGTGGAGCCAAGCTGGCCCAGGCTGTACCCTGAGTGAGACTTGGGCATGCAGGACTAAAATGTCATGAGTCACGCCTGAACATCTTCCCAATCATACCAAACATACCAAGTGTTTGTTAACATCTGTCACGTGTCTGTTTGCCAGGCTGCAATGTCAGTTTGTGGCATTTGAGTTGTGTGAAATGAAATCTTGAAACAGTGGGACAGTGTCTAACTTTTTTTCAGTCTGTAACTATGTATTAAACACCATCAGTGAACAAAGGAAATGGATTGCACATTATTTTGAATCGTGTACTTTCAATTTCAATTCAGTTTATTTATATAGCACCAATTCACAACACATGTCTTATCAAGTCACTTCACATCCAGACCATACTGTTTGATTGGTTCAAAGTGTTCTATCTGAGGAAGACCAGCTGATTGCATCGACTCATTGCCTCGACTGCAATCCCTCACACCAAGCATGCATATAGTGATAGTGGAGAGGAACATTCCTTTTTAAAAGGAATAAACCTCCAGCAGGACCAGGAACAGTGTGGGAGGCCATCTTCCAAGGCTAATTGGGGTTCAAGGAGACAGAAGCAGACATACAAAAACAAGCAGCTATATAAAAAGTAACTGTTAACTAGCCCCACAGACGGCCCGTCCAGGAAACACACGGCCAAGCAGAACACATAGAGCAAGAACACATAGAGTTAGTCATAGTAAGAGAAACAGGACTACACTGAAAAACAGCCCAAGCTCCAACATCCATAAACAAACATGTTGATGGCAGCAGCACAGCTGACGTTTCTCTTGAGGGTGGTGTAACAGCCGATCCAGAACAGACCAGATGAAGCTACTTTGAGAAAAAGCAGAGAGAGCATAAAGTTAGAGGTTGAACTAACAAATACTGCAGAATGGGAGAACAGAGATAAATGAGAAAGAATGATGAAAAGTGGTCTCCTGGTCCCCCAGCATTCTAAGCCTATAGCAGCATTAATATAGCTCAGGATAACCCGAGGCATTTTAACTATAAGCTTTATCAAAAAGGAAAGTTTTAAGCCTACCCTTAAAAGTAGACAGGGTGTCTGTCTCACAGGCTAAAACTGGTATTTGGTTCTACAGTAGAGGAGCCTGATAACTAAAATATCTGCCTCCCATTCTACTTTTAGAAATTCTGGGAACCACTGGTAAACCTCCAGATTAAGAGTGAAGTGGTCTGCTAGGAAAATATGAAATTATCAGATCACGGATTTAAGATGGGGCTTGGCCTTTTAAAGGCTTTATATGTGAGAAGGAGGACTTTAAATTCTATACTGGATTTAACAGGAAGCCAATAAAGAGAAGCTTGGATAAGAGAAATACGATCTCTCTTTTTATCAGAACATTGGCTGCAGCACTGTGGATCAGCTGAAGCCTTTTAAATACAGTTTCCTGACTTCCTGATAGTAAGGAATTACAATTAGTCCAGCTTTGAAGTAAGAAATGCATGGACAAGTTTCTTAGCATCACCCCCGGACAAGATATTTTAAATTTTTTTGCAATATTCTGGAGATGAAAGAAGGAAATTTTAGAAACATCTTTGATATGAGATTTTAATGACAATCTCTGGTCAAAAATAACACCAGAGTTTTTTACTTTATCATCTGAGATCAATTTCATTCCATCCCCTGACAATACAGCTTCTTTTACTGATACCCAGTTCCAAAAACAATAAATTATCCTTTTTCTGGATTTAGAAGCAGAAAGGTCACAAGACATCCTTTTTAAAATTAAATTAAAATAACATTGGAAGACCTTTCTCAGGCCAAGTGTCAAGAAAAAAAAAGCCCATTGAGTGTAGTTACATCTAATTTCCACAGGATGTCACTTTTTTCCTTTGCAGTTAAGCATTAGAACTGAGGAAGTAAAGCCTTGATTATGTCTTGTTCTGTCTTATTCGGATCAAGGGGAAAAGGTGCTTCAGAAGAAAAAGAAATAAAAAAGAATAAATATGAACACAATTGTGTTTTCATGACCTGTGGGGACATTACACTGACTTATTAATTTTATATGGCCTAACCCAGACCCTTACCCTAACTATTACCAACATATACCTAACCGTAACCTGAATTGAATTTACATCTAATTCCTAAACTTAACTCCAGCTCAAAGAAGAAAACTAAACTATATGGGGATCAGGTTTCTGGTTCCCTTAAGGACATAGGTCCCCATGATGTGACTGTGTAAACAGATAAAATTCCCCACACTAACGAGAGAGACTTGAGGGGACTTACTTATGGTGGGCACGTAACTGGTTCCCATTAGTAAAAGCTCTCATTTGGGGTTAGGTTTAGGTCTAAGGTGTGAATTAATTCCTGTTTAAGTGAGGTATATGTTGATAAAGGTCAGGGTAAGGGTCTGGGTTGGGCCGTACAAATGAATGGAAGTCCAGCAAAGGTTCCTATGCAACAGGGAGAAATGAAGCATAGGTGTTTGTGTGTGTGTCGTGTTGAATCTTATTTTTTTTTACCCACATGCAGAATTACACTAAGAACCAGTGAATTTTAATGTTTTATTTACAAAAGCAACAAGAATCTAAACCTGGAGAACTGCAGGAAGTTAGTTGAAATGTGTGGTTGGTCTGAGGGGGAAAAGCAGACTTATCAAGAAGAGGTCGCTAGATGACAACTGATTACTTATTGATTTGAAGGGGATGTAGCATGGATCTGTAGGGGTTTGATTCAGTGGGCTTTGCAGAGTGTACCCCAGAGGTCCAGAAGAATGTGAGTGAGATCTGAGAGTTTTGGTACTTGCAAGAGACATCGTGCTGTAGAGTAAGACCTTTTCTGTGAAGATCAGAGACAAACAGGTTCACTGGTAGTCTGTAACAATAACAGAGTCCAAATAAAAAAAAAGACCAATCTCAACAAGAAATATATTCCTGGTTTAGGTCTTTGGCTGGAATACCACATGAAGTAATCCTTCCGGCAAAGAAAGATGATCCTTCAACTCATTATATACACACTATATACGACTGACCCCAACGACTGACCCTGGCAGTCCAGAAGAGGGATGGCGAGAAGCCCAAAAGTCCCGAACAAAGCCAGAGTCCAAAATAAAAGATAAAAGAACAAGGGATCCAAGGTGTTCCACAGGACCATTACCCTCCCAATCAACCAGATGCTAAAAAATCTCTGTGATTAGCATCCAAAATCCTTTGCACAGTAAAGGCTGGGTGCCTGCCAATGTCTCAGGTGGTAGGAGGGCCAAGAGGACTAGACAGGACAGGTTTGATCAGAGAGATGTTAACACAGAAGGAATCTTTAAATGATCCGGCAGAGTGACTGAGCACTGCCAGGATTTCAAATGGACTAAAATGGAATCTGGCAGAGAGTTTACGATTACAAACTTTTAGCTTAATATCACAAGCTGGTAGCCAAACTTTTTGTCCAGGTGAATACTGGGGAGTAGGAATCCTTCTGCAATCAGTCAGATATAAATTTGTTTCAAAAGGCTTCTGTGAAAGTGAAAGTTATGCTTAGTCGGAACCTAATGGAAGCATGAACATACACCCGGTTTGGAAGTCCAGTGCCAGGGTCCTGTTCCGACCGGGGAGCCTACAGGACTTAATCCTTTATTTCCTACATTATGGCCCCCTCATTACAGGTAGGTTAAATAACAGTGGAGATACTGGGTTCCTGGTCACTGGAATATTGCCTAAACAGGGCATCGGGGGGGTGTTTTTAGAGGCTGGTCAGTAAAAATGAAGAAGTTAAAATGGGAAAAGAACAGAGATCAATGCCACTGTTTAGGTTTCAGATGTTTTGCTTCTTGGAAATAGGTCAGATTCTTGTGGTCAGTTCAGACAATAACAAGATGATCAGCACCCTCAAACCAGCGGCATCACTCTTTAAAAGCCCTTTTTATGGCTAAGAAGACACAAAAGATCTCAAAGATCTCTCTTTCGCCCAATTCTTAGTTTTGTTATGCCTGAGACAAATGCCAGGCAAAGAAGGCACATGGATTTAATTTCTTATCATCAGAGGAAATTTAGAAAAGGACTGCGACCCCCAATAAATCAATGTCTTCAACATAAAGCACAAATTGTTTCTCTGGGCCGTCATAATTGGGGCATTAGCAAACTTTTACTTGAGCTCCAAAACAGCCCCTTTGACTTCAGGGGACTAAATGAAAGGTATTTTGGAGGATGTAGGGCAATTTAGGGGTTGAGCAGTTTGACTGTAGTTTTTAATGAATCTGCTGTAGAAGTTGGCAAATCTCAAAAAACATTGTAGCTGCTTGTGTGTTGAGGGAGTAGGCCAATTAAGAATGGCTTCAACCCTTTCTGGATATGTCTTGACCTGCACACTCTCGAGAATGTGTCCCAAAAAGCTGATTTATGTCGCATGAAACACACTGCTGGTGAAGGTTCTCAGTCATCCAGGTCATAGTAATTCCAAAGAAATCAAAAACAATCCACTGGACTTAGTTTCCGAGTTTGAAGACGTTTCCAATAAGCTTTTTCCAATTCAAAATGTCAGGAATAGCGTTGAGTTGAGGTTTTAATGAAACACACTCTCTAGAAGACATAGGAGAACTTGACGCACCTGAATCTTATGTTCAGATATGGCCCTAGAGAAGATCAGAATGTCATCAATGTATACTAATACATTGATGACATTCAGATTAAAAATAAATCTCTAAGGACACCATTCACAAGGGACTGGAAAACAAGGGACTGGAAAACTGCAGGTGTGTTCGTGAGACCGAAAAGCATTGCCAGATATTCAAAATCACCTACGAGGGGTCTTGAATGCAGTCTTCCATTCCTCTCCTTTTCTTATTCTGACCAAATTTTGGATATATAACTTAGTGAAGAAATGTGACCCATGAAGTGGTATAAAAACTGCTGAGAGAAGAGGAAGTGGATATTTATTTTTCCCAGTAATCAGGTCAAGGCCACTGTAAATGATGCTATGTCTTAGTAATCAATCCTTTTTCCCAACAAAGAAAAAAAAACTGCTTCAACAGATGAGGTAGAGGTGCGGATCATTCCAGCAGCTAGATACTCATTTTTGCATTTTTCCAGACTCTCTCTCAGGCTTGCACAAGTTATACAACATTGTGGAGGGGAGGGGATCTCCAGGAAGTAACTCAATAGCACAGTCATATGGGGGGAAAGAGAGGGCCTTAGACTTACTGAAAACCAGATGAAGGTCATGATACTCAGGTGGAACCAGGGAGGGGTCTACTGCAGTTTCCTGTTCTTGAGAATTTAAGACTGGAGACACGACCGCCTGTAGATAGTTTGACAGACTGTGGTTACGCCACAACTGAACCCTATTGTCTTTCGAGTTCAGGTGAGGTGTATGAAGGGTGAGCTAAGAGTACCCTAAAACAATGGGAGATTGGGATGAAGAACACAGGGAAAAAAATAATTTCTTCCAAATGATTGTCTGAGACCAGAAGTTGTACTGGTTCCATTTGGTGTATGGTTACATGCAGAGGACTTCCATCTAGAGCTTGGACATGAAGTGGTTCAGGTAGGCACACAACAGTAAGTAGTATTTGTTAAGCTAAATTTTTATCATGAGACTTTGTTCGCAACCAGAATCAAATAAAGAAAAAGAGAGAAATGGTTGATTCAGTTGAAGAGAGATGGGTATTGTCATGCTGAAGGATGTGTTCTTAAAACTGCCCACTGGTCCCTTCCTTACCTGTGGGCCCTCCCTTTTAGCTGCTTTGAGCAGGAAGACATGAAGTAAACACTCTCATAGCAGTACAAGCAGACTCCAGTTTTCATCCGACGTTGTTGTTCCTCAGGTGACACCGGGTAAGACCAATCTGCATCGCTCCTCTCGATCTGGCCTGTAAGAGTCTGAACTTTGTGAAACACCTGGAAGATGAGATTGGGGAAGAAGTAAATTAATCTTGTTTCTCCCAAGTTCTCCCAAAATCTGTTGTTAATGCAAATATCCAGGGAGATTAGTTCTTCTAGAGTTTTAGATCCCTCTCTGCACACTAGTTCATCCTTAATTATTTTATCCAAGGCTTGAAGAAAAGCTCCCTTTAAAGCTTGAGGGTTCCAGGCTGAAGAGGCTGCTAGTGTTTGAAATTCAATTGCAAAGTCTGATACTGGTTGGCTACCCTGTTTTGAATTCCATATCTTAGGTGGAATGTTAGAAACTGACTCAGTATATCCAAATTTATGTTTGAACTCCAAGATAAACTGGTCAAAGCAAAAATGGAATTGAAACTCACCCCCAAATCTTGCTTCAGCCCACTGCAGGGCTCGACCTCTCAATACTCTGATCACAAATTAGATTTTATCCTTTAAAAAAAGACCTGGGGGATCGCCTGAAAACTAGTAAACATTGTAAAAGGATTCCACAACACCTCCCCATTTCACCCACATAAGGCTTGGCTAAATAAAAATGAGAATTTGCAGGAGTTGGTTCAGGAAAGGGGGCTGTGCCAGCTCTAGAGGGGAGTGGATCTGTTAAGCAGCTCCAGAAACATTTCTGTAAACTGCTCAATCTGCTGATCTGAATGTCTTTGCTCTTGAGCCACCTGAGTGCAAGAACCTGAGGGATATTCTGCTGGGTCAGACTGGCCAGATGATTCTGTCATGTCAGTTATTATTATTTTTCTTTTTTTTTACTCACATGCAGAATCACACGAGGAGAACCTATGGAATCAAGGCGCCTCTATGAAGAAAACCCTAGAATGGAACTCAGCACCTTCCTGATGCAGGGGAAACCTCCCTTCCGTATCAAGCAGTAGTTACTTCCAGCAACCATTTATCTAATCTAACTTGTCTTATTCTAGCCAGGTTTGGCTTTCAGATCATAGGAGGTTCACTGCAAAAAATAGAAATCTCAATAAGTTATTTTTTCTTAAAATAAGTGTGTTTTTCCTTGATTTGAGGAGGTAAGTAAGACACTTTGCCAATGGAACAAGACAATTTCCTTTTAAAATAAGAAAAAACAATTTTATCTTCTTATTTCAAGTAAATATTATCTAACTATCTTATTTTAAGAGTGAAAATACTCATTCCATTGGCAAATCATCTTATTTACCTGCTCAAATTAAGGCTAAATATACTTAATTTAAGCAATTTTTTACTTATTTCTGGATTGTTTTTGCAGTGATACTGTATGTCAGATTAGTATCACAACCACTTAAAATCTATTCAAATACCTCCCTGTCTTTGCAGCTCCCCTTTGTTTGTTGAAAATAAACCCTGAGCTCACATTTAAATGTATCTGTCTTTTTTAAGTTTATTTATCTGTGACCAATCATGTGCAGGATGTACCTCATTAGGGTTGCAGATATAAAATAATTCATTATCTTATTAAAGGCATTTTAATGTCAAACAAAGGTACACAAACTGGTACAGATTAACACCAATAAATCCCTAAACAATGGCCCTTTAATGCATCCTACATTTATTTTTTAGGTTTTCTTTACTCCCAGCTTTATGTCACATTAAATAGCACAGCTGATAAAGACATTGTGGACCTTCTGAAACAGTTTCAGTTTTGCTAATAACTCCATTTAAAATGGGACCTTTAAGATTACATTATATTGTGACTAAGTAATTTAAACGAGCTGATTTGTAAATGTAAATCCCTTTATTGTCCAAAAATGGGGAAATTTATTCTCTGCATTTTGATCCACCCCCTTGGGGAGCAGTGGGCTGCCATTGTGTGGTGTGGTGTGGAGCAGTGTTAAGTGTTTTGCTCGGGATCGAACCGGGTACTTGCAACCTTCTCAGAGCACAAGTACACTGCTCTAACCAGTAGGCCAACACTCCCCCAAAGATTTCTATGTTAATCACTAATTATACTGTGATGCAGGGTTACAGACTCTGGTGATTCGCAGAATTTGCACTACCTTTAAAAACTCAATGTATGGTAGAGCTGTATTATTGTTAAAATATGTGAAATATTGTAGACAAGAAGTTGAAGTAAAGCAAACTTCAAAGGATAAAGAGTTACAATAATCAAACTGCACTTGGAGTTTAAGTATTTGATTTGTTCTTCGTACAATAACTTGCAACGTTGAAAATTGAAACTTTCCGTGATCCTTTTAGATTACTGGTTTTTCTCAACAACACTTATGCAGCATTGCAGGCAGGCAGTGCCCTGGCATAGTATTCTAATTTTTTATTTTTATCCTCCCAAATTTGTTGGAATTGTATGAAATAACAAATATGTATATAAGTAGAAGGAAAATTATGTATGGTGTAAATGTTCTTTTTTTTTGTTTTTTTTTTTACAAATAAAATCTAAAAAGTCGGGCACTGTGACCACATATACCTCCAAGTCATTCTTTGGTCATTCTTCATTACAAAATAGCTAAATTTCCATTAAAATCAATGATAATCGGTCTTCAAGTCTCACCACGCATTTTAAATTTGATTACAATTCATCTTCGATTGGCCATTCAAACACATTGATATGCTTTGATCTCAGCCTTTGTCACAGTCTTGGTTTTGTTATGTTTATTTAGAGTATTCAGTCTTACTTTGCTCCTTGTTTTAATGTCTAATTATTATTTTGTTTTTTTCTTGTTAGTTCCTGTCCTCCAGGTTTTCCATTTGTTGTCCTCTGCTGCCTTCTTGTGTCCTCTATCCCTAGCTCTGTTTTCTGCTCTGTCCTCCCTTGCTGTTTTCTCTGTCCTGCCAGCACCTGTTGCCAATTTCCTCGTCAGCTCTCTCTTTGTCTCTGTCCCCTTTAAAAACCCTCCCTCTTCAGTTCTTGTTTGCTGGATCCTCGCCTTACATCTCATCAAACCTCTGGTCAGTTCTCTGTCGTCCTTCCTTGTCTCTTCCTGGTTCCTAGTTTTGGTTTTTCCCTGATGTCTCTTAGATTCTGGTTCTGAAGATATTTTTGTTGGATTTTTTGACTCCTGTCTTGTGAGATATTTTTGTTGGATTTTTGACTCCTGCCTCTGAGCCTGTTTACCTCCTGCCTCAGAACCTGAAAACCCATTAAAACACTTAAATTCATCTGAACCAACTCGTCTCTGCATTTGGGTCCTCTACCAACACCACCAAATCGTGACAGCCTTACCATTGTTTCTAGGCAACAAATGTCATTTTATCCTCAAAGGTGAGCCTCTGTCCCAATCCAAAGATATAGAAAACCTCTGACAGTTTTTTTTTTGTCTGTTTTATCAAGCATGACAATGTATGTTCTCTCCATCTTCGCATCTACTCAAACCAGCAAACTTGTCAGAGATGGGAAGAATACCTCTCAAAGTTTGGATGATATCTTTGATGATGTGTAATTATGTGTGAAAAAAAAAAAACAGCTTGTGCTGATCATTGCAAGTGTGAATTTAAACCTTTATACTTTATGATGATTAGTATGATAACAGTTACTCTTTTTTTTTTAAGATTAAGGAGATAACCTAAAGAAACTGCCCTGAGTTTTAAGTTTTTATGGTTTTGAAAAGTTAAGAGGCTATTAATAATTTTTTTTGGAGTGTTTAAAGGTAGGAATTTTCTAGGCTGAGAATGTGGTTATAGATAATGACTGGGATATTGTGACCTGACATGAGTTATTATCGATCATGAAAAATAAGCTATTTTTTTAAACTTGAATTCCTGATCTGATATTAGCTGTTCTTTCAATTGTTTTCATAAATCTATATTTCTTAACTGGTAAAAGATTCCTCTCTGTGGGCCTGGAGAAGAACACACATAGAGAGTTTCCAGTTTTTAGATTCAAGATTAATCCTTTTTTTTTTAAAGCCAGTGAAAAACATCCATCCATCCATTGTCCGTCACGCTTATCCCAAGCAGGGTTGCAAGTGGTGCACGTTCCTATCTCAAGCTATCCACGGGCGAGAGGCGGGGTACACCCTGGACAGGTCCCCGGTCCATCACAGGGCAACATAGAGACAAACAATACAAACAACCTTTATCCATAATCCAGTTTTACTTTAAGTGCATATTTATGTCATGCTCCAGCTTGAACATCTCAATAAATGCAAAAAAAAAGCAAAAAGAAAACAAGAAATCTACCTAGACTGCAGTTCAGTTATTTAAGAGAAAACAGCAATCTACCAAAACACACGGCTTTACTGCAACTCCTGACAGCTTACTGCTGTGACACCAATGACAGTTTCTTTGACTGTCAGAATCAGTAACTACAGTAAACAACTGTTAGGAAGCTGAACTGAAATATTCATATTTTTATAGCTAAATGTCTTTAATCCAATCAATTATTTTAGGTAGGTTTGTGAAAATATTTGAAGAAAAACATAAAATTGACCCTAAAAATAAGGAGTTTGATTCAAATAAAGATAAAGAATAATTTAAAAGAAGTTAAAATTGACTAGATTTTGTTTTAAATAACATCTATTAGAATATGTTGCAGTATGTATTTATTAATGCTCTTAGTTTCAGTTGTGAAAACTTCCTTTCATATAAGCTTAATGACAAAGAGAGGCACATTAAAAAGATCATTTCAAACCATGGTATTTGATCTATTTCTGATAACAGTCCTTAAATAATTGAACAGCGCCCTCTGGAGTAATAACATTTTATAGGATCAAATGCAAAACCTGAAAAAGGAAACACAATCAATTCTCCAGCAACATTGCCAAGAATAAGACTGCTGATTGTCGTGTTTTATTATGTATTCATCTGCTTGTTCAACATTTTAAGGAAAATCTTTACTGTTTTGTAGGACTATTAGACTAAACATATTAATTCTAAGAATGCTGGAAGTACCCGTTCAAACTCCATAGACCCCCAAGATTGCTGCAAGCTGCGCATTACTAAGGGGTGGATTAAATGCAGAGGGTGAATTTCGTTGTTAAGTGACCTACATCTGCAATGACTAATAAAACTGATTCTCCGTGTTCAGTAAAGCAAACGTGACAGGTCATATTGTTTTATTCTGCATCACTGAAGCAAACAACCCTGTGTTTCGAGCTGCTGCTGTTTGACAGAAGATGGGCGTTGCCTGTCAAACAAATACTCAACTTTTACACGGACACGCCTCCAGAATAAAAGCACTACTTCCTCTCAAGCAAACTTGTTAAAATTCTCCATTAAAAAGGGTTTGATCCACAGGGTCCCATATCCTCTGTTCTCATTGGACAGATCCTCTGCCAATCAGCTACATCGCTGAGTGACGTCAGCAGTAACAGTAGCGCCACACCGGGGCTGTGGAGTGGGAGACGAAGAGCGACTCGGTTCCCCTGGAAAAAATTAAAGGAGCGAGAAAATGGAGAAAGTGTCCATTTAGTTGTCAGTTATCTATTTACGCATCTCGAGGGGTTTATGCCACCGTGGTCCTTTAAGAAAGCCTGAGGCTAAAGGCATGGCGGCTATCTGTCAGTCCAGACAGTTTTTTTTTTAGGGATGGCTTCCTTAGCTAGCCTTCCCAGCTAACAGTAACTAGCCTGCCCTGCTTACTGGGTACCAGTGTGGAAGAGATATCAGCATCAGCCCTAAGCTCTCGTTTGGATTTTTCCCAGGCCTGTTGTCCGAGGAGCAGGAGAAAGTGAGGCAAGTTGCCTGGATGGACAGTTTGCCAGCGGTTAATTGACACAGCTCGGGCGTATCTTCCAGGGTAGGTTTTTCTGGGCGGCTAGGCTTGTACTCGGCCAGGCGACCAGCAGAGGGGATCGTACAGATGTGGCCCAGGCAGCCTGTTGTGTCCCACCGCTTCTGGGACTGAAGTTGATTTTTTGCTTCTTTTTTTTTTTAGCTTTTTTTTTTTCAAATTGGCCAAATTGTTAAAGACAGTTTACATTGAGGCGAATTTGATAACTCGTTTCGCACGTCAGGAGCTAGCTAGTTTTCCAGGCTAGCCTGTTCAGTTAACGCACCCAAACTCAGCTCAATTTGAAGAGTGCATCAATATTCAAACGGTTAATCGTACATCTTGAGGCATCTTAATCCCATATACCACTGCAGCTATTTTTTTGTGATTCATTCATTGTGAACTTCATATTTTTGCCCAGGCAAAGCTGTCAAATATTAAACATTTGGGAGCTATTTTAACAGCAGCCGAGGAGGCCAGATTCTGCAGCAAGACTGTCACATAGAAAGTGGAGCCTTGCACTCAGATAGTTTTCGTGGTGGTGTAGCCCAGCGCTGCTTGTTTGACGTGCTCCCCCCCCCCTGCTCATGCGGTGATGACTTTGGAGCCCATGATGGCTTGTTGCCTGAGTGAGGAGGCGAAGGAGTCCAAGCGAATCAACGCTGAGATCGAAAAGCAACTCCGGCGGGATAAGAGAGACTCGCGCAGGGAGCTGAAGTTGCTGCTCTTAGGTAGGTTTTTATTTTTTGTTATTGCAAAGGTTGCTCAATTTGACCCTAGTGCACTCAAAGCCAAACTGTTAGACGTGATTGTACGGTGCAGCTTGCACATGCAAAACATTGGAACCACAATGGCACAAGCCACATTACTCAGGCCACCGCAGGATTTGTTTGGGAAGTGATATGCAAAAATCTAAAATCACATGCGGTTCAAAAAGCGCTACTCCTGCAGAACAATGTGACTGGATTTAAACTGGGACCATTGAATATTAACTCATCTGAATCAGTTTGTGATTGATTCTCGATGTAAAGATGTTTTAAAAAGCCATTTAAATTGATATATTTGTTTATTGTTGTGGCATAACCTCACACTGAGTCTGAGAAAATAAGGCATTTTAATTTGAGGATTGTGTCTTGAACTTAGATTTCTTTGTCATTTTGTTTACACAAGTGTAAAAAAAAGGAATTTCGGTTAGAGCAGCTCTGTAAACAATTTCATTTTTTTAAGTGCAGCCTTGAAAAATAATAAAACATATATAAAAACAGTAATATAAACATATGACTGTTAATTTACATTCTAACATTTCAGTTTTTTTAATAATAGATATAATAAAATACAATAAAATAACCTGTTTTACAAAACATTCAGCAGTCTAATGGCAGTGGGGAAGAAACTTGTGGAATCTCCTGGACCTGCATTGGATGTTTCAAAGTCTCTTCCCAGAGGGCAGCAGGGAGAACAGTCCATGGTGGGGGTGTGAGGGGTCATTGATTGGGCTCAGGACATGCAGCGCAAGGATGAAATGTCTTTAATGGAGGGAAGAGGAGCCCCAATGATCTTCTCTGCTGTTCTCACCACTCTCCTCACATTCTTCCAGTCTGAGGCGCTGCAGCCTCCACACCACACAGTGAGAAAGCTGGTCAGAACGTTCTCTATGGTGCTTCTGTAGAAGGTGGTGAGGATGGGTGGGGGCAAATAAATGAAAGTAATTTGAAGAAAAACCACAGAACCACCATTCTGTTTACTTTAACAATTTCTTGCCACTTAAAATTAGTAAAGGGACACTTTATTGGAAATTTATTAATTTTTTTTTTTTATTATTATTTTTTTTTTCAAGGTCCTACCAGATAATGCAGATGTTTGACAAGTAATGTTTTTTTCCCCGAATAACATATATAAAAGTGTTCTGCAAGTCCTTTTGGTTTACAAGAAATTATAAGGTTGCCATTGCTCGACCATAAAAGTATACACATGCAAGTTTTATAACTCAGCAGACACAGAACATTGAAGTGTACACACGTTCACATGCATTTATAGGTCAAAAACGAAAGGTGGTCAGATTTCAAAGTACTTGCTGGTAACTGAACAGAGCAAGAAAGGTTACGATAACGGATTCGGATCTCAGTCTAATAGATTGGTTCTTCAATACTATATATCTAGCTTGTTTCCTAGAGGTATAATTCTGAAGAGGCATCCCTTTTAAAATAGGAAAGTTAAAGCAACCTGCTTTTTTACTGAGAAGCATGTAGCTATACAATAATAGCTACCTGCCTAAATTGAGATATATCTACATTTGAATCAACAGTAGAAAAACTTTACAACTACTGGACTTGTGATGAGCAAGAAATAATAGTGAAAATCTTGTCACTAGAAAGAGAGGACAGCAAGGTGAACATTTCTAGGAACGTCTTCCTGGAATTAGAAATTCAATGTTATAGCTCAGGCATGGGCCAGGCTGACAGTCAGGTGGTATGATGATCTTGGCATTAATACCACTGTTTCACACTATTATTATTATTATTATTATTAAAGTTCTATTTCTGATGTGTTTGAATTAAAGAGAAGAACAAGAACATATTAAATACTTACTGAATTGTGAGTTGATCATTAGCATACCAGCTACAGCATAGTAAATAGTAAAAAAAAATATAAATAAAGTAATATTTTTAATTTTCTCTTTATTCCACTAGGGTGCTAAATGCATCAGTATTTTTATCATCGTTTTTTTGTTGGTTCTGTAAAAGCACTTTGATGCCCTCCCTTGTCTGTAAAGGGTGCCATTTACATTCATTTTCACTAGATTGACATAATTCCTTTTACTTGTCAATGATAGCTGTTTTTAGATCACAATTGTAGTTTCTCTTTGCAGACTCTCACTCTTCTTTAAGTGCGCAGTGATATTTAGGACTTTTGGCACACATACAATGCATTATTCACTAAGAAGCAACAGGAATTACAAGCATGAAAGCATATGAAAAGAATTTGTGTTGCTACAGCTATAGAGGGTTTTGACACTTTCACTTCACACTAGTGAAATGCACAACTTGAGAGGAGAAGTTGTGACCACACAATCATCAAGCCGTGTGCCTCTGTGACCCAGTGGTATTTATTACACAAATGTCTGAAGATAAAGGTAGCTTGTTCATTTAAAGGCTAACTTTACCTTTAAATGTATGGTGATGTATGTGATGCTGCAGCTGCTCGCAACCGAAGTGTCTCTGAGATTTGCCTTTTAAAAATACTTATACTGCAGGAACGGTATTGAAGAAAATTATTACTGTTTATCTTGTGATTACCACTTGGCAAAGTATATTTTATTATTCCCCTTCAACATTACAATAGATTTATGTGATTTCAAATCAAAAGAGAGTTAATTTGTAATTAAGTCTGCTATAAAGGAGGAAGCTCTCTGTAGGTAGTCTGCTTTGGGAACGAACTGATGCCATAGGAGTTAGGCTTATTTGTAAATTAAAACTGGATTAAAGCCTTGTGAGCTTTGTATCAATTGTGCAGTCAAAAGTTAACATTCAGGCTAAACTAAGCGAAACTTTGAACATGCATGATCACGTCAAAGAATACATAACCTGGTCTGGTTTGTTGTCACAGGTAACCGAATGCATTTATTTATGTGATATAGTGTCCCTGTCAGGAGCCGAGGGAAGACTTGCCAAAATGGCAAAATGCTTTAAATGTTTCTTCTTTTACGCTGGTCAGTTTTGTAGAATAAATGTGTGAAAGTTTGAGGTGATCTTGAATTGCATTTACTACCAGGTGTAGACTGCTGTGGCTATGTGGAAAGCTCCTGAACAGTTGAACCAGTTATGGAATGAGTTGTGCGGGTACCTCCTAAGTAACTCATTTGAAATGCTGAATCTTGTTGCCTGACGAGTATGTGATCAAGCCTGTTTCGACTTCTGACTAAAATTATCCGGAACAGTAGAGCAATAAATTTCTTGGCATTAATGCAACACAATTTTTTTTCATTCTCTCTTCTACCAACAAGCTACAGATTGATTTTACTTAGTTTTTCTCTTTCCTGAAAAAAACAACAACAAAAAAACAGCTTTATGGGTGATATTTCTGGTCTTCTTTGTGATAAAGTTCTGCTCCCCAGCAGACCTGGTCATTATCTGTGTGGATGGCACCTGTTGGGCAGCTGAGAAAAAGTTTTCTGGGGATGGTATTACAGGAGTTTCATTTATATTAAGTTTCAGTAAAGATTCTCATGGTTAGCATAGATATCTAGATTTAATCAGGGAACTTGCAGAGAAACCCCAACCTAGAAGACAAAAGGTAAATTCCTCCTCAGTTTCAGTGTTTGAGGCTCCACTGTCTTTGAAGCGCTTGACACATCTAATTGAAGTTTTTATTGCAACTTCATAGCCCAGCCATTTACCTGGTGTTGAGTCTATGAAAGGGAAAGAACAAACATATGCCTGCTTCAGGGGTTTCTTCAAAATTAAAGCTTTTAAAGACAGTCGAATTCTGTAGTTACAAGCTGTAGGGTACCTCTCATCCAAATTCAGCTCTTGTAAACGATAGCTAATTAAAATTCTCTGGCTCCTCGTAAACCCTTCTTCTTTAAAGTAATTTCAATGAGTTAGTTGATACAAGTCGTTTTAACCATAATAGTGAAAACTGAGTCAGCTATCCAGTGACCTAAAGTGCGCGACAGCCTTGAATGAAAAACAATCAACTGGTTTTGTCTGTTTCTTAGTTAAAATCAAGGTAAGTTTTATTATAATTTCTGTAAAATATTGACAGATCAGTGCAGTGTCAGGGCAAACCACTCGATTTAGCGAACAATCTACGTTCCCACCCTCACCTATGGTCATGAGATCTGGGTAACAACTGAAAGGACAAAATCACGAATACAAGCGGCCGAAATGAGTTTCCTTCACAAGGTGGCTGGGCACAACCTTTGAGATCGGGTGAGGAGCTCAGTTTGCCAGGAGGAGCTCAGAGTAGAGTTGTTGCTCCTCCACGTTGAAGGAGCCAGCTGAGGTAACTCGGGCATCTGTTCTGGATGCCTCCTGGCCGACTCCCTTGGGAGATGTTCTAGGCATGTCCCATTGTGAGAAGGCCTCATGGAAGGACCTGCTGGAGGGACTGAGCTGAGCTGGCCTGGTGTCGCCTCAGGGCTCCCCCTAGAGCAGCTGGAGGAGGTGTGTGTGGAAGTCGGGGCATCTTTGCTTAGACTGCTATCTCCGCAACCCGGTCCATGATAAAGCGGAAGAAGATGGATGGATGGGTTGTAAAATTTCCTCATGTATAGTTATGATTTGCCAAAAAAAAACAAAAACAGCGTAACCCCTTACTGTGATCTGGCTAAGTGGTTTTGGAAGGACAAAATAGGATCTGCTCCTTGGGTTCATCCATGCCCTTGGCACAAACGATGCTTTAAAGGGAATTCTAGTGTGATGTCCAAAACACAGATTACCGCAGATGCATTGTTTTTTTGTTTTTTTTTGGCTCCATTGATCCATCAGTTAAAGATGGTTGATGCTTACTCGTCAAAATACTCAGATGAACTTAATTGAGCTGCCATCGTATTTTGAGTGTATTTTTCTGAATTGCAGTTTAATTTTCTCTTGGTCTTGTCTGGAGGAGATTGATCAATCAGTTTGAGAAAATGTATACATCCTTTTAGATTCCGCTTTTTGTGTCTGCATTTTTAGATTGGTAAGACTCTCAATATACCTGCTGCTTCATTTGAACAAAATCTCAAACACAGCTTAGAGTTATAAAGGTGCTTTACTAGTGACCATGCACACTGCTATTGACTAGATTTTATTGTTTTATTATTTAGTGGAATGGTGAGTTATAGTGAAAGCTGTTGTGGAAGATATCTCGGAGTAGCCTGACGTAGTCCGACTCAATTCTAGTCAGAATATGAGTCTGATACTGCTCCATAGAGCTGTGATTATGGGGCGTGTTTCGAACGAACCAGGAAAAAAAATGCCTCTGCACTCAATTGGATAGATCTACAACCAATAAGAGCAACGGAGTGCGTGACGTATGTTAAGCGAGGCATAGTTGTTGTCCACAAAAATCAAAGCGTGCAGTTTCACGCCTAGAATAAGAAGATGAGACTTGATCGCGTTTCTCTGTTCCTCTTTTAAAATTAATTTGCTGTCGATATCTTCTAGAACAGACCTAATAGCAGAATCTACTCACCCAAACTCTCCAGCGGCAGCCATTATTGTTGTCACCCTAGCGCGCTTTGGTCACGTGGTTGATTACGTTACTCTTGATCATCTGTCCATCATCGTATAAAGCCCGCCCTGACAATTTGATTGGATCGCCTGACAGTGGGCTTTAATACTCGCGCTACTATGGAGCAGAGCCAGACCGAACTTCCCCGACCTCAAACCTTGTGGGCGGGACTAAGTTCTGACTGGCACCCAGTATTGCTGGGCACACCCTTTGAGATCGGGTGAGGAGCTCAGTTTGCCAGGAGGACCTCAGAGTAGAGTTGTTGCTCCTCCACGTTGAAGGAGCCAGCTGAGGTAACTCGGGCATCTGTTCTGGATGCCTCCTGGCCGACTCCCTTGGGAGATGTTCTAGGCATGTCCCATTGTGAGAAGGCCTCATGGAAGGACCTGCTGGAGGGACTATGTCTCTGAGCTGGCCTGGTGTCGCCTCAGGGCTCCCCCTAGAGCAGCTGGAGGAGGTGTGTGTGGAAGTCGGGTCATCTTAGCTTAGACTGCTGTCTCCGCAACCCGGTCCATGATAAAGCGGAAGAAGATGGATGGATGTGTTGTAAAATTTCCTCATGTATAGTTATGATTTGCCAAAAAAAAAAACAGTGTAACCCCTTACTGTGATCTGGCTAAGTGGTTTTGGAAGGACAAAATAGGATCTGCTCCTTGGGTTCATCCATGCCCTTGGCACAAAGATGCTTTAAAGGGAATTCTAGTGTGATGTCCAAAACACAGATTACCGCAGATGCATTGTTTTTTTGTTTTTTTTGTTTTTTTGGCTCCATTGATCCATCAGTTAAAGATGGTTGATGCTTACTCGTCAAAATACTCAGATGAACTTAATTGAGCTGCCATCGTATTTTGAGTGTATTTTTCTGAATTGCAGTTTAATTTTCTCTTGGTCTTGTCTGGAGGACATTGATCAATCAGTTTGAGAAAATGTATACATCCTTTTAGATTCCGCTTTTTGTGTCTGTGCATTTTTAGATTGGTAAGACTCTCAATATACCCGCTGCTTCATTTGAACAAAATCTCAAACACAGCTTAGAGTTATAAAGGTGCTCTACTAGTGACTATGCACACTGCTATTGACTAGATTTTATTGTTTTATTATTTAGTGGAATGGTGAGTTATAGTGAAAGCTGTTGTGGAAGATATCTCGGAGTGCTTTCACACTTTCATTACCTACATAATTCCAAACTGATGGAGGCTTTTTCTCATCTCATATTTGTTTGTTAGTGAGTTAGGGTTGTCTCTGTCAATTTTTAAGGTTATCATGGATTTCTGTCATTCTTTTCAATGGACCCACATACTCTGTTGGGCTTTATTGTTTTCTTTCTTTTTAGTTGGTCCTCCGGTGACTTGACTTTTTGTTTACTGTTGCATTTGGAAACCGTTTTGCTGTTTCACGGCCTTTGGCGCGGGTAGTAAATAAGCTTTAACCGAATATGTGCTTCCCCAGCTGAAATGATCTCCTCCATGGTTCTGAGTCACATTTTATGCCTACTTTGTTCTAAAACTATACTGAAGCCCTTTTTGTGGCATTGTGGTTCCAATTCTTTCAAGCTTTGGTTTGATGAGGCAGCGTAAGATGCTCAACTACTACCTGGAAGTAACACTGGTGGTTTTGTTTGAAGTTTTAAGGGAATACAATTATACCAACTGTCTGATCAGCAACAGGCTGTGCTTCCTGTTTGGTGTGGTAAAGCTGGTACAAAGAGGAGCAGTCAGAGGAGGGCTGTCGTCTGCTCACAACTTTACGAAAAAACAGACTAAAATGTTTTGCCCTACTCTCAGTACACCCATGTCCTACTGTTAAAGTTGTGCCCTAAGAAACTTGCAAATGTCTACAAAATTAAGTTTAATTAAGTAAGCACACATCCTAGTGATCAGAGATTTTCCCTCTGTTGCTTTTCATATCTGCATCTTGCAATTTTTTTTGTCTACTATGGTGAGTCTTGCATGACTTTTCTTAGATAATATAAAACTGTGTGCGGATTTTGTTGCTGCAGAGCAGCAACAAAATCTCCTGAAGTCATCCAGGGCTTATTCTAAATGCCAATACGTCTGAATAAATCATATCACGACACCAGTATTGTGGCATTGCCAAAGGACTATGGCCTGACATCTTTGAAGTGGTTGAATTATTTTTCAAAAATATAGCTCACATAAGGGAAACGGCAAATTGTTATTTTTTTTGAATGATTATCAAACACCCACAGGGAAACACAGGGACTGAAATTAAGTATTTAAAAGGGAACTTCAACTTTATGGTAAATTTCTGTAGTTTTGTTTGTATTTTCTGCATAATATAAATCCCCTATTTTTTTCTGGGTAAATATGTGTCTTAAACATGTTGGCAGCCCTCTGAGAACCTTAAAGTAGACAGAGACTTGTTTTAGTTCTGCAAAGTCAAATGATTTTATGATGCTATGGAAGGAAAAGATCAGAAATGGCTTGAATCTGTTTACGTACGTCCAAGTTTTTACAAAAAAAAAAAAGATTCGAAATTTGAAAGTTAATTATCCTTTTAATTAACTGTTCTTGTTAGGTTATTTCTGTTCACCAGGACATGCAGGTGTAGCATATAACGTGTTTGCACAAAATTAAATGTGACTTAAAACAGGGTGTGAAAATATCTTGGTGCTGCTCGGATTAGATTTTGATTTCTTGTTTAAACTGCAATTTAATATATAAAATGTATACACAACTTAATGTTTTTGATAGACATTTTTATTTTATAATTCTTTTATAATTCCAAATGTGATGCCTGTATTCTTAATTGTAAATATGTCTGCATTGTAACCAAATCAATTCATTAAATGTTATTTACACATCTATATTTGAATGAATAAAGAATGCTTTAGGATGGCAATGTTGCAGATTGACTGGGATTAAAACTGAAAACACCAGGAGCGCTCAGTTCATGCAGGAGATCAAAGGTCCCAGACAGCACAAATAAAATGCTAAGATTTTGAATTATGACAGGCAGAATGAGCGTACATTTGATCTATCAATGTGTGTGCATCACTTAAACAGGTTAGCAGTATCTGGGTTATTAAGTATTTGTTTTTTGGCAACACCCAAAGATGTCTCATGCATGGACCTACCCACGCCCATTATGGCTTCTCTCAGCAAATCTTACAGGGAAATAAGCAGATAAGCCTCGAGTTGTCCGTATTTGTTTGCCTCCATGTTGGTTGCTTCCAGGGCAACGGCAAACATGGACGGCTTTTGTTGAAATAACAAAACTGCAGACAGTGGAGCTGAACAGTCCACTCTGAAAAGATAAAAATGACCCAAAAGAAAATATAGAGTATGTTTGAATAGCAGCATTTGAGATATCACTGGGATGCCTCCCTGCATCTCCACTATCCTAAAAGGTATTTAGGATTTCTGAAGGCAGAGGTAAAGGGTTCTTAAGTGTGTCCTCCTCACTATTTCATGTTGATGTCACTTAGGGCTAACTGAATATTATTTTAGCCAAGTTTGTTCTCTACAGTCGTTCTCCGTTAGCATCTATTCTATCTGTATTTCAGGCCCAGTAAGCTAAACTGCACGCTACGTTTTATCTGTTAGTAGTAACCAGTTATTCCAGTTGCTTGTTAGGGCTGTCAAAATAATACTGCTTAGTTCTTAGTAAAATGCAGTCATTGCATTTAATTGCTCAGCCTGCTATATCTGTACCTGATGCAGATGTCGTTAAGTCTATATACTGCAGCTGACTGAAATGCAAGCAGACCATTATTATAAGTGGCAGTTTTTTTATTGGAGACATGTCTTGAGTCTGTTTCACTAAACCCATAAAGATGGGATTAGGACTCTGTTTTGCCACTTCCATGTGTTTTGTAGAAGTTGTTGAGGTCAGGGGTTCTATCAACCTTCACTGTTACTTCCCTGACTCCACAAGCAGAATAGTCTTAAACCCGCATCAGCTGTTTTGTATGGGGGGAAGTAAGCTTTATAAAAGTGAGGTTTTGATGACGTGTGTTTTATGCTACCATCCAGGATTCCAAGGCCAAGAATATCTGAGGAAAAAGGCGGAGAGAAAGATTTAAGGTTGAAGGATTTGCTTATCTAACAACAGGAACGTCACACTGAATCAGTGTGGCATCATAGTTTTATAAAAGACAACATGTGGGAACCTCCCACACAGGTTTAGTGCTGACATTGAGGCAGCGCCTTACCACCTGTCTTCCTTTACGGCTCACTTCTTTTGAAAAGTCACAGCTGCACGGGATATTGCTGTATCCACCTGTGATTTATAAATGGACCTCGGTGGCCTGCAGTCAGTTCACATCGGCTGGTTCATGACGTAAATGCATTTTAGAATCTAGTCTGCATTGTCATGTTTTTTCTTTGTAATGTCAATAGAGGCTTAGATATCTAAACAGATGGAATTGACTGCAGCTCCAGATCTAGGGGAACCGCTGTCATTGGATTATTCATGAACTTGGCTGTGTTCTGGAGTCAAGGGTGAGGCCACCTAACACCTGAAGTTTCAAATACACCTAAACAAAACACTTACCGTATTTTCACGACCATAAGGCGCACCGGACTAAAAGGCGCACTCTCAGTTATGTGTCCCATTTCTGTATTTAACACACACATAAGGCGCACCGGACTATAGGGCGCGTTTTTTTATATACAGGTACAAGTCCTCTACTACCTTTAAATACCTCTACTGCGTATTTAAAAATACAGCGGGGGCAAAACTGAGTATGACTGTGCTTTATTCATGTATTTATTACAAAGTATTAATCAAACCTGGCAGCTGGCCGTGAGACAGATGACACAGCGCTGTGATCACTCCTAAATTAACTTAAAATCCTGAAACCTGCTGACGGAATATGTTCGCTTTTATTGCCGGTATCCTGGTGCCTGCAGCTAAAATTATTTAGATGAAAAACACCTGCCAGCAGCCGCGGTGAACCCCAGGCTGCCCAGCCTACAGGCTGCTGATGAAGAGATTTCTGCTGTCAGCGCACCGCTGGTATGTGGGGGTCTGAGCGCCTCCGACAGAAATAGATAATCTGGATGAACTGACTGCAATTATTAAGTTTTCAGGTGGACTTTCTCACTTAAAAACATATTAAAACTACTTTATTCCCACTGATCACAGCAAATATAGCTGCAAGATTTAGATTATTTAGATGAAAAACACCTGCCAGCAGCCGCGGTGAACGAAAGGATTTCTCCTGTCAGCGCACCGCTGGTATGTGGGGGTCTGAGCGCCTCCGACAGAAATAGATAATCTGGATGAACTGACTGCAATTATTAAGTTTTCAGGTGGACTTTCTCACTTAAAAACATATTAAAACTACTTTATTCCCACTGATCACAGCAAATATAGCTGCAAGATTTAGATTATTTAGATGAAAAAACACCTGCCAGCCACCGCGGTGAAGCGGAGGAGACGCGCTCAGAGGCTGCCATTGAATTAAGTTTTCAGGGAGAAAAATAGAGCGGGAGCAAACCTGAGTATGATTGTGCTTTATTCATGTATTTATTACAAAGTATTAATCAAACCCATCAAAGTCATCATCCTCTGTTATCCTCAGCATTCCTCTGAATAAAACAGCTGCGCTAAATCAGACATGCCAGTTTCCCCTTCTTCGCTGTCAGAGTCACTTTCCGTGCAGCGCAGCTCCTCAGAAATAATGCCGGCTTTTGCGAAAGCTTGAACAACAGAGCCAGCAAACGGTGGCGTAACTTGCCCGGCGCTGCCTTCCATTTATCATGAAACTGTGGTCTCAGTCTATCATCCATCGCTCCCACGCCGCTCACAGCCTTACTGTGAACGGCCGCTTCAAACCGATGTCGAGCGGTGGAAGTTCCTTTGTCAGACCCCCGGGATAACGGCGAGCACAGCGTTCACCCAGCCTTTTCATTTGCGTTAATATCATATGTCATCAGAGCGCTGTCTGTCTCGCTGCCAGCTCCCAGATCAGCTTCTCTGATTGGTTGATGCGGCGCGTCCAGCAGCAAAACTTCAATTTTTCCATCTGAGCAGCAGCAGCGCGTTGGCGGTGCATCAGATGCTTAAACGCTCCCGACGTGCTGCACCAAAACGCGCTGCGGGACCTTTTGCTGCGCCTATACGCGCGTCAACCATTGACTTTGCATGTAAACTCGCTGCTTCTGCTGCACCTGCTGGGTCCGGTTCACACCGATGTCGAGCGGTTGAACAGCGAGCACAGCGTTAATTTGTTTCCCCATGTTTTTCACATCAGCTGTGAGATGGGCACGCATGGAGTCACAGATTAATGGTGATGAGTGGAAAAAAAACACCTGGTCTCCTTACATTCAGCCACTCTTTCATCATCTCCTCAATGAGGTGGTCTCAAAAGTCGCAGTTACAACACACATAGGGCGCACCGCACCATAGGGCGCACCGCACATTTTGAGGGGAAAAAAGACGTTTAAGTGCGCCTTATAGTCGTGAAAATACGGTAGTTAAAAAACTGTTTCACAGATATTTTCTCAATAATATATTCTATTATATTACAATAATATATATATATTAATATTTCTATAACTTGGCAGCTTATATTCTTTCTTGAGATTTCAATCCTTTATTCCTTAATCATATGGTAAATAATTTAAATGACAAGCTTGTCTTTGTTGACAGAGATATGGCTTCAGATTGAGATTATGTTGTTTAAAAGACTTCTTTAGTTTATCTGATTAATAATAAGCTACCAATACATACAATAAACCATTAAGAGTCTCAAGCCCTTTAAAATCTAACATGGATGTCTTTTTGTTTAATAATCCAATTTGTCATTAATGTATCGTATTTCCACCAACAGTTTTTTTTAGAGTTGGATTACGCAGTTTTAAACTTGCCTCTCGTGAAGATGAGGAAAGGTGTTTGTCATTCTTCACAGTTTGTCACGTCACTGTGTTGGCTGAGCAAACTGAGGTCGACATACCCAGAGTTTCGGCAGATATGTAGCAGTCATTTCTATAAAGGACTGTCCTTTACCTCATGTCAGTGCCTGTCTGGTTCAATTCGGACACAGGTGGCTTTATTAAGAGCATGGACTACTAAAAAACCTGTAAACCTGTTCCTGAGTCCAGGTTTACAGCTGAACATTAGTAGCTTCTTTTGCACTGCTTACTGGCTCCCACACAGACAGCATTGTGTGCTCACGTCACTCTCCATATTTACCACCACATGCAACCTAACACTTAGGTGATACGGATCCAACCAACAGGTTTGAAATTAAACCATGAGATTCATTCCTTGATATCTAGAACCAAACACTGTTTTAGGAGTACAAAGACCTCTAACTCTACACACATTCTGGGCAGTGCTGTCTCTCTCTGCTTGCTTGTTCTCGCACGCTCTCTCAAGTCTAAAAATTAAGTAACTTGTAATGTAATTTATGTCTTTTATTTTACAGAGTCTACTTTGTATTAGCATTCATTGATTCTATTTAGATATGGTTAATTATTGGCTCATTACTGTACTTTTTACCTAAACTCATGTAAGAGCTTTTCTACACATCCAGGCCATTGGCCTTTTAACATGTGTGGCCTCCTGACGACATGTTGTCTTTAAACATAGCGGTTATAAATGCGTATGCCTGGTAGATCGCAAACCGACTATTGGAACCAATAACTAATGAAAACGTGAGGTTAAAAAATTTGTCCTTATCTGTATTTAGCAGCAGCTGGGACTCTTACCACATCCACGACAGAGAAGGATACATTTGACTGTCCGCTCAAGAGGGACTAAAGGGTTTCATTTTTTAATCATACATTCATTAGATTGAGTACACATAGAATTACATTTTTTAAGCCTTTTCCTTTAATTTTAACATCCCTAAGACGACAAGTGGAGGGTAAGCCTCAATGGCCCCGTTTGGACTACAACAACTAGTGCTGCATCAAAAAATATTAATAAAAGCTTTATACTTGGAAACTAGGTCGTCTGCATAGGTGTCGCAGTGAACAAAGAGACCTCCCCGCCCCCTCCGCAGACACTCTGCTGCACCTCTCCCAAATTGTAGGTGACCGCAGGCAGTGCCGCACACAGGAGGCCTGCTTGTTTTGTTTTTATGACCGAAATTGAGGAAAACAACTCGAAGAGCGAGGTGTGCAAGAACGCTGGGACCCTTTTTTCCACCTGGATCCCTGCTATTTTCGCAGTCATGTCCTTCCGTTGTCAGACAAACTCGCCCCCACTTCCTCACCGCCTCGGCCGAAACTAGACCCAAAACGTATAGCCCAGACCACGCTTTAATACTGGGCATAAATCAAAAATGTCTGCGTCAAGCTCATTGTTACATACTGCTGCAGGAGTATAACCAGGCCTTTAAGTGGTATGAAAGGCGCACCAAGAACAACGAGAGGTTTGATGACCAAATTCATTTACGGGTTTAAGGGGTCTTCACGAGGTTTGCTCATATATTTAAAGCCACTATGAACAGAAGAATCCTAGACATGGGCTACCAATGTGTCAAGCCACTCCTAAGCCAAAGACATTGAATGAGTCTTACTGGGCTGTGGCTCATTAGTCCAAAGTAGTCTTTTCATATCAAAGCTATGTTTCTATTCCATTTGAAAATCAATTTTCCAGAGTATGGACCGGAAAGGCAGAGTGTCACCGAATCCATGTTGCCTTAATCCCAATGTAAAGTTTTATGTCGGTGGTTAATCAGTTTAACTATGTCATCTGCTGATGTTGGTTTGTCGAGGGTTCTGGAGTCCACAGTCCACACAGCCTTCTTCCAGGAAGTTGAGATGCTGGGCATCTTTGTGGAGATGCTGATTAAATTTTCCAGCTGGATAATTTAATTTGATGTTGTGCTTAATTAGACTGCAACCTGACCTAACCTGAACCCATAAAGAATCAATAGGATCTGGTCAAAAGGAAGTTAAGACACCACAGCAAATAAAAGAAGACCTGAATTCTGCTTTCAACACAACCTGGGCTTTTAATCCGACTCATCAGCACCACAGGCACCCTTGTGGTCTATCACAATGTGCTATGCAGCAATCTACACTCGGTCAATAAAGGATTGAGTAATGTACTGGACTCCTTTTACTCTTCCAAGCTCACCTGTTTTATAGAAATTGAGAATTGGAGTCAAACAGACTATATTAATTTGATGTTTTAACCATAACCTAGACTCTGTAATTAGGTTTTTATAGTCTAATTTTTCCTTTTTGGCATCTTACTTTCTTTAGTTTCAGTTTGTCATTACAATGCAAGAAACCAAGGTAAAATGTCAACCCGTAATGGAAAAGTAGGCAGAACAGCAACAAATATCAATAGCTAATTTTTTTAAAACATTTGTTAGAAGCAAAATAACCAAATGTAAAGAAAATCAAAGTTGGTCTTCTATATGGCTATGCATTCCTTACAGGCAGATGAAATGCAAAGGATACACAACTAAAGTTTTTGTTAGTTAAAATATTATTATTATTAGTTGGTATAATATACCAGAAGAAAATACATTTTTATGAAGATTACTTCCTTGTTGCATTTTGTAATCTGCTGCTATAGTGACAAAATGTATAAAATGAGATGTTAGATTATAAAATAGGACTTTGTGAAAAACTGCACATGAGTTGTGTGGTATTGAACAATTTAAATGACTGATAGTTATGCACCTATTGTAAGTATAATAATGTTTGACTTATTTCTATTGACGATGTTTAAATAAGTTATCAAAGTTGAATAAGACCTAGATTGGCTCTAGAATTGGTTGGGTCTATGCAAGAGATAATTCAGACTATATAACTTTTTTTAACCCTTTTGTTCAACAAGCAGTTTGATTAAATGGGAACTGAAAATTTTTAAATGAATCCTTTAGATGGAAAAGTATGCTGTCAATTCTCTGAAACTGGAAAAGGTATCCCCCCTTACGGTAACCCCTGTCTCAGTCTCTCCTCCTACTGTCTGTTCAATACATTTAGCAGTAACTGCTTGGCACTGTCCCCGTCTGGTCATTTGTCAAACTTTACTTTTAAAGTGTATGCTAAAATATGTTTTGTCTTGTCTTGAGTGGAACTGAATAAGTTGTTGAATGATCCTTTCAGCTGAATCCAAGCAAAGCATGCCTACTTTTTCTTCAGATCAATTTACTGCTCGTTTACAGTGTTTCCAAAAGATGCTGAGGTTTTCATTTAAATTTATAAACAGAAGGTGACTTCCTAACACATGAATATCAGTCATGGCTAGGGCTGGGTATTTTTGCCAAAGTCCTGAATCGATTTGATTTTGATTCATACAGTTCTAAAGCGATTAATTTTGATTCAGTCTGTTTTTACAATAATGAAAGTACACAAATTGCAAACTTGTAAATCAGACAGTTTTAACTTGAGATGTGAACAAAACTGTCACAAAAGTGCAAACTTGTTTGTGAAAAGTAAAAAAGGCCTCACTCGAGCAAGCAGATGACACACAGCGGGGACACAGCAGACATGCAGGAGCTGCATTATCTTCAATGCTCAAACCATATTTGCAGCGTTGTCTGTAACAACTACAGGGTGTTTGCTGGTCTGCCCCCATTTGTTAACGTCTTCAGCCTATTAGTTATATTTGCAGCTGTCTGGCTTGAAGTAATCTTGAGTGTATCTTTCCTGCTCATTTGAATGCGAACTTCACGCGCGTCACTATAAAACTAATCGATCTCATTCCCTAGACATCGAGTTTGCAAAAATATAAAGGAATCTATTAAATCGATTTTGTTTTTTTAACCCAGCCCTAGTCATGGCATGTTACAGTTCTAAAATGTGCTTAAATGAAAGTGCATCAAAAAATAAATAAATAAATCAACATTAGGAAACCATTCTTGCTTTTAACTCCTACATGGCTGAGATTGTTATTATATATTCAAATGTAACCATTCTGATAACTTAAGAAGATAAGCGGATTGGTTAGTTTTATTTTCGATTTAATTGGGCAGCTATTATTTTTAATGTAATTTCTGAACCTTAATACTGCAGCAGAAGAAGAAACAGTCTGACCTTATAAAGAAGAAATCTGATTGCTTTGTTTCTCTTGCCAATACATATGTTTTTTTAAAGAATGACAGTGAGCTGACGGCTTATCTTGAAATTCAAACAAGTGCTATAATTATCCACCTTTACTGTTTGGTTCAGTGTGTTAATATAAACCCAACGAATACAGCAAAGATTTTCTTTTAGTTGCCAGTAGTAAGAGCACAGTGTGGGAATGTGATGGAGATCAAGCAGGTGAACCAATTGATGGCTGGCTGCAAAGAACATCCAGTTAAAGGAATAGTACACCCAAAACATGATTAGCCTTCATTTTCTACTCACCTCCATGCTGAACAACACTCTGGAGTACTTTTTTGATATCTCAAATGCATCTGGAGATCTGGGAGGCTTCTTGCTGTCTGCTGACATTCAAATAATGGAGGTCCATGGCGCCCGAGACAGAAAGGTCCATAAAAGTCCACAAAAACGTGTCAATATTCCTCCATACTGCTCGTCCAATGTAATCCAAGTGTCCTGAGTGGGTAGCATCCAGAATTTACTCGAAACGAAGTCATTTAGAATGTTTTTAGAGCATAAACAGTAGTGTATAGGATTTCCTAATAGCGCCCCCATGCGCGCTCACGATTCTACGGAAGCCGGCAGACCAAACCGGAAGAAAGTGCGCATTCAGCGTCTGCTCTGCCGATAATGCAAGCGTAGAAGAAGAAATGTGCTGTTTACCTGTGCAAAGAAAGAAACAACGAAAGAAAAATGTCTGAGGACTTCAGTGTTGAGGAAGAGCATGAGTTCTTTGCCGAGCTGAATGCGCTGGTTTGGTCTGCCGGCTTCCGTAGAATCGCGAGCGAGCATGGGGGCGCTATTAGGAAATCCTATACACTACTGTTTAGGCTCTAAAACGTTCTAAATGACTTCGTTTCGAGTAAATTCTGGATGCTACCCACTCAGGACACTTGGATTACATTGGACGAGCAGTATGGAGGAATATTGACAAGTTTTTGTGGACTTTTATGGACCTTTCTGTCTCGGGCGCCATGGACCTCCATTATTTGAATGTCAGCAGACAGCAAGAAGCCTCCCAGATCTCCAGATGCATTTGAGATATCAAAAAAGTACTCCAGAGTTTTGTTCAGCATGGGGGTGAGTAGAAAATGAAGGCTAATCATGTTTTGGGTGTACTATTCCTTTAAGGATAGGACGATTGTTAAACTGTAGACCCAGTTCTCTGTCGCATTGTTATCTCATTGAAGATTTAGTGGGCTGTCTGTCATTTAAAACACATGCACTGAAACTATTGCACATTATTTCAGTAGCCTGACAGTCATATATATTAAGTTGAAATTAAAGGTCATATAAAGCACAAATCCCAAGTATTTAATTTTATACAGAGTTGATTAATTTGAATTGGATCCTTTTTTTGGGTCAATTAACCCCTATGAGATATTACAGGTTCTGGAGATGTATTGTGAATCTCTAAATGTTGGTTGGCCTTAAGTGATCATAGGATTAGTTTATATTGATATGTGACAAGGAACCACCAGAAGTAAAAGTAGCACAGGTGTGAAGTTTGAAGTAGATTATGTAATGATGTCAGCTGCTGTTTTCTTTTTTTTATACTAGTTTCAGGTATATGGAGTTATTTTTCTTCTTCTGAGGGATAGGGAGGGGATAGAATTGAAATTGTCAGGGTGAGTGCAGAGTGAACCAGTTTGGCAAAAGTGTGAGGAAACTTGCTTGATGCTCGAGAGGAGAGTAGGTAACCAGGTTATAGTATGGATGAGGACTGTAAAGGAGAGGATGGAGTGGGTATAACAGCAAAGCTCTAAAACTGAAAAGAGGGATACATCAAAGATACGTGAATTGGTAATGCATATTGTAAAACTGCCATTTGTGAAGTTCTGGAGCTTATTCTGTGACAAAAAAAAGTTTTTCAACTTAAATGCAAAGTGCTTTTGCATTTTTTTACGATTTCAGCACAATTACGGCTCTGAGTGAGTTCCTCTTTCAGCCATTGTCATCTTAGATTTTATATAGGGCTGGGCGATAATTCAATAACGATATATATCGATCGATAGACGTGTGGCGCAATAGAAAAAAAGAGGGTCGATAAAAGTTCGATAAAAAAGAAACGCAGTTTTCCTTCCTTCTCATTGTAGCCTAGCATGTAGGTTTATGCTAGTCACTGCTTCCTCCCAACCAATCACAATCGCGGACCCAGGCATGCCGTCTCCAAGCGCCGCCCTCTCAAACCACAACACAGAGCACATGAAGCTGTGCAGCAAGGAGAGGTGGAGGAAATTGTTTCAAAGAAAGGTTTTTGTAGTTCGGCAGTCTGGCAGTATTTCGGTCATGGCAAGTCGGACCAAAAACAAACCACAGTCATCTGGAAAATGTGTCGGGAACCAGTGAAAACCAGTCTGATAACGAAACCAACTTTTTTTTTTTATCATCACAGCCGCAGGAGTACGAGCTGTGTAGGCCCCGACGCAGCTCTCCTCCGAGGAATCTTCGGAAAATATATATATATTTTCAGTTCTGGGCAGTTTCCCACGTAGTTCTAACAATTGAGAGAAAAATGCTGAGGGGCCAGAAACTTCAAAGTAATAACTCAGGTTAAAGCAGGAAACGGGGGCGGAGCGGCGGTGGGGGGGCATTTATTTATTTGTTATATTTATTTTGGTCACTTTTCTGGTCACTTTAGTTTATTCTTTGTCAGTATTTAATAACATAACTCAGGTCTCTTAAGTTATTTTTCTTTAAAACAATTCTGTTATGGTTAAAAAAGTTGGTTAAATAAAGATTTAATTTGAAGTTTGTGTTTGTGTTTTTTATTAAAATTAAATCATTTAGCAATATTATAAAAAGTCCAGGCAGAGCTGCACATAAAATATGGTTTCAAATCTTTTCAATAATTATCGATATCGATCAATATGCATTTTTTTTTATCGATAAGCTTTTTTTCTATATCGCCCAGCCCTAATTTTATATCATCAGTTGGCCACCAGTGGTTGACTGGTTTATCAATGCCTAGTTACTTATAGTACGGTAAATTGACATTTGAGAAAAGGGGTGGACAATATAGTTTTCTTTACTTCAAAATACTCCTTTTTAGTCAAAACTAAATGAACTGAATAACAACAACAAACCAAATGTGATCATGGCTATTTCTGTCAGAGAGGTGTCATAAGGATAGTCAGTCAGCTTTTTCCAGTTTTTGTGATGTATTTTTTTATTTATTTACCTTTTGTTTACTTTCAGACTTTTGTAAAGTGCAGTATAAATAATAATAATCATTGTTTTTAGTTTTTTCTTAGCATTTGTATTACTGGCAGGCATCTCCGGTGGTTGGAGTTTGATCTTTTTTACATTCACTTTCAAACTGCCATGTAGAACAAGCAAGTTGCACATCTTATACATGGCGCATAAAATCTGTATAGATACCTGCAACATGTTCACTTATTGCACTTGCATTTTGTTTTTTTTTATTATTCCATATACATACTAGTAAGCCCTACTCTAAGAAATTAGAAACTGTAGACTCCCAACATGAGCCTTTGTAACAGAGATCATGTAGTAGCGGTCCGCAGTCCAGATCCGGACACACCTGCTGGCTAATCCGGACCCAACATGATTTAAAACCTTTATAAATTACCTCATGTTGTCCGATGGCAGTGTCTAATTTCACTTGCGCCGCTTTTCTCCTGTTTGTACAGTAAAGCCCTCCGGGACCACTCTACACGTGATGCAAATTAGCCAATGAGCTGTGTCAGTCAGGGCTGCTGCCGCTAGCTACTTTTAGACACAGCCGGCAAACCTTGGGCCAGCTGGGCGGTGGATAACGATGATAAGAAAATGTGAAAGAAAGTGTAGAAGCACGGTGAACTGGTGACAGAAAAGTGCAGAGATGACCCTGCACACTTTGAGTGTGTTTGGCTCAACATACTGCTGTGAAGCAGCATTCTCCACCATGAACATAGTCAAAAATAAATATCGATCCAGGCTCACGAATGAGCACCTTGATATGTGCTTGAGAATGGCTTTGTCGCCATTCAGACCCAGGTTTAAAACCTTGAGCCCACTTCTCTCATTAAACAAGAAAATAAGAAAAAAAAATGTCAGTTCAGGTGTTTTTCTAAATGTTTATCTATATACCAAACATAACGATTGTTGTTCTGTGCTTCAAAAAACATGTTAGATTTTAAAATGGAAACATTTTATTTTTATTTAATTTAAAAAGTCAATGGATAACGTGGATGGATAAAAACTCATCTTATTTCAGTGTTAAATTCTGTTTAAGGTAACAGATTATAATTAAAAATGTCTCCGGACCTTTACTGGTTGTTGACTTTCTTTATTCGGACCCCGCTGATTTCTAATTGGTTACCCCTGCTTTATAACATCCTGTCAGTGCTCCTTTGTGGAGAAAGTAGTTAAAAATTCCTAGAATAATTGTGCTAGAGTTCCCACAAATGGACACTCAGCAATAATGAAGTTTTTCTACAGGCCTCCAACTGTGTCATCTGACCCAACTCTGGGGTGTTTAATTATTACAGTAATTAAAACTCTTTGGAAATCACTTCCTGTTTGATATGCCTGAATAGGTTTCTCAGGAATAATTTACTCAAGGTGCTGTTCTCTTCCTTTTTGTTGCTCTTTGTGCCTCCTCTCTGACCCTCTTTTCTATTTTGTACATTTTACTGTTTGTGTTGGTATTGAACTTTGAGAGGTGGGTTTTGTTTTGCAGAAACACTTGGGTTTTACTGTTTTAGGGCTCAGTGCTTTTGGATGACTTATGTTGAACTGTCTGCTTGTCCAAGAGTTGTTTTCTAATATTTCATGATTGATTAACAAGAACAATGTGTTGAATGGATTGAAGGTTTTACTATTTGGAGAA
Source organism: Cyprinodon tularosa (assembly GCF_016077235.1). Taxonomy (NCBI): domain Eukaryota; kingdom Metazoa; phylum Chordata; class Actinopteri; order Cyprinodontiformes; family Cyprinodontidae; genus Cyprinodon; species Cyprinodon tularosa. The sequence continues at coordinate 957,012 of NW_024039200.1, read as the reverse complement.
AAAGGTGTTGCCACTAATCAACAGTCAGCTTGGCTGATTATTCTATACTTTGCAAGTTTTCATTTAATCCAATTAATCACTTCTTCATAAATGTGGTTTTCAGCCTATTAAAGCACACATTTGAGATAATTAAAACTGTTTATCAGCCCTATGTAATGAAGGCATTTCTGTTCTTTTCAATCCTCAGCACATCTGGTCTATTTGTGGGTGTGACCACTTTTTTAACCTAGATATTGCAGATGATTGTTAATCATCTGCAATATCTAGGTCATGCATATAAAAAATAAATCAAAGTTCAAGTTTCATAAAAAGACATTTCTTCAATGCAAGTTAATTCTGGTGGGAATGCACTGTGTGGTTGTAGTCTCTGAAGGCGTGACCTAAAGTTGCTTTTTCCTGGCAGCGTAATTCTTACCACTCACTAGTAAAACTTCTGAATTGAAAATTTAATAAAGATATGCTGTCTAATAAAGCCACAAGTCATAGATTTTAATTGTTGGTTTGTAAGATGTAATATTAGAGTTGTGGGGAAAGGACAGACGTTCGTAGTTTGTTTTTCTTTCTGCCATCAATTTCTTCAAGCTGTAAACTATTGGTTGGGTTTTTTGTAAAACAGAATGAAATCAAAGGCTGGGTTCTCTGGGTGCAAGCAAGGGCTCATCGGCTGGTTTTTTCTGACACATTTTTAGAAGTTCAGTGATGAAATTGCTATGGGAACCAACGTTATCTCCCAGGAGTTGTTCCAGAAAGCGTGCAGGCAGACAGCAGTAACGGTGAGTTAAACTGATCAAATCCATGGGAAGGGGAACACTCTTTAGTTGGATTATGCAGGTTGTGTAGAGCCTAATCATTCTTTAAATGCTGGATGGTAGATAACAGTGCTTAAAATGGAGATAAACTCGCTGGAGATGCATGAGGTGGATGATGGATGAACTACTGAATCTAAACATTGGAGTCAAAAAGGGTCGAGCCTCTTTGGACATTGATTCATGCCTTTGCTAAGTTGCTGCTTCACTCAGTCTAGTTGCCCCTACATTTCATGATGTCGTCCTAAAGTATCTACAGAATGGTATCACGACTCTCTCAGTGATAAAGCTCTTTATTAGGAAGGTTAAACATACTGTAGCGTCACCGCTCTTATACATACATAAAAAGCCATTTGGTCTCAACTTGGAGCCAATGGTTGCACTGTAATCGTCTCTTGCTGATCAGTGAAAGTGGACATGTGGTATACTGGATACGTGCAAGGCAGCACTTCATGGAGAGGGGCTAATTCTCACTTTTCTATGTAGGACTGCAATGACTACTCCTTTTCCAGGACAGGGAGGGGCTGCTTTCAGAGACCAGAATTCCTGATCAAGAGAAATTCCGCTTGGGGTATAGTATTGATGAAGGACTAGCATCATACCTCAAAAGCTCCCTTAAATTCTGTTGTCTAGTCAATTAAGAAAATAATCTGCAGGGACTTACATTTCCCATGTCCCCCATGTTGCTTTAGTAAATGTTATTACTTAATTGTAAACAAGGAATATAGATTTTTTTTGCCCTCTCCTCTTGTGTTGAGCTCTTTAATCAAATCAAAAGTTGGCTCTCTATTGCTGTCTTGACAATTGCTATTTATGGCCCAGACCTTAAGACCTCAATCTATAAGGGAAACTCCGATGTTGTCTGACCTGCTTTTCTCAATTAAAGATTCTGTCTGGTTAGAGGCGAAGCAGCGAGCATATCACTCCTTCACTGAACACCCGACTGTCACTTCATATTCTTGGAAGACATTTTGTCAGCTTCCTGTTTGGAATGATAGTAGAACTTTTCAGCACAAAATGCACTTTGTTATCTAATCAGCCACTACCGTTATTTTGCAGGCATTTGGCTCCAGCAAGTGTTAAATTTTATGAAAAAATAGACTGGGAACAATTATTAGGATTTCTTTTATTTTAAGTTGTCTAATTTGGAAAGCTTTATAAATGGGAAAACACATCCACATTTATGCTAAAACCTTAGAACGAGCATTTGAATCTTTATGAAATGTTTTGTTTATAATCTGATACTATTAAGTGCTTTCAGGAGAAAGATACTGGCCTTTCACTTTAATCACTCATGGCACATTGAAAAGTAGTCTCAAATAGTCCAGTCCTCAAGGGTTGTGCAACTTTTAGATTTGCCCTTTGCCCCTGCACAGCTGAATCAATTGGCTAAAGTGCCTCAGGCTAGCATGCAATATAGTTCTACTGACTGATGCTGGAGTAAGGTGTGTTCAAGCATAGACACTGCTAAAAGTTGCAGTACACTTTTCCTCTAGGGCTGGAGTTTGAATCCACCCAGAAACATGTCAGAACCCCATCACATTGCACTGGTTATATTTTTAAAATGCTTTTTTTTTTCATGAAAATATTATTTTTCCCATCTGAGGCGCTTTCTTTGGTTGTGCACATCTTCCTATGACCTATGGGTGGTATAAAATGGACTGAGAGGTTTTCATATATTTACTTTCTGTTTTATTGGGGAACTGTGATCAGTTCAGCTAAAACAAAATGTCTGTCAGGGTTCAAGAACATGTGATGATGTCTAGATCATATTTGCATTTGTTTAATCTTTGTGTGCAAAATAAAGGTGGTAAATCTCTGGGTTCTCAGTGACGACAGAATTTAAACCTGTATTTGCAACGAATGTTGGATCAGAGCCACACTGGTGCAGATTTCTTCAGTCTTATCCATCAGCAGCTCAGAGGTGTGGGTGGACAGACAGAGGTCAGCTTGTTCCAAAAACAGACCATTTATCAACACGCATCAGTTTGATTTGGAGAAAAAAAAAGATTTTGGAAATGGATAATTATATTTATGAATAATCTTGTCTCCATAGAAATACTTGTTTTACTGTAAAGAACAAGTAAGAAATTCTAAGAAGTATTAGCTTTGTTCTCTATTGGTAACAACATAGGACTTCTTAATGAGCTGAATTATTTTAACAGATTTCATCGTATAGATGCTCATTTCCTCTCCCAGTTGTGTGCAATAAAACTGGAGCCACATCCTTAAGAAATATTTGTAGTTGTAACCAAACATTTCACTCTACTATAACATTGCTGTGTTTCTTGGTCTCTGAATGTATGTTGAAATGTTGAAAGTCAAATCACTGTTCTGTTTTTATTCTCCAGTTAATTGATGGTCCATGCCTTGTTTTTTAGGGACAGGAGAAAGTGGCAAGAGCACTTTCATCAAACAGATGAGGATAATCCACGGGACAGGCTACACAGATGAAGATAAAAGGAGCTACACAAAGCTGGTCTATCAGAACATCTTCACCTCCATGCAGGCAATGATCCGTGCTACGGAGACCCTCAAGATTCCCTTGAAGTATGAAGAGAACAAGGTCAGAAATATTTTAAGACTGATCAGTTTTGTGCAACTGCATAAATTGGACTTAGGATCTGTAGTCTTGTTGTAGCTACTTTATTTTTTTTCCCCATATATTTTTATTTTTTACTACAGACTGACACTCCATATATTATCTATTACAATCACCGAGGAATTTCCTAACTGGAGGTTCAGTCTAAACGATTATTAAATGCTGAGATCAGTCAATGGCTGCGTCCGAATGTCCCCCCTAATCACTATATAGGGCACTATAAAGTGGTTACGCCATTTTAGATGAGTGTCTGAAAATCTAGTGGAGGAAAAAGGAGTGGACATTTTATTATTTGCAACTTGGATTAATTTTTTTCAAGTTTCAAAACTGTTTCCCAAAGCATCCTGCTACCATACAACTTTGGCATTCTGCAAGATTGATTTCAGATGCATGAGAATGAATAGTTTATTAAAAAAAAATGTTTTAAAAAGTACTCGTATTGATCTATGAACAGATTGCTTAACAATAAAGTATTCTTTTTTTTTTTAGATTTATTATAGTTTACATTACTTTACCTCTTTGAAGCCAAGAAAATCCTTATTAAAGCAAAACAGCTAAAAGATCACTGCACATCTCCATAACTGGAGATAAACACAAGAAGCTGTCCACTCTCTTTTTATTTACATTTTGTTTTTGACCTTTTTCCAGAATAATGCCCAGCTGGTGCGTGAAGTGGACGTGGAAAAGGTGTCGACATTTGAAGAGCCATACATCAGTGCGATCAAAATGCTTTGGACCGACCCTGGGATTCAGGAGGCTTACGATCGCAGGAGAGAGTACCAACTCTCTGACTCGACCAAATAGTACGTCCATAAGGACATATTTGTTTTTGTTGTTTGACTTTTAGAGCATTTTAAGAAAGATCTAGTAGGAGGGAAAGGATTTATGGCAGATGGAGAACTGCAGCTGCTTGATTTAACCGTTAATTTAGTTCAGTGGATCTCAGTCCTGCTCCTAAAGGATATTGCTCTGGTAGCACACCTGATTCAAATGATTGCAAAGGCTCCGCAGCAGCTACCAAGTGCTGCAGGTGCCTTATTCATTTAAACCAGGTGTGTGGCATCAAGGATACGCCTAAAGCATGCAGGACTATGGTACTTCAGGACCAGGATTGAGAACCACTCTTCTGGTTCATTTATGAATTCTAATATTATTGAAAGTTAATATGCAATATGTCCGTTTTGATAAAAGCAGTTGTTGGTATACTCAGCTGGATCAGCCTGGAATGTCGACACGGATTAGTTTGCCTGCATGTTCATCTCTTTCATACAGTATGTTCCCTCCCTTCTCACAGTTACCTTAGCAGTTTAGAACGAATAGGATCGTCAGGGTATTTGCCCACCCAGCAGGACGTGCTGCGGGCTCGAGTGCCCACCACTGGCATCCATGAGTACCCATTTGACCTGGAGAATATTCTCTTCAGGTACTGGTTCCAAGTGCTGCTGCTGCTGCAACAGATAATGATGTCCAAGCTGGCAAACTGTAAATCAGCCTTTCAACTAATGGGAAAGTCTACGTCTGTCTCCGTGTTCCCTGCGCAGCATGAGGCATGCTCTGGGCTGTAACATTACCCTGATGGTGTGCTCTTAAAGACTGCTTATAAAGATTTACATAAGATCAGCTAAAACAGCTCAACAATGGGCCCTAGAGGCCCTAGAAAGCTTCGTAAAGTTAATGAATTTTCTCTGCTAAGTATTTATTTTTGGTCTTTTGGAGCAGCCATCAAGGATGAACCTGTATTTCTAAGAATATTTGAGGGGAAGCGGAAACCTTTCATACTCTGTGGGTACATCTGCACTTGCTGAAGGTGTTTTATCTGCTGTGATGCTTTACTTTCTATTTCTTTTCTCTTTTTGTGTTTCTCCCTTTCTGTCTCTAGCTATTTAAGTGATCTTGGTCGTATTTCTGAAGCGTCCTATCTACCAACCCAACAGGATGTGCTTAGGGTTCGAGTCCCAACCACTGGGATCATAGAATACCCTTTCGACTTGCAAAGCATCATTTTCAGGTAGAGAATAACTTTAAAACACTTTGAGCAACACTGTTTGCACCTTATTTCTTCTTCAGTCTCTAATAAATTAGGTTGTAACATTTAATTTAGTCCTTTTTGAATTGAACCCCCTATGTCTGATTATACGCCTCATGTAGTTTGTAATCAGTTTTATATTTTAAGGATAATTTGTTTAAAAATGTTGTTAATTGATTAATAATATTCATAAACGATCACTAAAAGAAAAAGGTTTAGATGTTGTGCACACTGGCTCTGTAATGTAATAATTAGTAGGACTACGTACAGTAAATATTTTGCTAATATACGTCAAAACTTGACTATGATGGCTTTATCTTCATCTTGAAAGGAGTTAAAATTGATCTCCTGATACTGAAGGGCTTTATTAATATGGCTGTGACTCAAATCAGTTTAGTATTTATACTTTTATTTTGTTTTTTACACAGCTTAGGTCTGGCCTATGCCTGATTGGCTGTGGGCTTCCTCTAGCCTGTTGAAACTTTAAATTAGTGCTATTAAGCTACTTTCTTCTAACAGCTACCTCATTTTTTTTAAGTTTCTGAGTAACTTGAAAACACTTTTGTTGAAGAAAAGTAAAGATGCAACATTGCCACTGACCAGGATGTTTTTCAGAAGAACCACTGAGATTTAAATTAAGCCATGAGCAGCTGCACTTTTACAGAAATATTGTGGCTCCTTTGGTTTAGTCTGTAGAATTAAAACATTCAGGTTTCAATATTCTGTCCATTATCCACTTTGGTTGCCTGGTGCTGAGCTTAATCTATACCAGGAGAAATAAAAATCAGAAATTTTTATCATGGTATTTTGTGTGGGAAAGAAATTGCTCATTGATTGTACTTATGCGGGAGTCCAGGCAGTTTTTAGTCTAGGCTTCCTACTTTGCCATGACAGTTTTCCCTGCCGATGTTGTTCATTCACCATAGCTTCCTGTTTCCAATCAGCCACTAGGAGCGTTTCCCCAATGAGGAGCGTTTTCTTCAATCACATACATGGTATGTTTGGAAACAGAAGCATGGCAGCCAACAAAGGGAAGGTTGCAACACTTCTGCTGGCTGTCACTGCATATACTGCCAAACAGCCTAAAGCAGTCAAAAAAGAGGAAGAGAAGAGTTAAGATGCAAAAATATTAATAATTGAACTGTATTGGTCTCACATTGGAGTAATTCATTCACTGCATTTAACTCGTCCCCTTGGGGAGCAGTGGAATGCCATTGTGCGGTACCTGGGGAGCAGTACGGGGTTAAGGGTCTTGCTTCGAGACCCAGAGTGGAGGCTATGGGGATCGAACAGGGTACTTGCAACCTTTTTAGAGCACAGGCACACTGCTCTAACCACTAGGCCAACAGTCCCCACAAATTGACCAAATAATCAACAAAGCTAGTATAAATCACAGACCAGACCGTTCCAAGGTGGAGAGACTGGTGGTCCACGTTGGACTGAATCTGGACTCCAAACTGGCTGTAGTCCTTCCAGTCAGGTGTCTATTTATTACTTTAATGTGTGCTTTATCACCTGCACATGGAGAGGGAGCAAAGTTTCTCAATGGGACCAGGTTAGGGGCCGGGCTTACAGTCCAAACTACACAATTTGCCTCTCTAATGGTTCAAAACTGTGCAGAATCAGGTACAGAGGCTTTAAATAAGGATGTTCACACAACCTCCATCCTATGTTCTTTTTGACCATCGTACTCCCTTTTTATTTTTATGGTTTTGGAAATTATTCAAGGCAGTTGCAGTGCATCAGCGATCGCAAAGCTTCACAGAAAAGCTTTCAGTTGATCACATGGATATAGTTGCATTTTCTCTTTTTTCTTATAATGATGACACCTTCTAAAAATTTGTGCTGAGATTCTTATATTTAAGTCTTATAACAAATAGCTGCTCTGCAGGAAGCACAGCAGCTGTGCTGATCTCTAAAACATTCACAAACCCTCCAGTTTTCTTCTGGCAAAAAAGAGTCACCAAACTTCCTCTGGGAGTCGGACTAATTGCCAGAAATGAAGGTCAGGGGTTATTGGCATTTTACAGAGGGTCATTTTTTTTTTTTTTTTTTACTTTGGGTTCATTTTTTGGTTAATTTTCAATGGGAAATTGCTTTTTTTTATTCAACAGATTTATGGTTTAGTGATAGAAAAGTGAGTTTCCCCTAAAACCTTTTGGTGTAGCAGAAGGAGATGGAAAATCTGTAAAAAGGCAAACATTTCTTCAGCATGCTGTATGTGCATGCAGTGTCTCTTAGCTGAATGACTCAACGTTCAAATACAGCAGAGGCATTTGTGTTGGTTTTGTTTGGGAAGAGTTTCCCGTCCTCCTTTCTTTAGAAAAAAGAAAAATTGGTTACAGATGGACGCTGGGAAATAGAGGGATTAAAGAGAACTCTGAATCAATTGGAAGCAATCATGTCAACCCCCTCCCACAAGGCCAGAAATAACTTGCTATATGGCTGTGTTAAATAGCTTTCCAGTAACCTCGCTGCAGCCGAACTGATAGGCTCTTCAGTGCTTGACCATCCGCCTGTTAGTGAATCACTAAATACTCTCAATAACAAGTTTTTGCTGTGGGCTTAAAAGGATTAGAGCCAGTTGAGTTTTAGTGGGTGAAAAGTCTTCCATCGAGATTTGAGTGAATAATAATGTATTGTCGCATTCTTGCTGATAATTACACTACAGGTTTGATGCATGTTGTTTTCACCTCAACAGACTCCACATGTGTCCAAACCACCTCTGCTTTGCGTTGACTGAGATGGCTATTATTGGTTGACAAGCAACTCCATCAGGAATGCTTTCTTCATTCTGAAATTGGTTTAGATGCGAGCATCTATGGAAATATATAGACTGTTGAGGCAGGAAAGGCGGTCATATATGAGGGGCATTATGGTGAACATTTTTAGTATTTATTGGCATAGTGATATATTTCAATTCATAAAAATGCAGATGCATCGTCTAAGCAATAAATTAGAATTAATGATGATTAAAAAAATCTCATAAAATGGGTAATCTGTGAATTTGTTACTCCTTTTTCTATTTTTCCAATGGGGCACTGGCAAATTTGAAGTTACTTGTGGTTACTATTCCAGCTTTTGCTGCCATCAGTTTTTCTAAAGGGGAAATTTCTTGCATGGGCCTGGTTCTCTATTAGCATTTTACATGTCCTTTTCTTTGCTTCAACCAAGGGAGGCTTTGCTCCATGTATTGAAATTCAAACCTCAGATTTTGGCACTTTTTCTGTTTGTCTTGACTATAAAAACTTGTTTTTTGCTTTGGAATCTGTAGATTTCATGTGAGAATGTTTTTCAATCAGTCATCGATGGTAACTCAAGGCTTTGTCCCAAATACATGATTGCTAGTATAAAGTCAGCTTAATTCTCTTTCTTAAATTTCTATGTAAATAAATCAACCCCTCCTTCCTGATGTGACACTAATCCTTCCCTGAATCCTTTCATTGCTTTTCTTATAAAGCACTTAATGTGTGCTAACAGTAATCTGCATGATTATATCAAATTGTTAAAGGGGAAATGTGCTTCCTTCATTTCAAATGTGAGCATAGCTATAGAAGAGATTCTAAATGTAAACCAAATCTACTTTTTAATTGTCAAAGAATTTACTGTAATAATGAATTCTTGCTGCCAAGCATTGCTTTGATTTTGATTGTTTCTGCCCTGTTCCTGTCAGGATGGTGGACGTTGGAGGTCAGAGGTCAGAGAGGAGGAAATGGATCCACTGCTTTGAGAACGTCACCTCTATCATGTTTCTGGTGGCGCTCAGCGAGTATGACCAGGTTCTGGTCGAGTCAGACAATGAGGTGAAACATTTGTTAGGATTGGATTGTTTTTTGACAGAGTCTCTAGTTTAATCAGACATTTAAAAATGCTTATAAATATCTAAGGAAAAGCTTTTGATCTGCAAAGAAACCTGCATTTATGATTGTGCACAGGTAGATATTAATTTCAATTTTTAATAGACAACTTATTAAGGAATAAACCATTTCCAATATTGTTAGCTTTTTCTTGTACCCCTACTTAGGTTTGATATAACTGGTGTCTTAATAATATTCATACAAGCGATGTGTCCAAAAAGATCCAGATATGTAATGCATATAAGCTAGAGCGGATGGCTGGTAAAATGTAGATGAATTTTTAACAGAGGTACAGAACGATAAAAAAAAAAAAAAAAATATAAACATTTTTGCCATAAACTGCTTTCACAGCAGCTGAAACGAGTCCAATTAACTTTGCACCAAATCAATTCAGTGTAGTTATACGTTTAGCTCGGCCCAACCAACAAATTGACCATCATAATGGAGGCCTCTTCATGTACTGACATCAGAGTAAGTAACTGAATGTATTTACAGAGGTAGCAAGAATGGGAAGCACAATAGTTATAATATTCCATATGACCTCCTCATAATGACGTGGGACTAACCTGGTTCCTGCAAAAAGTTAATCTTTAAAACAAGCCGATTTCATTTGGTGCCATAAAGCTGCTGGAAAAATATAGTTTTTAATAAATATCTGGATTAGCTTTAGAAGATGTAGGTAATCAGTATCACAACCATCTTATCTTTACATTAGAAACTGCTGTGATTGCGTTTATTTTTTTTTTTTTCTGAACTCATCTGTTTCTCTCTTCACATCTGTGCTCCCTGTTAGAACCGTATGGAGGAGAGCAAAGCCCTGTTCAGGACCATCATCACATATCCCTGGTTCCAAAACTCGTCTGTAATTCTGTTCCTCAACAAGAAGGACCTGTTGGAGGAGAAGATCATGTACTCTCACCTGGTTGATTATTTTCCAGAGTTTGACGGTAATTGAATCATTTCACATAAACGTTTATTATCATTGCACAAATGTTGTATGGTTTTAAACCTTTAAACTGTTTTTGTATTTTCTTATTTTTGAGTGACACCATGTGGTTAAGTAAATTACACTGTAGGTTAATGTTAATGATGAACATGGCCAAACATTGTCCTACATTGGATTTTTTCATTTTAGTTAAATATTAGTATTTTTTGTTTTTACCTGTAAATTCTATTTTTATTCTGCTTAAGTCTCTCTATGGTCCATCATTTTTGCCTGTCCTCCTTTAAAAGTTCTGGTTTGTAAAGTGTTTGCAGAACAGTATAACTATGCGATGGTTCTTGTTTTTGCCAGGTCCACAGCGGGATGCTCAGGCAGGTCGGGAGTTCATCCTGAAGATGTTTGTAGACTTGAATCCTGACAGTGACAAGATAATCTACTCCCATTTCACATGTGCCACCGACACGGAGAACATCCGTTTCGTCTTCGCAGCCGTCAAAGACACCATCCTGCAGCTCAATCTCAAAGAATACAACTTGGTGTGAGAGCGAGGGTCCTCGGCCGAGACACCAGCCTCTGAAGAAACACTTGGTGCAGGAGTTCCCCCTCCAGAGACGCACATCTGCATGAAAACACACTGCTGCACAAAGAGACGAGCATTGCTTTAATCTTTACCAGACCAACGCAATCCTCTGTTGCTCCTTCTCTCCATGCAGTTTTTTTGGTTTGTTGACATTTGAAATAATTTTCTTTTTCCAATTTTGTAGTTTTTACTAACTGCTGGCAACATCACCAATGAAATACATTAAAATTGAACATTTATTTGTCCTCTCTCTGGCACACCTCTCTGCCCTCACTTTTTTTTCTATATTATTTTATGTCAAAGGTAGGTGGAGGGCCTTCTCTGGGTAGAACTAGCCTTTGTGGACAAAGGGCTCTCTCATGCATGCTATACACTACAGCATGAGTTCATGACACAAGGCTGCAGATCACTGGACTCTGCTTATCTGCAAGGGATAACGAATTCTAAAATCCTTCAAGGTGACGCTGAGGTGCAGTCAGGTACTTAGTTCTGTGGAACTTAAAACTTAAATAGTTTGTATTTTTCTCTTCAATCACCCTGATCTCCACCAGAGCAGATGAGCTCCATTGAATGTAAATAAGGATTTGATTCTGCTCACGCAGTTTTACAGTGATAACTAAACATTGTATCTTCACTTTATATATATATATATATATTTAGAAATGTTAACTTCTTGAGCCTATCACTTCTGCTATTAGTTGTCTGTGTGTGGGAGATGACTACTCATAGGAGTGCAAAGGAAAAAGTCGCAGCTTATTCCTCTTAAATCATTTCTTGGTCCTTCTACTTATCTGGAGGTGTTTTTTTTAATGTTTTTTTTACATTGCAAAATGTAAAAAAAAAAAAAAAAAAGTCACATTAAACAATTGGTGATTCAGACAGGTATTTTGTCAGTGAAGTGGAGCTTTTTGGCTGCTACTCTGAGCTTCTGTTGGTCCATTAATGAGGCTTTTTCTTTTACCATCAGCAAAAATTAAATCCACAGTGATCAGCAGAGTCTCTTTTATTGATCAGAGTTCTGTTGATTCTGTATTTTAAACATTATTTCAGTTCAGTTTTTTTCCTTATTTTTTTTATACTGCTGTAAATTATCCAAACTATTTTAAGGACAAGTGTTCTATCTTTTTAATAATACGCCATGTTTAATTTTTGCGGATCGGTTTTTAATGTAATTGCTGATTGGAAGAATTAAAACTTTTTTTGTTTTTTTTTCATGTCAGGTTTGTGCTTTATGCAAATCAAAACTTTCACAAAAAAAATTGTGGTTAAATAGTTGCTGTTTAAAGATTCTTGCAGTTTTTTGGGGAAAATCTATAAGTATATGCTTTGGTTATTGGTACAAATCCCATATCGTGTGTCTTACCAGGTAGCTTTCTAAATACTTCAAGGTGAATGATTGCTATTTTTGTCCTCATGATGTAATTCAGGTGGGTTTTCATAACTTTTTCATCAAAAAGGGCTACTCCTAGCAGATTTGGCTGAGTTGAAATGACTGTAGAGGACAAAGCTAAAGGTGACCAGGTGTGGTGGAGGTTTTAGGCAGCTGAATCAAGTTTGATGCTCCTGTTTCTGATGTTGCCTGTAGGTTCAGAGAGGAGGGATGGTGATAAACCTGTAAGAACTCTGTCAACAGTTGAGATGTGAGTTTTATTTTGACTTTATGGGAGGTTTCCTCAAGGTCCATTTGGTGCCCTTGGTGTTGGATTGTACTATCCAGTAATCTTGATGGACTCTGCAATGGTCTACTGGACCTTATTATTTTCCACCACGTTTATATTTGCCTCTACATCTGCAGTGTTTCCATGTTTGATTTTGGATGGGTCCTTGTTTGAAGGGCTAAAACTAATGGATCATCATATAAATGGTAGAAATTCAAGAAAATTTTTTAAATTGTAGCCCTTATTACAAACAGTCAGATTTGACTTGCGCGCTTGTTACAATGATTTTTTTTCATAATTTCTGTTGCAAAATACTCAACATAAATGTTTCAGCTAACTTCCCAGCTTACTAACGTTTTGAAGAGAGTCTTTTTTTATTTAAGAGTCTTAACATCCTTAGGAAAGAAAATGAAAATGTTCACATTCAAATTTAATTGTTATATTAACTTACAGGCAAAGGAAATTAGAATACCTAATAAAGGGCTTTTGGTGTCCAAATTAAGGTTAATATAGCACATTTACTAAATAACTTGAAGATTAGTAACTATTGCTTTCTATTTAACATCAAAACAAGATAACTTAAACAGACTTTGATTAATTGGGCCAAGTATTGTCTGGTAATTCTAGACAGGTGTGTGGAACTTTAAAATGAAAACCCTCTGTGCAGTTTTTCTTTCTTTTTTCTGTTTTTTAGATTTCACAGCTTAAAGTTGGTTGTGTGGCTCCAGATCTTTTTATATACATAAGCTAACTCTGTGGATGATGCAAATGTGGGCGATTTCTCACATAAAAAAATTACCTGGCAGGCTTTTAAATTAAGAATAAAAATTAAATAAAATATGTGCTGCATTATGTTGAATAACAAAATGATTTTGGGTGTTTTCAAACTCGCTTGCTTTCAAGAAGCATCCTGCTCTCCTAAAGTGCAGCTAGCCACCTTAAAGCTGTGTGGGGCCTATCCTCATTTTGATCAGTTTTTCATGCAAATCTGACGAGATGAAAGCGTAGGCTTTCAAGCTTGACCACGTGACTATACCACCGTGATAAGAGCTATTAGATGTGCTGGATTGCTTATTTTAAACCCGTTTGCACAAATGGCTGCTTCATTTGCTTTAACACTTTTGAAACACTTTTTAGAAATGGTTCTGTTGACAATCCAATCCAGAAAAGTTGCCAAACAATCAGAAAAGATATCACTACTGCTTTAGTACCTTAACCAACACTGCTTCATGTTTGTATATTTCCTAAAAGATTAGGCAACTTTCTTGTTTTTTTTCCCAGCAGAAGCCTCAGTATTATTGTAATTATTAAAGTGCTTACCAAGTAAAGGTACTGAACAGGACCTGTTTTGGTCAGGGGATAAAGAAGTGGATGATTCTGCTGTTGTTTACATTCACTATTTTTCCCTCCTTTGATTGGTGGGCTGCTCACTTTGAGACCACAACACTGCAATGGGCTTACGTCTGTTATGTAGATGTCCATTTAAGCATTGTTGGTACTATTGGGATGTGTGTGTGTGTGTGTGTGTGTGTGTGTGTGTGTGTGTGTGTGTGTGTGTGTGTGTGTGTGTGTGTACACAACTGCTTAAGCTTGAGCTCCATCCTGGTCAGAGGAATGGATGCACAGTGATTATTTTTAATAAAAGCTATCTTTGCTTCTTGTTCAGTTTTTTTTTTTTTTGAAAGGTTTACACACCTTTACACGTGGACCACTTTAAATTACTTTTTTTTTCTTTGTTGTTAAACCAACAGTTAAGTTTGTGTAGTGGTGTACAAATTGAAAGTAATGCTTTTTTTTTTTCTTAAGTATACCAAATGTAAATTCTGTACAATGAGTGTGCCAATCCCCTTTCTTTGTAAAGCCAGACTCTTAACAAGTGCCGATGTTGTGAAAAATCAGAGGGCCTGTATAGTTCCACGGCCTACTTTTTAAAGCAGACACTAAGTATATGATTAATTAACAAGAATAAAAAATACACTATTATATATTTAAGATGAATAATGAACTGCTGTTTTTAAATTGTCAACTGATTTGCATGTTTTGTTTTTATTTTTTGTCAGGTTTGGGTTGGGAGGATTTGGGTGGGTGAAAAAAGAAAAAAAAAAACTGTTCCCTTGAGCAATGGGTGGAAATGGATATTAATTTACAGTATTTTAGCCATATTTCTCTTTTTGTATGTTTCATTTCAACCATTGTTGCCTGAACCTCATTCAAACATGAAAAACAATGATTTTTACATAGCCTTCTCCTTTAAATGTGTTCAATTGGAATAAACTGTGTTCCTATACTCTCTGCTTGCATCCTCGTACATTTACTAATGTGTAATATTTTTCACTGTTTGTGTAAAACTTGTTCAGGGCTGACCAGAAGCAATGCTTACTACAAATATTCAAAATGGCCACCTGGGAACACCTGAACCCGAACAACTGCTTTATCTTTAAGAAATTAAATGAAGAAAATTGTTTTTCTGAATTAACCTTAATTCAGACTGAGCCTTGAAATTGAGTAAAATGTCCTCCATAACTACTGTCATGTTAAACTGCTAAAACTTTTTCCCCCCTTGCAACATGATACAGGGTTTCTGCGGATCATTAAAAATCATTAAAAGTCCTTAAATTATTATTTTTTAAATTAAGGCTTTAATTGGCATTACAATTCATTAAATGTGGTTATAGTGGCTTTGTTATTATTTTTTTATATAAATAAAGCTCTATAAATGCTTTATTTAAAAAAAAAAATTATAAAACTATTTCTTCAGATATATCAGATATAACTGGTTCCACGTGTTTATGTACGCTACCGTTCAAAAGTTTGGGGTCACATTGAAATGTCCTTATTTTTGAAGGAAAAGCACTGTACTTTTCAATGAAGATAACTTTAAACTAGTCTTAACTTTAAAGAAATACACTCTATACATTGCTAATGTGGTAAATGACTATTCTAGCTGCAAATGTCTGGTTTTTGGTGCAATATCTACATAGGTGTATAGAGGCCCATTTCCAGCAACTATCACTCCAGTGTTCTAATGGTACAATGTTTTTGCTCATTGGCTCAGAAGGCTAATTGATGATTAGAAAACCCTTGTGCAATCATGTTCACACATCTGAAAACAGTTTAGCTCATTAAAGAAGCTACAAAAATGACCTTCCTTTGAGCAGATTGAGTTTCTGAAACATCACATTTGTGGGGTAAATTAAACGCTCAAAATGGCCAGAAAAAGAGAACTTTCACCTAAAACTCGACAGTCTATGCTTGTTCTTAGAAATGAAGGCTATTCCATGAGAGAAATTGCTAAGAAATTGAAGATTTCCTACAACGGTGTGTACTACTCTCTTCAGAGGACAGCACAAACAGGCTCTAACAGAGTAGAAATAGAAGTGGGAGGCTGCGTTGCACAACTGAGCAAGAAGATAAGTACATTAGAGTCTTTAGTTTGAGAAACAGACGCCTCACAGGTCCCCAATAGAGACTGACACGGGAGTGGATTTTCACTCCTGTCCCGTCCCACTCCCAAAGAAAAAAATTGTGTCCCATCCCGGTCCAGAGTAGAAATCTAAATCCTGTCCCGTCCCACTCCTGGTGAAATTACTCCCACTCCCATCCCGCTCCCATTCAGAATGACTCCCGCTCCTGCACCCCTCCCATTCTTGTTGTTTTTGAGTGTGGGTGAAAAACTCAGAGCGGAAGCACTGTTGGTTTTGGGTTGTGTCGTTTTTTTGACTCGCATTATAGTGTAGGCTTCAAGGAAAACTACAAAATGGCGGCGCCAGTACTGGATTTTTTTTCTTTCTATTTTATTTTATTTTTTGGCATAGATCCTAGTTTTTTTAGTTACTATTGGTCTGCTCCCGTTAATGTTTAATCCTGTACCATCCCAATCACGTGACTGTTACTAATACTGACTCCCATCCCACGGGAATCCCGTGACCCGTGGGATTCCCGAAAAAATGTCAGTCTCTAGTCCCCAACTGGCATCTTCATTAAATAGTTAACACAAAAAACCAGTGTCAACATCTACAGTGAAGAGAAGCGGCTGTGGGATTCTGGGCTTCAGGGCAGAGTGGCAAAGAAAAAGCCACATCTCAGACTGGCCAATAAAAGAAAAAATTAGGATGGGCAAAAGAACACAGAGATTGGACAGAGGAAGACTGGAAAAAAGTGTTGTGGATGGATTAATCAAAGTTTGAGGTGTTTGGATCACAAAGAGGAATGTTTGTAAGACGCAGAACAAATGAAAAGATACTGGAAGAATGCCTGACGCCATCTGTTAAGCATGGTGGAGGTAATGTGATGGTAGGGGGTTGCTTTGGTGCTGGTAAGGTGGGAGATTTATACAGGGTAAAAGGGATTCTGAATAAGGAAGGCTATCACTCCATTTTGCAATGCCATGCCATACCCAGTGGACAGCGCTTGATTGGAGCCAATTTCATCCTACAACAGGACAATGACCCTAAACACAACTCAAAATTGTGCAAGAACTATTTAGAGCAGAAGCAGGTAGCTGGTATTGTATTGGTAATGGATTGGCCAGCGCAGTCACCAGATCTGAACCCCATTGAGCTGTTGTGGGAGCAGCTTGACCGTATGGTACGCAAGAAGTGCCCATCCAACCAATCCAACTTGTGGGAGCTGCTTCTGGAAGCGTGGGGTGCAATTTCTCCAGATTACCTCAACAAATTAACAGCTAGAATGCCAAAGGTTTGCAATGCTGTAATTGCTGCAAATTGAGGATTCTTTGACGTAAACAAAGTTTGATGTTAAATCTTATTTCAAATACAAATCATTATTCCTAACCTTGTCAATGTCTTGACTCTTATTTTCTATTCATTTCATAACGTATGGTGGTGAATAACTGTGACTTTTCAGGAAAACACAAAATTGGTTGGGTGACCCCAAACTTTTGAACGATAGTGTATATATATACACGAGAGTCATGGGTACTTGTTGATGGCATTAAAATAATTTTTCTAATAGCTTTAAAAGAGCATTAGAAAGCATTAAATTAGAGTTACTCATTACTGTATGAACCCTGTGATAGGGAAAAGGCCAAATACATTGTCCACAAAAATATGCGTACCCTTTTAAATTACCATTTTGATAGAACTACAAACTTCAGTATTTTTCATTTACATTTGATGATCTAGGAAAACAGCAGTACTCTATGATGGTGATGTTGAATCAAATGGATGGTGCTTTTTTTTTTTTCTTTTTTCCCCCCAGCCATCCTGAGTTGAATTTTGTGGAACTACATTTTGCTGTAGTTACAGCTGTAAGCCTCTTCAGAGATGTCTCACCTTCACACAGCTGGAGACTGACAGTTTTACAGTTTCGGCTAAAGCTGCAGCCCGGATGAAGAGTGTCTATCGGTTTTAAGTCTTTAAACATATTCTTAGTTTGACTCAGTGCTGGATTTTGACCGGACAATTCTGATATGTGATAATGCTGCGATGTCTGCTCGTATGTTCCAAGGTCAATCCTTCCCCCAATCTGAGGTGTTTTGCAGCCTCTCACTGGTTTTATCCATCTACCTGTGAATTGAAAGTTAACGTGGGCATTTTGGCAGATGGTTTGAATAGAGCTCATAGAGATGTTTAAGGTTCAGGGACGGAGCTAGATGGGTGGCCATGGCCACCCTCAGCCAATCATTGGCCACCCCTACCATTTTTTCCCTCTAATACAGACGGTGGCAGCAGTAATAGTCTGAAGGGGAATGTCCAAACTTATTAAACATTTAAATGTTTCATATATATATATATATATATATTTTTTTTTTAACAACTACTTGACAACAGAAACACTGTAGTTAATTATGCACATCAATATGCTAACATTAAAGATGATAGATACAGAGTTTGTGCTCTTTTCAGATCATCTAAATTTTGAATTATTTGGGGTAAGGATAAAATGATTTGCCTCTGCAAGTCATCTAGGAGTCTTCAGTGAAATCATAGATAAATAACTACTTTAATAGTAAATTAAAATTTTATTAAATGTGGATATTAGTAGATTTAAATATATTTTTTTTTGCAGAATGATTATTGAGAAAAGTAGGTAATGAAAATGTAAAATATGTTTGCCCCAGAACTCAAATCTGAAAGAATTTTGTCCACTATACCTTTTATTTACACAACATAGATGTTTAAATATATGTGTCTATTTGTTAGCAAAGGCTGCAGGAAAGTATAGTTTGTCTTTTTTTAGGAAATATGGATGTTGTGCTTGTTCCTGTTGAAACAGTGTAGATTGAGCCTAAGGTTCTGGTGCATTTCGGCCACCCCTCAATGTACATTGGTTATTGCCTGGCCACCCCTATTAGGATTTTCTGTTAAGGTTTGGGAAATATAACACTTAACCCAGCTTTTAACTTCTCCACAACTCTTATCTTTGACTTTCAGGGCACTAAGAACAACAATAGATTGACTCTGGGAGGAGGTATCTCAATCTGCTAAGACGGAGTGCTAGAGAAGATCCTTCCTACCTTCAGCCATAATGTATTATGTACTTTTTCTCCCAATTTCTAATCCTGTGCTACTTGGTGTTGGTCTAGCACATGAAAAACTAATGAAATTCAGCAAAATCGAAGAAAATGTATTTCTGTTCCAGCTGTTAAAAGGCATGCATTGAATTTTTTCATTGCAATGAAACACAAATTTGAATATATAAAGGCATATGAATAATAGATCTTTGAGCTATATTTTAGCAAAACGTTTTCACAACAGTTTTAAGGAAGAATCAGGTGAGGAAAGTAATAATCAAAGAGGGCAATTCAAAATCCTATTAGTTTTACAGCTAAAACAAGTGAATCAGAGGGAAAGAGTATTATTAAAGAAAAATTGATGGGAAAATGGCAAAAAAGGTGGGATGAAGAAAAAACAGGAAGATGATTTTATAAAATTCGGAAGATAGTAGGAAAAAGAAGAAATGGAAGACGAAATAGGAGGAGAGAGTGATAAGGTTAAGATTTGGGCATACAGGACTTAATTATATACTTTTCAAAACTCAAAAGCATGCTATTGGCAAATGTAATTACTGTGAAAAATATGAAACAATAGAACATGTTATACTGGAATGTCATAAATATAAAAGCGAGTGAAGATATATGAGAAGAGAGTTTGAATGTATTAAGGAAAAGATTAATTTATTACATATTTTGAGGAAGAATTTGGGGAGTAAACATACAAATAATTATTTGATTTTTAAAGAAAACAAAATTATTTCATAGAATTTGATTATAGAGAGGACGAATGTGTGTATGATATAGACGAGTAGAATACAAAGTTATGTATAAGTGTATGTAGTTTTTTTTTCTTTAGAAAATATTTTTATTAAGTAGATAGTCCATCATGAACCACACTCCATACCAGTAAGTGGCATTAATACTACTAAATGTTTTTGCCAACCGCAAATAAATCCAATGACAAGAAGAAGAAACGTAATGATAGCTAGAAATAAGATTTTTAAAGGCAAAATATGAAGAAAATGTGTCCTTAAATTGTATTCAAGTCATGTATTTTTTTTTAAAGTTCTTTGCTCTTCCATTTCCCAACTCATCCACTAGAGGCGCTGTTTGCCCACACATCAGGCCGCCCAAGGAGCAGATAGATCCCCGCTGTGTAGATCTGCTCTGTGCTCATTTCTCTGCGAGGCTGCTCTGTTCTCACTAGCATTTCTGCTCTGTCATTAAAGCAAGCTGCTCCACGAACCACACTACCTTATTTTAATTTCTTTTTTTGGCTGGGCTTCACACCCGCTGTCCAAAAATCCACTCCGGTTATTATCGCCCGCTGCTGCGTTCAAGGGATAAAGACTCATTTTCAACCAGCTGGACATCACTGCTCTGATTGGAGCGAAACAAGAGATTTGTTAGTTTAACGAACAGCTTTTGGCCTGCATCGGTGCTCAACTAAAACTAGTATATAAATTTTTAAATAGTTTAGCTTACATTTTAGAGGTTTAGCTTAGCGTAAACGGGGAAACAAGAAAATTTAGCATAACCTTATTACAGGCGCTGAATTGGCCACGGAAATCTCGCAGCGGCGACGAATCATTTTAACTGACAGCTTTTTGAAGAATTAACCGGCTTAAACCAGTTTGCTGCTCATAGACGCAGTGAAATCCCAGGTTGTGGCAGCAGGTAACAACTGGAGCTGACAACAGCAGGCGGTTTCTCCCTAAACGCTGCAAAGTGCATCACTCAGCGTTCAGCTCGTTTGTTAGAGCAGGGTTCCGCTAGCTGCCGTTAGCCTGTCCTCCTGCTAACCCTGGACAGCTCCACCAAGCTAGCTTTGGACAAAGGAGCAACGCAGCGGGGGGATCTATAAACACCGAGCTACACAAGTCGTTTTCTGGAGCGACAAACAAGGACCTGACATGATGTTTCCACAATCAAGACACTCAGTAAGTTTTTTTTTTTCCCTTTGCATTTGAAACGTGCTCAACAATTAGGTAGTAAATGCAAACGATGCGTGAAACTTCCTGTAATTATTTATTTATTTGCTCACTGCCAAGTTTCTTGTAAGTTCTCCAGGATGAAATAAACAGAATAGCAAATATGGAGGCTTGGCGTGTTTTCTTTTGTCAAAATGCTGTCCGGATTTCCGAGTAGATGCTGGTATTGTTTGAGTAAAAACTCATGTTTGTTTTTCTTTTTATATTTATTGTTCCAGTATGATAAATTACATATCGGACGCATAATATTAGAAATCAAGTACCCATTACGCATGCATAACACTGTATAATTTAATATTGTGTATGACTGGATGCGCATGGTGCGGTTCCCCTTAAATCTCAGGTTTCCTTGGTAACAGTAACTCAGTTGAGGGCAGGCTGGGAGCCCATTGGTCAAACACTCATGTTTCAACGCTAATATAACTGTTTCACATAGGAGAGCTTATGGAGGACCAACCGTGCCATAATTAAAATTACATAAATAAGTGACTCATAATTAGAAATTGTTGGTGAAATAATGGATTGAAATTTAATTGAGTGAGCCATTAAATGCCACAGATTGATTAAAAACTACAGATATATTTAAACGAAATATATAGTTTTAACTAATTGATTTCTGCACTTTTATTCATTTTTTTATTTGAACAATGGATATTTTTACTCTTAGCTATTTTTGCTGGGATGCTGTATTTTTTCTTTACACTTTCTTTACACATTTATTTCAAGTGTATTTATTTGTTATATTCTCCATAACCTTTTTTTTTAATTGGTCTTATTTTTTGACCACCCAAATATATTTAAAGCAGGTTTTCCATCCTTTATGTTATTTTCTAATTATTTTAGTTTGCTTTTTAGTTTTAATAACTCATATATTTCCCCTCTTATTTATTCCTGTAGTATTTCCTCAGCAAACAGAGTTTATCTTTAGTCATGTATTTCTGCCTCTCCATTTTCTCCACAGAAATATTTAATGATAGATCTAACAAAAAAATAGGAGTGGATAACAAATTGAATGCACAAATGTATTGGTGTCCATGTGAACGTATTGGCTGATACAGAAAGAATATGTCTATCCAAAATGAAATTACCTTGGTGGCCAAAAGATAAGCGCAAGATCATCACTTAGGCCCCGTCCACACGAAGATGAACCCTGGCCTAAACGCACAAATTTTTCACCAAACCAGCCTCTTATCCACACGAAGCCGGCGTTTCGGGGGTCTGTAAACGATCTTTTTTTTTATTCAGCCTTCAGAGTGGGAAGATTTCGAAACGCCGTTTTCGCGTTTCCATCTTTACGCTCTAACCGCATATTTTTTTTTTTACACGCATGCGTCATAGCGTCGCCTCTAAACACGCATGCGCGACCAGTATCACAACAACAATGGCGCCGTACTGTGTTGAATGGTTGTTGCTAATGCTACTCACCCTGCTGTCGGGCTTACAACAGAATCTTCTTCTTCTGGAATATCTCCAGGAAGAACAGAGCAATATCGACGACATAGTTCAGCACCTGAATTTGACTTAACCACGAAAATGGACCCGCAGGGCAACCATGTATAAATATTAGTGCGCATGCCCAACATTTCGTCGCTTATTTTTGCTTTGGCACCACAGCGCCACTTACAGGCCTGGCATACATTTTGCAGCGTTTTCATGCATTAGTGTGGACGCTCACATTTATTTTACGTCTCCGTCTTTACGGCAAACGTTTTGGAAAATATCAGCGTTTCGTGTTCGTTTTGACTTCGTGTGGACGGGGCCTTAGAAGCCATGCAAATCAGGAAATAACTTAAAAACAATATAGATGAAAGAACCTTGAACATTACATTATTGATGACAATGCACAGAGGTTGTCAATGGCAGCAGAAGATTCTTCTGCATTTTCCAATGTTGTAACCAAAACATTTTCCTTTTTTGCATGGCTTTTTTTACAGTCAGAACAGGTTATTTGCAGGTTTGAAAATATAGAAATTGCCCAGGGCGACAATGTGAATTGAAGCAAATGTCCATGGCATGTGTTCCCGACTTCTTCCAGACCTTTTCTATCCACCCGGCAGGGAAACTAGTTTGCAAATATATTTTTTTGTCTTCTGCCGCAGTTCTCCATACTTATGAGTTTGTGCTTTACTGTTTGCTGATGACCCGTATGTTGCCTTAGACTCACTTCCCGTAATTTTGCCTGTCAATAAATATAGGCTGTTAATGTTACCACAAAGAGGAACCCATTTGAATTATGTAAAGAACAGATAGTTGCTTTGTATGTTGTGCTTTCTACTTGAGATACTGCCTCCTGTGAGCTCGAGTCACAGGAGGCAGTATCCCACCCCCTGAGTTTCCAGCTGTGAGAGCTCATCGCTCACTGGAAATTACCCTGCTGTGTAGCACATTGGGCATAACAAGTGTAGACTTTGTTTGGACCGGTTCTTCACACAGTGTCCTTAAAGTACCTGGCCTTAAGGTCCTAAAATCACTTCATAACACAGCAATGGGTTAATATATGCATGTTAAGTTTGCCATTACTGCATTATGTTTCCTTTCTATTTTAATCATTTATTTCAATGGTAACTGTTTTAAAATAACTGCTTTTTGCTTTAGTATTGTTGCCAATCAGCAAAAAGGTTCACATTTTACCCTAGAATAGTCTATTAATTTTATATCTAACTTAATGACTGCATGGTACCAAAACCTGATGGCAAACTGACAAACCACAAATGGCATGTTTTTCTTCTCATAAACAAGGGGCCCTTTGCTATAAAATTTTAAACCGATGGATGGTCCCATCCTCAAGCAGATAGGTTTAGGTGTAACCACAAAGATTTCTCATTTAAGCAGTGCATCCAAATGGATCAACCATTTTGCGAGAACAGAAAACTGAGTTATACGAACTGAGTTGCTAAAGGCCACAGAATAATAAAGACATCTTGATAAGTCTACCCAAAGCAGTGTTAATATGGGTTAGTATTCACTGCACTCAATGTTGTAGTGTTCAGTGACGATACTAATATGCGTTATAGTCATGTCAAACACATTCTATTTTTGGTAAAGCTGTTAATTCCCCCTTAAATTGTGTGACATATGGAGCTTCTGGGTGAAGGCAATGTAAGAGTGTGGGGACATAGCTCCCACAGTAAACAAATAGGTTGGGCTACAGATGGGATTCTATAACCTGTAAACATTAGTGGTGTTGCCGATTGATTGGCCAGCGATCATAATCAACCAATTTTTATCTAAAAGTATGTAATCAATGATCACTGATCAGTTTTTTAACAATCACAGCAACCAATCATCTATATCTCTTACTTTTGCAATGTGTGGAGCCCCTGCCTGAAGCATATCTCCCTTTTTTCTTCTCATTGTGCTAACACAGCATAAAATCTTTGCCATGTGGAACTTTTGTGCTTGTTTTTGTCTGTGACCACCTCCATTATTGGGGGTTGTTATTCATGCGTACTCACAGCTGAACATATCTGTGCAAAGCTCCCTCTTTTGAGCACACAAGTGATTGATCGGGAAAAATCTTAGGATTAAATTGGTTGAAATATGTGAAAGTCCAAGCAGTATTTGTTACACAGTGGATGTGCCCAGGTGATAGCTGACAGGAACACACTGTTCTTGTGCAAGGAAGAGCAGAAAATGGCAATGGCTTAATTGTTTCTGTTTTACTTGGGCTTTTTTTTTCTGCCAACCATCCTACTCTCTTTTGGTTGAAATTGTCGAGTCTCTCTCCCTGAGGGGCTAACACCTCACCATTTCCGAGATGAAGCAGATGGCTTACTCCTCTCCTGCTTTTGTTTTGGTTTTATAATCCAGTTGAGTGCAATTATGCCGCCTGATCCACGCACAAGACCCCAGGATGCAGGAATAAATGTGAGGGTTGGGACTAAAGCAGGCATTTTCTTTAGAACTACAGCTTCCTCCGTTTCACACAAATATATGTTGGGCCATGTGGAGATACATGTCTTTTTTCATGTTTGTCATTTTGACAGATACCGATGCCTAAAAGTCTGTATGTTGTTGAAGTTCTTGTAAAAGTTATGGAAGACTATAAAATGTTGAGATACCTCTTGAATCATATGTTAAAGGCCTATTCTGCAAGAAACAACATTCCCACGTCTTACTTTAGGCTTTTTCCATAGAGCTATGGCTATAGATATGGGGAGTTTTTCAGAACCGGCTATTATCTACCAATATGTTGTGTAAGTAAGTTGGACATTTTCAGCTAGTTTTCACCAGCCTTCAGAAACAACCAATTTAAAGTTTAACCATTATAAAATAATTGCTTCTTGCTCTTCATTTTAGGCGACTATTGCTTGTAGAAAAAGTGTTGGCAGTTTGAACAAAGAAAGAGCCCATTAATATTATTGCAAGGCAACCATGTTTCTGTACCTAAATGCATCATTCTGATATGCAGTCAAAGAGTGGTTGCCTTTCCATAGTATTTAGAAATACAGCATTACATGCACAAAAACAGGACATCAAAGGCAACTACTACAAAGCAAGCCTGGCTAAGAAAGCGCTCGGGAGTTTGGCTCAACTTTTCAAAATGCAATGTAGATTACGCTCGCTGCAACATTTATGGCGCAATGCACTACAGCGGCAGCAGAAATGCCTCCTCCACTTTGGGCAGGAACTCTCCTCCACACTAAAGGGGACAAGCCACCCTTTTCTGGATGAAAAGGGTGGCTTGAAGAACAATGGAGGAGCAGATCCTCATCCTTTGCAGATCCTCATCCTTTGCACTCTTCTCCGAACTACCATGCTGTAGGTCTTGGCATGAGTGAGCCAGCAGAACCGTATTATCGGCAAAAGGCAGGGCCAAAATCCGCTGGTCACCCAGAGTCATTGGCTGTGCCTAGAAAATCTCATCCCTAATGGTTTTAAACATGGGTGGTGACAAAAGGACAGCCCTGCTGGAGTCAAACATGCATGGGAATACACCTTACTAATGCTGGCAATGCAGCCCAGACTCCTGCTCTGTACAGAGACCCATTTGCCCCTAATAAAGGGCCACCCAACTCGGTACTCCTGGAGCTCCCAACACAAGAAACTTCAAGGGACACTGTCGAATGCCTTCTCCAAAACACATTTGAACCGATTTGGCAAATTTCCCTCCTGAAGCCGAGTATTGACAGTCAGCTTGACTCTTCCTCTTCAGCACCATATGAAGGCCTTGTGGTGTAGGCTGAGGAGTGTGATCCCCTAAAGTTGGAACACACCCTCCGGTTCCCCTTGTAGTGGTGGGGAACTAACACCCTACCGTTACAGGAGTACTGTCCCTTACCTCCACGGAATTTTAAAAAGGCATGTCAGCCATGGTAGCACAGCATCATCCAGACATCTAAGGTACTGAGGGGTGGATCTCATCCATTCCTGAAGTCTAGCCCCCATAGAGTTCTTTGACCACCTCTGTGACTTCAGCCTGTGTGATGAAAGAATCCAGCCCCATCTCTTCTTCTGCCACAGAAGGCATGTCAGTGCAGGAAATCCTCAAAGTATTCGTTCCACCGGCCGTCTGACAAGTGATTGATTTTCTTAAACAAGTTGTTCTGATTGCTCTTTGTAGAATGTTTCAACTTGGCTCCATTAGGTGCGTTAACTTACAATAGCCTTCCAAATCTACCATGCTTACTGATAGCATGCCTTTAATACATTAATCAACCTGCAAATATTCTAAAATTGTGTTTAAATCTGGGTTATTTTCGTATTTATTTTCACACTATGTTTTTGCTGAGAAAGCAAGTCCCATGTTGAGATTGATATATATTTTTAAAGTCTTCAATAATGTTGATATCGAGTATTGATATAGAGTTTAGAATTTCACTGACAACCCTATTTTACATTAAATTTTTGTCACTGTCGCTGTTAAACAATGTAAATTATCTTGGACCAGACTCTCGATCAATTCATGCTTCCGCTCTTGCATGCCCCCCCTGCTCAGGCTTTACTTGTTTTACAAAAGCCAGTAAGACTCTGTGTAAGAATGAACAGTGGTCTCTGCTGGACATTGGCAACACTGAAAGAAATTCCCTCTAAATAAACGTTATCAGTTAACTACGTGAAGCAAAATTTAATCTATCAAACAATTTATCAGCTAATAAATTTTAAGTTGATTATTTGTTTGCATCATGATTATGTACATTCCCCGCTGAGGAAAGAAGGACTAAGTCATTAAGTCATACTTGACATGTAAGTGGCGTGCACTTAATTCAGTTTTTCCTTCGTACATGACAAAACAGCCTGGGATGTTTTCACCAGATTGTTCTGAAACCAAAATAATACCATTTTCAAAAAAAAATAAAAAATAAAATACCCCATTGTGGGGTACACTAACTAGAAGTCATACAAAACTTTTCAGTTTTCACCAAAAAACATTGTAATGTGCAAAGGGTCTCAGAAGCCAGTGTTTCCTCTAGTTTTAGTGCTTTTATGGGGCGAGTGTCCTTTGCAACTTTCTTTGACACCTTGTTCAGCAAATAAGAGCAGTACTAAGTTGTTGTAGTTTTAAAGCTGTTTAAACTTCTGTTCTACATTAATAGGAACCCTGTCCATGCATGGAAATGTGGGTATGGTGCGTAACTCCACTTTCAGACTGAACTGTGAATGCTTTACCCTATAGAGACAGAAACATGCTCTTGTGTGAATACTATGTGTACTATAAGACATTTTAGATTTTTTTGAAAAAGGAAATTACTTTATTGTTGCAAAAGAAAACTTTACCCCCAATTAGGAGAAAGGCATGCAACTGGGAGGGCATTGCGACCCCCTTACCATAAATGTTGGGGAAAGAGTGGAATGGCTCCCAAAACAATTTAAAATATCACAAGTTAGTTCTATGAGCTAATGGTATTTAATACATTTTGACGAACCTGTTTCTTTCACAAAATGCGCCTTGGGATATTTGTAATATGGCTAAGGATGTGGACCTGCTGTGTTTGGATATTTGTGAAAAATTGTAACAGGAAAATAAAACCTGGTCACTTTTACTTTCTCTTGCGTTCTGTGATTTTCTGTCATATTCACACATCATCCCTATCCCTTTTCCTCAGTTTACTGGGGAGCTAGTTAAACGTTTCACAAAGGCAAAGTATCCTTGCTTTGCAGCTTTTTACAGGAAATCACAATGAATCTGCTGCTTTGACTACAGTTCATTGGTCAACAGAAAAAACCCAAGATAATTTGATTGTGGCACTGTGCCTGACCCAGTTGACAATGTTTGCCATATTGTTTGGGTGTTGATTAATCCTAATGCAGCTTCAACAAAGCTGGCAGTGGCGTGAAAGTGGAACAACATAAAAGCTTGGTACCATAGAAGGAGAGCAGCAGGAGTAATACGGAGGGGAAATCTCTCAAGTCCCCCGAGCTCATGCTCAACTGCAGAGATGGCCACAGGTTGTATGCACACACACACAGCCACCCCCTCCTCCTCCTCCTTGTCTCCCTTTATCACGCATTTCCTTCCAGATCTTATGTAGTGGTGGGAGGGACAGGGGCAGAGGGTGCACTGGCATTATTAAGCCCACTTGAATTAACAGAACAGCCCCCAGCCTTTCCTCTAAAGCCTCCAGCTGGGGGGAGCTTAATCTCCATGGTCCCCTGTCTCGTCCATTAAACAAACTCCCCCGCCCCTTTCCCATCATTCAGTGGCACACATGCACACACTTTTGTGTGTATCTGCGTGAATAATAAGCCATGCTGTGTGTCTAGTTATTAAAGGAGCTGGACATTTGTGTGCACACCCATATACAGAATAATGAGAAAACACACGAGCACCCAAATATTAACTGTGGCTCTTCTTTCTGCATGTAATTATTGCTCTAGTACATGCTTTGAAATAAAAGGATTTCAGCCTGTGTGCACGCACGCACACACACACACACCTTCTTACCAGCCTCAAGGGTCTTATCTGCTTTTTGTATCTGGGGGAACAAATTGAATGTGGGGCTTGACACACGCAGGCCAGCAGATGTCTGGGTTGTTGAGGTTAGGCCAGCTGATTAGCATGACAAACGCAGCCCCTCCGACACTCAAGCCCACAACACAACCAAGCTGCGGGGGGCCATGCCTCAGATATGAGCCAGTCAAGGCCACAGGTCACAGGTGATGTTGATTTTTGTGAAGAGCTACAGCACGTGATTGTCAGAAGGCTTTAGGTTGGGTTGGATGGCGATCAGGCCCTCCTCTTCTCAAACACACAGTGACTTGGAATTGGGTATTTGCAAAAAATGACTCATCCTGCTCTCAAGTTACTGATGGTTGATCTGATGTGGAGGGTGATCCGACCCTCATGGCGATCTTGTTTTGAAAAGGGAACATGCAATTGTGTCATTAAACAAAAGAAGTGCACATTTTTAAATTTGGTTTCTTTGTAGTAACTTGTTTTAACTCTATACTGCCATGAAAAATATAGAAAGGAATCAGGAAGGCAGGACTGCTTTGCCCTCCTAAAGGCATTCTAATGATGTTTACACATTCCTATAAACAAAATAATCTTCTATAACAAAAACTTGCATAGCTTCTGTAGTAATACAATAATTATGAAAGTATAATGTCTTGGAGATCCTCTTATGTTGATAATCGTTTATGCAGAAACAAATGCAAGTGCTCACAGCCTACCTGCTTTAAAAACGAGCATTTGATGTCTGCCAGGCCCAGTCATTTTCATGCGTGAATGAAACGGTGAGCAGACAAAGTAGCTGGAGGTAATGTCTGTATTGAAACATTTTATTTTTTTTTTTCTGGGTAAAATGTTGCCCCAATCATTACCTTTTGTTGACATTTAAAGACTGTCCCAACCTTTCTGGAATTCAGGTTTTATTATAGTCATCATACATCGATGGATTTTTGGCACAGCTGTAACTTGTGCATTTAATGCCTGCTAACACAAGTCCATAAAATGATTTCCCATCACCACAGTGCAGCCTCTTTATCTCCCATGCCCCAAAGTGAACAGCCAACAAAGATTTTACGCTGTAGCAGAATAGAACTGCTCAGTGCAAAGTGTGTTGGATCAAAGTATCTGCTGATCATAGATTTTTGTGCTGGAGGTTTGACTTGATGAGTTGTTTGTAAGGCAGGAGACATCTCATGAAGTGTTTCCCTTCCCAGTGTTTCTGGGACCGGTTTTTCAGTTTTTAAAAGCTTTTGAAGCAAATGTTTTTGGAGAGAAATAAGACTGGTTAATAGGTATGCACCAAAAATTCAGCCACCAAACAGTTTTGGCAGAAAATGACAGAAAAGAGCCTCATTGGTTTTCGGCCGATAGACATTTAATACTGAACAACACGACTGAAACTTGTGATGACGCGAAAAACAGCAAATCCAGCACATGGGGATGGGGAATTATTGCAAGCAACCTGCACAGCCAGCATGCAGAAACATTGCCGAGCGTGTGAAGTAAAGCACTGAAACAAGAGAGCACATGTAGAGTAGAGTTTCTCAGAGTTGAGCCCCCAGCAGACGGGTTGTGAGTGAGGGGGTGGCAGTTGAAACGCTACACATCAGTCTAAGTGTGTGCTCAGGTCAGTGGCACAAAAATTATTCCAAAGAAATCCTAATGTCCCCATTAGCATTCTGAATAGGAGAAGAATGCGACGGGAAAAAAGAAACTGACATCAAATGACCCACTCCATCTGTGGAGGACGTGTTCAGAAACGCAAGATAGTTTCACAATGATTCTGTTAAGGTAATGGGCATAACAAAAAATGTCAGTGGTAAATAAATATTGGTATATATATATTAGGGGTGGAACGGTTCACAAAATCCACGGTTCGGTTCGATACATGTTGATTGTTACACCGAAATCCCATAAAAATTTATGGAATTAATGAAAAAATCCCCCAAAAAATAATGGATTGTAATTATTTTAAATGATCCGCGGAAACCCTGGATCAGTTCCGTATGTTTTGCTGCTTTGAGTTTAATCATCTCGCGCATGCCCTCTACCATCTCCAAGGGACTCAGAGCGGAGCGGACGGGAGCCACAGTGGAGGCTGTAGGGTTTGCTTTGAGCAGCCGGTCTGGAGCGCAGCGGGGGTTGCTGACGGAGTATGAGGATTTCGGGGTTAGCATAACATGTTGGTCATGTTGCTGTTAGCATAAACAAAACGTGTTGCACAATGCTTGCACACTATTGCACATTTATCCACAACTTTCTTTCCGCCGTCATCGTAGGTCACTCTAAATGCAAAGCGGTCCCATACAGCAGACCTATAAAGTGCTGCTGGTGCGTCTTCCAACTCCTGTTCTTTCCCACTCGCCATACCCACACAATTCTCCACAACAACTGATTTTTTTTCCCTGCTACAGCCGGCTACGCTGCTTCGCTTCTTCTTCTTCTTGTTTACTACTGGTGGTCGGCTTTGGTCGCAGTACTGCCACCTTCTGCTCTGGAGTGTAAATGCTTCGCCTATGAGAAAATGGAGCAGCGCATGAACCGAACGAAACACACGCGAATCGAACCGAGACAGTCGAACTGAACGGTTCGGACGGTTTTCATAAATCGTCCCATCCCTAATAAATAAATAAATAAATAAATAAATAAATAAAAATCTGGTACTTTTGTTATTTTATTATTTATTGAAATACCTTAAGTTTAAAACTATTTGTTTTTTTAACAGGGTTAGTACACACCATAGCCAAAAATTCAGTGATTTTAATATTTGACATAACTTCTTTTGGTGTTTCGGTTTTCGGATTTTTGTTCAAGAGTTTTCACTTTGGTGCTTCCTTACTGGTTTATTATACAAAATAAGTTAATTTAAATTAAAATGTACAATCCAGAATTTAGTGTGATTGGTCTTTTTCATTGGGGTACACTTTTCACAGTACCAAATTTTGCTGTCCGATAAAATGTTCCAGAAATTGTGACAAACTATAATATTTTGATTCGATTTAAATCTACAGTGCTCTCACAGTGCAGCCATCACATTTTGATTTGACACCAATTCAATCTCTGTTTTTCCAAATCTGAGCTAGCATTTCTTTGGCTTTCTATACCTGAGTCACAAGGCGCTAATGCTGTCATATCTGCGCTAAGGAAAGTATAAGGAGAACTGTACACCATGATAAAACCTTTAGTGAATTAGACTCTTTAGAATAAAGAGGGGGGGACACCAGAAAAATCTAACGAGCATGAAAACTTTGCTAAACTCATTCATTTATCATTATAATTAATTATAATATATGTTTATCATGTAATCAACTGATATGTTTTATTTATTGTGACAGGACTTCATGTGGTCCTATACTTGAATTCATGTGTTTAGCATCTTAAAGGAATAGTACACCCAAAACATGATTAGCCTTCATTTTCTACTCACCCCCATGCTGAACAACACCCTGGAGTACTTTTTTGATATCTCAAATGCATCTGGAGATCTGGGAGGCTTCTTGCTGTCTGCTGACATTCAAATAATGGAGGTCCATGGTGCCCGAGACAGAAAGGTCCATAAAAGTCCACAAAAAACGTGTCAATATTCCTCCATACTGCTCGTCCAATGTATTCCAAGTGTCCTGAGTGGGTAGCATCCAGAATTTACTTGAAACGAAGTCATTTAGAATGTTTTTAGAGCATAAACAGTAGTTAATAGGATTTCCTGAAAGCGCGCACATGCGCGATCACGACGCTACGGAAACCGCGGCAGACCAAACCAGATGAAAGGGGGTACAAACAAAAGTACAAAAAATATTGTTCCTAAAGATGGAATAAAAGATAAATTAAAAAAGATACACCCACTGTCTTGTCATGTTTATATACTTCCTTTAGGCCTGCAAGGAATGCATTGTCATAAAGATTATCCACATTTCTGTTAAATACTCAATTGAGTTTAGACATCATATATGAATATTTGTTTCTGATATCCACCTCTAGTTGTCTTCATTTGATATTTGCCTGTAGATGATGTCTTTCCAGTGTCATTTTAAGCTTGGTTGTAAAAAAATTAATAAAGCACGATGGTGACGTGCTTGCATATGTGTTCACATGCAATCAGGAGCTTACTGGATTGTGTGTTTTGAGTGGGAGGGAACACAGAAGAACCAAATCAGCATTCAGGAAAAGATTCCTGGAAGGGAAATGTGGGAGGTAGAAAGAAAAGAGGTTGCAGGGAGGATGGGGGTAACCCCTCTCCTGTGGAGAGCTGTGTGATGGTCTGTAACAAAGCAGCTCAACAGGAGGTGGCTTGATTGGCTGCGCCTGGCCAAAGCAAAAAAGACCTGCCAGACCACGCACAAGCTGAGAGGTAGCTGCCCCGTTTGGTGCCTGTAAGGAGCGAGGTCACGTATGAAAGAATGTCATATTAACCAACCTGAAAACCCCAAACCATTATTTCAGTTTGGTTGTATTATGCTATTTTCAAAAGAAAAAAACCCTGAAAGGTTAAATGCACTGTTTAAATACCAGCCAAGGAAATGCATTTTTCTTTAACGTCTTTAAACCTGCAGATGGTACTAAAGCAGTAAGATCTTTTTACTAAAAAAGTATTAAGTCAGTTGAGCTCAATATCATAAATATGGAGTCTTTACTACTTGTAAAAGAAAGAAAAGTAGTGTTGCTACATGAGAAGATAAAACAACAGTTCCCTGCTGTCAGAGCATATGCAGACACAGCTTTTGTTGTTCTTTTGCTTGCTGCTAACTTTGGGACTAATCTCTTTGTGCCTGTCTTTGCTCTTTTGCTGGCTGTTCTCAGTAATAACCTTGGATTTTACAAATAGGCATCAATCATCTGCACAAGCGTCGAGGGTGTAATCTTAAAGCCCTCCCTCTGTGAGCCTGCCTTTAATCTCAGCTATGGTCCCCAAAACCACAGCACTGTCAGCCTCACCACTTTCCCCACTCTTGACAAATTGCCTATTTCCCTTGGCTTTGAAATCCCGGCACTCCTTGCGTTCACTGTGTATGCGTGTTTAGAGCATGTCTCCCTCACCTTGTGTGTGTGTTTGTCTGGGTTTTTTTTTTCCTGATGTTTTTGTGCATTGGTGTTTTGCAGGACATCCTGTTTTAAATACCATATGCGTGTGTGTTTGCGGCGAGCACTTGGCTGGCCTTGTGCATGGGTCAAGATAGTTCTGCCGGGAGGGAAGGCAAGCCATGCCAATCCTGTGTTTGCAAGGGCACTTCACTTGAAGTGATAAAAGTAGAATAATCCCCTTTAAAGCGTCTTAACGAGGTCAAATCTGCTGGACTGCAAGGGAGGGGGAGATTTCTGTGTGTGTGTGTGTGTGTGTTTGTGTTGTTGGGATAATGCTACAGAAATGGGGGTAAGCTTCCGCTTGGTTTGTGAGAGATAATAATCAAAATCAAATTCCTGGCCGAAACAGGATTAGGCTCTCTCTCCGTGCTCTAAAGCTCTGTCCAAAGCTGCTGAAGACACAATCCTTTTCCTCAGCCTCTCATACAAACCCTCAGCAGCTAGCACAGCCGGGATCTCTGGTGGTTCGAAGTTGGCCCAGATGAGCTTGGATATGGGCCAGTTAGTATTGTCCCTCTCTCACATCACTGGGTCATATGCTTTAGTCCAAACACTAATCCAGGATGTTTAGATGGAATTGTTTAGTTGCCACTATTCTTGGTTGGAGGATGCAATCTTGTTTGGAACTTCTGTATTTGCAAAAGACTTAATCTTTCAAATGTCTGGCTCAGTGAATCTACTGGCAGTGGATTTTTTTTCTTTTTTTTTTAAAGATTTATCAAATGGTATTAAATACTTCCCATGAGTTCAGAGGTTTAAAACACATGCATGGTTGATTGATTTTTGACATGGTGAAATTAACCATTCAAAATCTTTATTGATTCAGTTCTAAAATGCTTTATTAATTCCAAAAGGAAAATAAATACAGTTTCTCATGTTATGGTAAAATGTACTTATTGCAATATATTGGCTTTTTTTCTTTTTTTGAGAGAGTTTTTTTGGGCCAAGTTTGATGCACTAAGAAATAGTTTAGCTTTTCATAGCTCACATTGCATCTATATTGATAAATATTGAAATACTTACAGGGAATAAAATAAGGTCAGGCAGCAATATCTATGTGTGTATGCATACAGTCCCCAATTTCCTCTTTTGATATAAAGAGGAAGGAAAGTTATTGTAGTGCAGCATACTCATTTGTTTTCCAGCACAGTAGTTGACTGCTCTGGCTAGGAGATGTGCATGGTGTTGATTAGAGAGACAACCTGGTGAAAGAAACAGTTTTGTAGCAGTCTTTGTTTGCAATGACTCTAACCTTGAGCTGAAGGTAAGAGTCTATGTTTTTTGTCAAGGGTCTGTAGGGTCTGCCAAGAAAATGGGTGACAGTAGCTGCAGATGCAGAAGTGCGCTTTGCAACCTTAATGGTTGCTTCGTATGGCAGCTTCTCCTCTGTCAGTGTGCCCAAGGCATGGTCCGACATTAACACTCGCCAAATGCAACTTAATGTGAACTCAACATTTGTTGAGTTAATGGCAGAGCCCCATTTGCCACAAGGTGAGTAAATGTTTGGACCACAGTTGCACTTGAGTCACGTCCTTTCATATTTAATTTTGTAAGGTCTCCCCCCTTTCCCTTTGTTCCTCTGCTGTCTGTTCCTCACTGGCCAATAGACAGATGTGCATTCATAGAAACCACCCCCAACACCCCGTCAATTAACAACTACTCCACCGTGAGGCAAATTGTGGCGGTATATATTTGGAGCAACCAAGCCTTCTGAAAGAAAACATGCCGATAAGTAGGAGGGGGAGTGAGGATCTACAGCCTCCAGAGATAGTTTATTAAAAAAGGACGCTTTCAGGAGGACTTTGTTTCGCAAGAGACTATTTTAATTATGACAATGATGCTAAGCTAATTAGCTGCTCAGTAAGCAAAAGAGAACAGATAACTAACTGTATTAAACTGGAGATCAGCTGTGAACACAAACACAGTAAATGCCACATTTGCCTGATGTCTTGGGCTCAATCCAAACAAACCATTCCAGAGCAACTTTTGGTGACTATATCAACACAAACAAACAAAGATGAAAATACTGTTTTTGCACTGCCTATTTAATTGGAAGAAAGGCTTTGCTGTTATTTATGGACAATATAACACACGAAAACAGTTTGCAGTTTTCTGATTGGTTTTATGGCCACTTTATTAAATAAAAGTATTTTGGATTTGCACCTTTTTGAATGAAAGTACAACTTTATTTAATAAAACTACTTTACCTTTTACTGTAAACATGTTTGCATTTTACATAATGCCTTAGTGAAATGATGTGTTCCTTACAAATACACAAATCATTATTTTTTCTGGCCGGTAAATTTATGTTTAGGCGGTAAATCATTTTATCTTCTGGTCCACTTGGCCGGTGAGTCAAAAATTTAGTTGTTGACCCTGGCCCCCAGTGCAGCTTTGGCTACTATGTAGCTAGCCAGTGTTGAGATGGATGGAGTACTGACAGTGACTTGTGACCAATGCCTCCCTTCTTAAGAACTTTAGGTTATCCAAGGTTCCAAATGCAAACTTTAAAAACCACTTGACACATTTTTAGCATTCTACTGAAAGCAGGCTGCCAACTCAATCTGGAAATGTATGCAATCATATTTTAGTGTTGGTGATGTCTGTGCCAGTATTAAAAGAAATGTTTGCATTTTCATCCCAACATTCATTTACTGAACCAGAAAAGCAACCATCATTCCACCCAACTGCTGTAAAGCCAGGAAAAAAAATATACTTCTGAAAAATATTTAATTGCTTTCTTACTTTCTACCATTTCAATTGAAACTGCAACAGCCAGAAGAGGTGTAAAGCTTACATGGCATCCTTTAGACTGTTGCTATGGAACAAAACGAACAACCTGGCAGTGGAAAATACAGCAACTGTTTGCCATTATGGATATTCTGCATTCAGTTAAGAGTGGGAGTGAGATAACATCCAGTCATTAGTGAGCGATTACAATGCCAAGGCTTCATCTCTCGCTCCAGATACACAAACATTCACGCATGTGTCGCACATAAGCACACACTGGCTGAGATGTAAACAGTCAGGCAGTGCTCCAGGAAATACAATCCCCACAGTGCAGCTACGCCTCAGGCAGGATTTATACTGAGGAAGATGCTTTCCATTGGATCCTGCTGTTATTCCGTGTGGCTGTCTACGCTTGTTATCTGTGAATGTGCTCTGCGCGTGTGTCTTAATGCTTCGCTGTATTCATATATTGTTCATGGGCCTCATCATTGTAGTGTGATCTGAATATGTGTGTATGTAAAGCTAAGCCCCCCACCCCCCATAATCTTCATCCCTTTCGTTTTTTTTTTTTTTAAACTGATCCAAGAGCAGAAACAGCCTTAGTCTGATTCTTATTTAAAATAGACATAATGGTTCACAGAAGATTTCACATGGATTGAACCAGATGATGAGGCCAGAAAGGCTCTGTGTGTGGGGGTGAGAGGGGGTTGGTGGGTGGGGGATGGAGGTGGGGCAGCAATTTCCTGAAACGATGAATCCCATTTATTCGCAGAAGACTGTCTCAATTGCCTCGGCAGCCCACAAAGCTTTTTAATGCTTTAATTACGTCTCAAAGGAGCAGGGTAGAATCAAATTAGAGATCGTCCTACATTTAGGTGCCAGGCGTGTTCCTCTTCGTGTGTAAGCGATGCACATTTTACATATAAGGGGGTGTGTGGGTGGGTGTGTGCGTTTCCATATCTTTGTGTATAAATCAGAGCACTGAATAGGGTTCCCCCTTGGATCCAGTAACCAAACACACATCCTACAACATGTGTAAACAGGTGCTAACCATGTAAATATGTCCCTAAAACACACCGAATTAGTAACTTTAATGTTATGTCTTTTAATTCACCTTTTTTCAGGTGACACCAACTGAAGCATTTGCACACGTGATCATAATTTTTTTCACAGATGCACATTCACCAACAGCATGCAGCTTCTTTTTTTTTTTTTTACCCAGCAGATGGCATGTGTCACAATATTACAGCGGTATTTCATTAACATTATGGGCATCCATCTGTTGTGCCCTCTCCCTCCCCTGTGGAGCCCCTTGTTTTTGTCACTGAAATAAAGTGAAAAAATAAACATTGTTAGCATCATACAGTGTGGCAGGATCGGTTTACGTATGGGTTGTAGGGATGGGCATGTCAATATAGACTGCGAGACACACCTGATTATCAATATAAAATACATTAGATAAAAGGAATAAAAATAATTCCACTGAGCTGTGATTCAGAACATATTAGTTTTCTGGTTGATGTAGGCAGAGGAAAGAATTCAGCCTTTCAACCTCTTATGGCCAAATTAAGCAAAAATGGTTGATGTTATGGCCAACCTATTTTTAAAAGTTAAAGGTTACATCTAAACAGGGTTAGGGTTACAGTTTCATTTTTTCCCCCCTGACTACTGTTAAAATTAAGATGATATCAAAATCAATACATTTTCAATGTTAAATTATATGAAAGGCTTTTAATGTGAGACAAATTTCCAGTCCTATTGCACAGCTCAGCTGGCTGTGTTGGGGAAAAATCACAATGCACTGTTCAGAAACGTTTGCTATTTATGTGCTTTACAGGAGTGGGGCAATATATTCAGAAATGTTGATAAAGGATTACTGAAGGTGTAGAGATGGATTCAACTGCGGGTAGAGATCGGAATCAATGATACAAGATTTATTTAATTCCGTTTTTACCTGACAAATATTTTGCAAATCGATTAATCTCATGATAGGATGATATAAAGGACATTTTTTTTTTTTTTTTTTTACAGAATTTAAACCAATTATATCTCTTTAACTTTAAGACTAAATTCTTCAAACTGGCTTTTAATACTTAGAAAACAGTGTTTTATGCTCAGGATTTTTGTTTTTATGTCTTTATCTTTCTGTGAAGCACTTTGGTTTTCCTGGTGAGGTTATAAAGTGCTATATAAATAAACTTTGATATCTGACTATGCAACTTGAGGTGATATGTAAAAAGCGTTTAACTTTATTTACTTTACAGGACATATGTCTGATCTATGTGCAAAGAGTATATAATCAGTTCATTTCAGTTATATAGAAGGGTTTGGGCTCCGCGACATACATTCCAGTTAGATACTAGTTATATTATAGTTTAGTCAAATTCAGCTTATAATGTGAGTTGGTAAAATGATTCCTAATTAAAACAGTCCAGCTGAGATAATGATGCAGGAATCCCTCTTTGTGAGTAAGCATTTGATGACAGTGGGAAGAAATGACTCCCTTTTTAAACACAGAGACTTGGGGTGGAACGGTTCACAAAATCCACGGTTCGGTTCACGGTTTCGTGGTCACGGTGTTTGGTTCGGTATATGTTGATTGTTACACCGAAATCCCATAAAAATTAATGAAATTAATGAAAAAATCCCCAAAAAACAATGAATTGTATTTATTTTTAATGATCTGCGGAAACTCTGGATCATTTCCGCATGTTTTGCTGCTTTGAATTTAATCATCTCGCGAATGCCCTCTACGATCTCCATGGAACTCGGAGAAGAGCGGACGGGAGCCACAGCGGAGGCTGTATACTTTGCTATGTGCAGGCGGTCTGGGGCGGAGCGCTGACGGAGTATGTGGTATTTCGGGGTTAGCATGACATGTTGGTCATGTTGCTGTTAGCATAAACAAAACTGTTGCGCAATGCTTGCACACTGTTGCACTTTTATCCACAACTTTCTTTCCGCCGTCATCGTAGGTCACTCTAAATGCAAAGTGGTCCCATACAGCAGACCTATAAAGTGCTGCTGGCGCGTCTTCCAACTCCGTGTCTTCCCACTCGCCATACCCACACAATTCTCCACAACAGCTGATTTTTTTTCTGCTACACTCTGCTACGCTGCTTTGCTTCTTCTTCTTGTTTACTACTGGTGGTCGGCTTTGGTCGCAGTACCGCCACCTTCTGCTCTGGAGTGTAAACGCTTCACCTATGAGAAAATGGAGCAGCGCATGAACCGAACGAAACACACGCAAATCGAACCGAGACAGTCGAACCGAACGATTCGGAGGGTTTTCATAAACCGTTCCATCCCTAACAGAGACCTCCAGCAGAACCCAGCTTATTGGGAATGGTTTATCTACCACAACCAACAGGGGTTTTAGAAAATGGAGCAGATACATAAAAACACTAAAAAAATCATTAGCATTAGTGAAAGCATTCCTAATTGTTGAGCTCCAGTCATTAAACATTCCCTCTGGAATTCATCAATGTTCTGTTCTTCATTCAAGATGGGGGAAAAAAGGCCATCACAAACCAGGTGTAAGATGGTCCTCATGAAGATGATTGTGAATGGTCCCTTCTTTACATAATGTCTATAGATAGCAGGAAGTAGATGTTCATTATAGTGTTCTCAGCAGCAAAAGATCTTGGTGCTTTTAAACTGTTTGCAGGTAATCATCTGCTCTGTCCCTATTATTTTCCTTTCTCCCTGATACCCAGTGTGATAAAAAGATTATCATTATTCAAGTTGTGGAGGCTTCTTTAAGGCTTTTAAATGGACTGTTTTCAAGCAGCTCAACCACTAGTCTTTATTAACAGACTGACTCAGCAGGGAAGGTAGAGCACTTCCTCCTTTCTTACTTAACAGTATGAGTGAACCAAACACTGATCATTAGTTAGAGCTCCTGCTTTCATACTTGTATTCCATAATTACATCTTACGTTTACGTTACAGTACCCATTCATATGTTGACAGCAAATTCATAACGTTTCTCAGGACAGGCTTCACTTTAACTAGAAAGATTGTGCTGTTTTATTAAGGTGCACATTTACCACTACTAGATCTCTAAAGTGAATATATTGAATTTTCAAGTTTTCTAATGGGGCTGAAACTGAGGATCATTTTATAAGTCATCTAATCAATAAAAAATAAAAAAAACTCCCTTGTTCAAGTCTACAAACCCTTTATTCATTACCTTTAGAAAGTAACTGGTTTAATTTATTCTTAATATTAATAACAAAATTGTTTTTAATATTAAAATTGTATTTAAAACAAAATATGTTGACCTTCAAGCCTTTAAAAACACCTTTTTTCATTGATTTAAATCACAGTAGGTGCATCTCTTAAAATTTTCTAGTGTAAATTCTGAAGTATTGCATCATAAAAGCGGAATGGAAACGGCAAAATTTGAAAAAAACAAACAAAAAACTCATATGTGAAAAAGTTTTTACGTTCCCTTGAGGTGACTGTTAGGCTCTTCTGAAAAATGGTGAGGAAAATTTATATATTTTGTAATCGGCTCTGATGTAGAAGACTTTTACCTAACATGACTGAACAGCTGTTTCTGCTATCACCGTCTTCCCAGATGTTCCTACTATGCATGTCAACATGACTGGAAGCAACATCGCCATTACTAGCTGACATGTTAACGTAAGAACAACTTGCTCCATGGCAACGCGTTCATTAAAACTTTCCTCTGTTACTGATCTGCTGTCTGTGCCATATTGCAGCCTGTACTCCGTTTATGACATCGAGGCATGATGACGTATGAGGACATTAGGTTTTGAGTGCTTGTTTAATTTCCTTTAAACCAAATAGAAAAACCATAAAGTTACATTTCCTTTTATTTGAACTTTAAAAACTTTTGTTAAAGTTCAAATTTCAGTTGGATTGAAACTTTCATAAGGAAATGTTTAAGAGCATCAGCGATCAACAATGGCAAAAGTTTTACTTTTAAATATACCCTCCATCGCTCTAGCTGTACAATGAAGTTGAATAAAACTCATTATGCAGCTGCTCATACATTTCAAACATTACCATAACCATTAACAAATTAAACGCTGAAAAAAGCCAAACAATAACTGTTTGATATAATTTTACTGAATTGTAACAGAGTTCAACGTCCACTGCTTTGGACTGATCAGAGCTGAGGAATGAACCTTGATCACTCAATGAGCTGTAGGCTTAAGGCTATCGACAGGAGATTGGTCAATAAAGCAAATAACATTTCTGAGTACTTTAACTGTTAAGCCATATCTTAATAAACCAAGAAGTTATTCCACAGACACATTCCTCCATTAAAACAAATTATTCTGAATGTTCATTTTGTATAGAACTACTCTCACATTTTTTGCTTGCCAGTCGGCCATTGGTCTACTGCTTGAACCTGCAGAAAATAACATAATAGGGTTTTTATTGCTCTCTAGGGAACTGAAGCTATGCTTCCCTCTGTAGCTGCATTTAGTCCTACATATGATGAAAACAATACATTCTGGTACATCAATGTTTATATTGAAAAACACTACAGCATATTACATTTTGTGCCAACTCTATAATTCTCGTTTATGGCAATAAAATAGATTAATTGTCCAGACCTAGCTTGTTGTTTTAGATAAATAATACAATTTTGGTCCATAGCTTTGACTTGCTAGTTTGTTTTTTGTTTTTTCTTAAGCTGGGAAGTCAAGTGTAACATTTATCTATACACTCCAAGCAACCAGATGTTGTCCATTGCCAACCAGACTTTTTGATCTGGTTGGACTTACTGGAAACTACTCATCCCACATGGGGAAACATATCCTTTGCACCTTTTGCCCTTAAGGGATAGGGATGTAGTCAATTAGATGCACCAATCTGAAAGTGTAAAGGAAGTGTTGGCAGGATAGATGAAAGGTGCCTTAGAAGTGGAAATGGCATTTCTTTCCAACATGAAGCAACGTTTTACAGATGATATGAAAGGCTTGGACAGAGAAGCTACAAACCGTTGTAATTCAGTCGTGGTAAGTTAGTTTTAATGGCAGGTTTAATATTTGCTATAAATGATTGGACAAAATCTGAAGATTATTTGTTGTTGTTTTTCTGAACAACTCTGTTGATCAATTGCGGGTGATCTTTTAACAAAAGTCATGTTGCTCCACCTCGGAAGTCATATTGTGTCCTAAACAATTTCTTAAATAGATTTCAAAGGAAGTGGGCAGACAAGTTTATATCTTCAAATGGCTAATCCAAAAAGAAGGAATACAAATTTTTGTTAAAATATAATGCATTTTAGTCCTTTATTTTATTATTTCCTATTTTTTTGTCTCTTGTGCTTTTTTTTTTCTTTGCTTCTCTTTTGGATTTATTTACCTTCGCCTTTATCTCCCTGCTAGCCCCAACTACCTAGGCATTTAACTAAAATTTTGATATTTAAAACCTTCATTTACTCCCTTACATAGTGAGGAAATCAGATCTTGAGCATTAGTACTTACCATTGGCAAAATAAACAAACTGAACCCACACATGCACACCTCAAATGAGCACCATCTCAGCACTGTTTTGAGGGTGCACCTGTGTTGCTAAGTACATTTTGTTGATACGGGCCCTGTGTGGCAAAGACCCATATAGCTGAGTTGTTGTTTGTTGAATTTAGTCCAAGCATTAATGGCTTTAGAGATAATGGAACAGGTTTTCCTGCTGAACAGGAGAAACCTTTGTCTCCAAGCAACGCTTTGCTTTGCATGGAATGGAGGCTTTCCTTGTGTGGGGTCAGCCTGGTAATATTATCTCCTT
Organism: Cyprinodon tularosa; assembly: GCF_016077235.1. NCBI lineage: Eukaryota > Metazoa > Chordata > Actinopteri > Cyprinodontiformes > Cyprinodontidae > Cyprinodon > Cyprinodon tularosa. The sequence goes on along the minus strand of NW_024039200.1, from coordinate 913,625 downwards.
CCATGGCATTTAAAGGACTAATGGCTCAGGTCAGTGTTTGTCACAGCAGTCATTGTTAAGTTAAAACCCTAAGTATAATTAAATTTCCCAAATGAAAATGTAAGTTGGATAGCCACAATAGAAACAATATTTTCTGTACATTGAAAACTTAAATACATTTATTAGTAAAGGATTATTAGATACAGCTGGAAATTATTCAGAATTTATATAAAATTTTAGCAACATCAAAAAACTGTGTTTATTATGACTTAGTTATTATAAAGACAGTTTTTCCCAATCACGTGAACCATTATGCAATTTACTAAAAAATGTTGAGATTTAGTCTGAGCATCTTGTGTTTGCTGTGCTCTTTGCAGCCACTGCTGCCTGGAATTTGTGGTGTGAACAGAATTACAATAAGGGTTAAGAGCTGCATCCAGGATAAGTGATTGATGTTGATGTAACTCACTGTGAGGCTGAGACTGTGTATGATATCCAAGATTAAGCTGCAACGTGTTTAGAGTGACAGATAACGAGTCGGATTGTATATGGTTTGAAATATCCAGAAGTAATGAAGCTGTAATTGCATGAGGAGTCTGGTAACTAAATAATATAATTGATCTGGCTAAATTACCATCTTACTTGCTCTCCTTGTTCTTTACATTAGTCTTTTTTCACTTAAACTGGATTTTAAATTGTAGGTTTTATTCATTTATAAAGTGACAGAAAAAACAACTGGTCCTTGTATGTTTTATTTGCTATGCTTGATGTTTTTGGAATCGCAAAGGTGCCATTTGGGTTCAAACCAACAAATCTTAAGCATATTGAATCTTTGTGATTAAAAACACCAACAATATTTAGGTATTAAAAGGACTTTGTGAATTTTAGTGGTTGTGTGGATTAATAATAATTGAACTTTTATGATCTCACTTTGGAGAAATTTACCTCTGCATTTTACCCATCTCCTTGGGGAGCAGTGGGCTGCCATCGTTGGGCGCCCAGGGAGCAGTGTGGGGTTAAGAGTCTTGCTCAGAGACACAAAGTGGCAGTCTGTGGGAGTGGGGCTCGAAATCAGAACCTCAGGATTTCAAGCTCTATGCCCTCACCACTACTCCCCAGCTTCTTCATTTCAGATCCGAGGCCGGTGTTGTGGCTTAGATAATTTGCCGATATCGATATTGATCCGATACGATACTGGTATGTGTCATACCAGCTTCACTTACTAATTTTATACTGTTAGAAGGTGGATGTAGACTTGATCAAGCAATATTAATAAAACGTTTAACAAAAGTCAACAACAAAATGTATGTATGAATGCAACTGATCCATGCCAGCCAAAAAAAAACCAATATCAGTTTTTGGCCTGATATCAGACTGATATCTGATATTAATATGGGATCGGGACATCCCTAGTGGTAAGGACAGTTTTCTGCAGCAGCTTCTTGCATTATTTGTCTCACAATTGACCTCACGTCTTTGTTTTTGGCAGGCCTCATCGCAGCAGCTGAAGTTTACGACCTCTGACTCCTGTGACAGAATCAAGGATGAGTTCCAGTTTCTTCAAGCACAGTACCACAGGTAACCACATTCACATAAACGTTTAGACTTATGACACATACACCAGCTTTAGAGATATAGGTTTTTTTTTATTTTATTATATTATAAAACATTTTAAAGGTGCTCTGTGGCTATAATGTTGTCATTTGATATAGATATTATTTGTTTGTGATTTGATCAAGTTTGAACATTACTTGATATCAAATCTACCTGGTCTGAATCAAGTTGCTGGTACTCTTTGTTTTCTGTAATAAAACCCTCTAAGTAAACATACAAAATCAAGCTACAGTAGGAAATGCATACGTTTTCTCCTTTTTTGTTCCTCCATCTTGAAATGTGTCCAGATCAAACCTGATGGACGAAATAAAAAAACAAACAAAAAAAAACAAAACCTATCATAGTTACTTGCCGGCTTTGCAGCTCCTTCAGAACGGACCTGGAGATTGTGTTACAGCTACAGGAACAACCCCCATGTTGATCTACGTATCTATAATACAAATATGAAACCTAAAGTAAAACATGGTAATGGCAGCATCATGCTTGGGTAATCTTGCTCTCCTTGCTGCTTGAATTTATTTTCAATTACATCAAAAGAAAAGTTGTGTTTTTGCCCTCAAACAGATTGTAAATTAAATTGAAAATGGTAATATTAATATATTCACTCTGCCTATTTAAGGATTTGGTTAGAAAATTAGTTAAATTAGGCCACTAGTTTCCAAACTTTTCCTGGTGGACTCCCCTTTATTTAAATACACTGAGGGTTAGACATGGTTTGAAGTTGAATGATTCTGGTTTGGATTCTGATTTCTCGCTTTAATTCTGATTCTTTTAAGAGGAAAAATCCTAAAAGGTTACATGTTATAAAAAAGCTTTGTAACCAGAGCCTCGTCTGGATGAAATGGTCTGCAGCTCTCAATGAAATTTGATTCCTTGAACATCTACCTTTGCATGAGTGTTACTATATAAATGATCAAGTAGTTATTTTCAACCATTGACCGATACAAATCTAGATATAATCCTTGATATAGGTTGAACATACATAGACAGGGATGCACGTTCTCTTGTAAATGAGACCTTGCCTCTCAATAGGATTGATCTGTGTAAGGAAAGGGGAGGTTATACCCTTAAACAGGATGGCCAATGTTTTCCATCTTACCTGTGTGATGGTTTAAGTTAGATATTTGAGAGTCTACTTGCACTAAGAGGTGAGTCGAACTGGTAAACTTACTATGATAAAATGTATTAAAAGCTCAAAGTGTTAACAAGTTTTAAAAGGAACGGGAATACAGCTTCTCTGCTGCAGGGATTTCTTAGGAAACACTTTTGACTCATTCACACCTAAATCAGGCTAGTTTTCCCCTGCCTACTGATCTCTCTGCACTGCTTAAATACTGCTACGTTTCCAGAGGTATAAGATTCCTCTAAAGTCCTGACCTTCATTCATCTGTTTGATAGCTGTTCAAGTGTACCACAGGGGCCACATCTCGGTAAGAAATCAACTCTGTCAGAAAAAGAAGCTTTGAAGCTCATCTTTCTTCCGGAACAGGTTGGTTTGTTCCTGTGTACCTGTACTCCCAGATGCTTCCAGAGGCTTGGCTCTGCCAGGAACAGTCACTCAGAGACACATAAAAGCTCTACGTATTCTGTGTAAAATTCCTGCTGGTTTCTCATCACTCTTATATGCGCAGGTTTCTGAGGCTGCAATAACGCCCTTTGTATCTTCTACTATGCCTTTGCTTTTGTTATTCCCATAACAGCGAGCAGCGCCGTTTAACCCTCTTTAGAGAGTCAGAGTGCAGTTGAAAGAATACCTCTTTTGTCTGAGCATACACAACATGCACTGCCTTTTGACTCAGGAGCAGGGTTGGGGTGGGGGGTCTGGGGAGCCACAAACGAAGCTTTGTAACGTTGTGCTGCTGCGCTTTGCTCCTCTGCTCCTGAAGACTTAAAGGTAAATGTACCGGAGGTGTTCCCCTGGGTATGGTAAGAAGCGTTGTAGCGTTTTTTGTCTTTCTCTCCCCCCACCCGAATACCTCCCACCCTCTCTCTTCTCCCCCGATTTCACATGCATAAATAGATCAGGGAAAACATAAATCAAAATAAAGATGACAGCAGGGGCGATTTAGAGACGGAAGAAACGGCAATAAAACTCAATCAAAGTGTCGTTTGAGAACGCCGTTGCAGACCCTGGGGCTGCTCAGCGGCAATCAGAGAAGGCACCGAGCCAATCCATGGTAGGTTGGCAGCCAGTTGTCATGACAACTTGTTATATGGCCTGTGCGTATAAGCTAGAATAGCAGAAAGATTTTTATGTAGGTGTCAAAAGCAACATTTTGGGATAGTGGACACTGCTCATTTATGCACTCAAAAAGGCAAAAAGGAATAAGCGTACTTGATAGAAAGGTTAATCCAGTCCCTATTTTAATATTGCTTAGAGAGTTGTCTGCCATGGCATGGGGTGATCTTCAAATCAACATTTTATCTATGTTGAACAGTAGTCACTTAGCCACATTTGAATTTTATTAAAATTATTTTTCTTTGTTTTTGTATTCTTACTGATTGTACGGGGTAGACAGGTGTCTTTATGCAGCTAATGAAATCAAACAGGTGAATCTAATTTAGGATACTAATTGGAGTGGAGGTGGACATTTTGAAGGCCGACTAACACGTCTTTGAGGTTCAGAATTATAGCTGATAGACAGGTGTTCAAATACTTATTTGCAGCTGTATCATGCAAATAGTAAAAAAAATTAATATATTGTGATTTATGCATTTTTTTTTCTTTTTCTTTTTTTAGATTGTGTCTGTCACAGTAGACATGCACCTACGATGACAAATTTCAGACTTCTCCATGATTTTGAAGCAGGAGAACTTTCAAAATAGCAGGGTGTTCAAATATTTATTTTCCTTACTTGTGTGTTTTTCTCAGACAGAATTTGCCTCAAACTAGGTAACTTAAAAAAAGACAGATTTTACTCCTATTATAGTGTTTGAGTGATTGTCAGAAAAATCACTCACAGTTCAATCGACAAGGAAAACCAAGGCATGAACAGACTTGACGTGGAGCTGCCAACAACACATGTAAAGAAATAAAAGCAGCCATTTACATTACAATGATTCAATGCATACTGGATTGAATTGTTCTAACTCCTAAGGCACTCCCTACCTTATTGGCTTTTTATTACATAGAAAAACACACTCCTGTTATTATATGGTTAGAAATTAAACAATATAATACATGTCACTAAACAAGTGAGTGTAATGTCAAGTCAAAGAAGTAAAGAAAACGTGATATATTTTTATAAATAAAAAATTTTACAGAAAGAAATCGTTTTTATTGTATAAATGTCATGTATCTGAATTCAGAAAAAAAGAATGAGCAGTTGATTTAATCTGGAAAGCAGAGATCTGTGTGGTTATTATAGACAGAGCACAGTGTATTGTGGATGAGTGAGCTCACATCATTGGCTGAGTGCAACACGATGTTCAGTCTGCCAGTTAAGACTATTTATGACTCAGCCAGCGCTCCCTGTAATCGAGCTGTCACTCGTGTAGACAGCTGAGAAGAACATCCCAGCATAAATATACACACCATCAAGCAGCTTGCAGACATATCTACAATCTAAACATTTCCACCATCTCTCAGCATATTTGGTTAAGCCTTGCAGATAATTTAGAATAGATGACAGCCTCTAAAGACTGGCAGGTTTTTCAGTCAAAAACAGTGAAGGGACTGTTTTTATTTGACAGTGTGGCTGACTTGTTGACACGCTCCCCTTTGTCACAGTGCCTCATATGACAACAACACTGACTTGATTGCAGCTAATGGCCGTCACTGGGTTCGGGTTACAGGAAATACTGTAGCACTCCTCCAAGATGTTTTACCTAATCAGCTCTTCTCTGCACGAGGAAATAAACATCTGAGCTAGACTCTAGATTTCAAACCAGAACTAGTTGAACCCGGTTCTGCCAATCAGCACCTGTCAAACTCAATGAAAGGCTCCTACTGGCTTCCAAAGGGAATGATGATGGTGATCTAAGTGGCAAAGTTGATGTGGATTATTTGGGTGAAGAAGATGATGAAAATGCACTGGTAATGATGAAAACCAAGGAGAGGGATTTGGTGATGAAAGTAATGACAGTGGTGAAAGAAAATGAAATGGCTAGTGATGATGAAGGTGGTTTAAAAGATACCTGGTGTCTGCACTTTAGATGAAGGACTGCCAAGCTGAACATGGAGCTCAGATTTTGTCCCTCTCTCTTTCCCCAGTTTGAAGCTCGAATGTGACAAGTTGGCGAGTGAGAAGTCAGAGATGCAGCGCCATTACATTATGGTAAGTTAACCTGTGTATAAGTATGCTGCAAATCTATGTCTTTACATTTAACTGTCACTTTTACCTAAATTTGTTTAAATACCTTCCATGATTTGTTGTTTTCTTTCCTTGCAGTTTGTTATTCCATATAAAAGCTCAAATATATAAAAACTTTGTGGTTTTATTCCTTTTCAGTTTCTGGATTTACACCACTTAGCCAAAAGAAATATCCATATGCATTCTTGATTCTATTGTGAATATGTTGGCTTTTTGAGTCCTAACTCATTGATGGAGTAGATGCCAATGGAACAGTATTTTTTCCTTTTATATTGGGACTAGGGGTGTAAATCACATCCATCATGGCGATTCGATTCAGTATCGATTTCCTGATCCAACGATTTAATTATTTTCGATACTCAAGAATACACCACGATGCGATTCGATTCAATTAATCGGTTAATTTTATTTTATTTTTTTAATTAATTTATTTTTTTTTACTTACACCTTACAGGCTAAACAAAGTTTCAAGTTTGAAATAAATCAATGAAAGCTGTAATATCGTTATGCATTTTTTTTTTTTTAGAAACAACAGCACATAACAGAAGTAGAAAAGTTGCATCAAAAAATACTGCACATAATCAGTGCAATGAGTGCAATGCAATACCTCGGCTCCAGACGTCCCCGCCCCCTCCACAGACGCTCCGCTGCACCTCTCCCAAATTGTAGCTGACCGCAAACAGTGCCGCAGACAGGAGGCCAGCTTGTTTTGTTTTTATGACCGAAATTGCGGAAAACAACTCGTGAAGTTTGACCCGCTAGAAGAGTGAGGTGCGCGAGAATGCTGGGACCCTTTTTCCACCTGGATCTCCGCTCTTTTTGGCCCTCATGTCCCTCCGTCGTCAGTCTAAACTCGCCCCCACCTCCTCGCCGCCTCGGCCGTATCTAGACCGACAGCATGTAGCACAGAGCATGCTTCCATATTGAGCATAATTTAAAAATGTCTGTGTCAAGCTTAATGCAACACACTGGTGCAGGAGTATAACCAGGAAGTGGGGTAGGACGGCAAAATAGTTTTAGCGCCACCGCAGCACGGGAGGGAGAATTACGCCCAGGAGCAAATGGATAAAAATAGACCGGAGGAAAAAAAAAACATGAATCGATTCTTTTGCGGACGTGTCGATGCATCGGATCGTCAGCTGTTGGATCGATGCATCGACACAAAACGATTATCATTTATACCCCTAATTGGGACCCCACTGTCGTCTCACAGACAGATTTAACACCCCACTTGACCAACCCATAGTGCCAACATGCTTTAAGTCTGAAGGTCTCAGAAAAGCCTCAGGTCACCTCACTCAATGATTACCGGCCTATCTTACTGACTCCTATCATGAAGTCCTCCCAGCGCCGCGTGTCCCAAGCCTGTAACCTCATCACTGAAACTCTGCATATTTGCACCATACATATTTAATGCTCTGAACTTCCATATCAATGCATTTTTTTGCACCTTGTTTTTTTCTCCCACACTGTTTACATTTGACCACTGCTGCAGTTTAAGGAATGGAAATGTTATGAAAGCTGTACAAAACAAAATTTTGTTCTGTGTTAAAGGAATAGTACACCCAAAACATGATTAGCCTTCATTTTCTACTCACCCCCATGCTGAACAACACTCTGGAGTACTTTTTTGATATCTCAAATGCATCTGGAGATCTGGGAGGCTTCTTGCTGTCTGCTGACATTCAAATAATGGAGGTCTATGGTGCCCGAGGCAGACAGGTCCATAAAAGTCCACAAAAAACGTGTCAATATTCGTCAATCCTGCTCGTCCAATGTATTCCAAGTGTCCTGAGTGGGTAGCATCCAGAATTTACTCGAAATGAAGTCATGCGCACTTTCATCTGGTTTGGTCTGCCCCGGTTTCCGTAGCGTCGTGAACTCGCAGGCGCGCGCTTTCAGGAAATCCTATACACTACTGTTTATGCTCTAAAAACATTCTAAATTACTTCGTTTCGAGTAAATTATGGACGCTACCCACTCAGGACACTTGGAATACATTGGACGAGCAGTATGGAGGAATATTGACACGTTTTTTGTGGACTTTTATGGACCTTTCTTTCTCGGGCACCATAGACCTCCATTATTTGAATGTCAGCAGACAGCAAGAAGCCTCCCAGATCTCCAGATGCATTTGAGATATCAAAAAAGTACTCCAGGGTGTTGTTCAGCATGGGGGTGAGTAGAAAATGAAGGCTAATCATGTTTTGGGTGTACTATTCCTTTAATTGTGTGTATACAAAATTACAATAAAATTTGTCTAAGTCTGTAAGACTCAAAGCGGGTGAAAAGTGGGTGCTAAGAATGAAGCTTGTGAAGAAACCTATTTGTGTCAAAAACAAAACAACTTGCCAAATTATGGACCCAACTTTACCTCTTAGCTCTACAGACACAGCCCCTCCTTACCTTCATTATGGTTTACCTGGTAGCTGATGTTACTTTCACATGAAACATTTGGACTGCTTTTTTACAATCCCAGAGCAGCCCATGTGAACCCATCCCAGACCCTGAAACAGAACAAAGAACAGTAACCTGGCCCAGTTAGAAATATTGATCTCACTATGGTTTATCTTGACCCTGGAGCAGTTGGCTTGCAGTGAATATGTGAGCTGGGTCATTGCAGCAAAAGTTAGCAAAGAGAATGTGAAGAAATAGCAGTACATTTGAGAAGAAGAGCATCGCCCCTGGAAAAGATATGTCTAACTTTTGCAATATTCTGAGATTAAAGACGACATTCTAAAAACCGTCTCCAGAGATGAAATGGTTTGAAAAGGTCTCGCTGGGCTATATGAAATAATGAAGAGGTGGAGGCACACAAATAAATTTTAAGACAGAGATGGCAACAGAAACGCCATGAGACAGACTTTTTCCTTTTTCTTTGAGCTTTGTGCAACACTGGAGCAATACTGCCCTAGAAACATTCTTTTGTAACTGCATGACAATGTTAGGCCGGGTCTGAACATCTCTGTTTAGCAGCAAACTGCTCTGAAGATTTGACTTTTCTCACTCTTACCAATCCCTGGACAAAACCAGGAGTGTTAATTGCCCTGAGAATCAAAGCAGTTGTTCTTGTTTATCTAATATTTAATATGCAAATACCATCGAACAATCTTTGCAAATTTTTTTGTCAAAATACAGAAGCTTGTTTTAGAGGGAATTGTCTAAGGATGTTGATGAGCCCTGATATTAGCTAAAGTTGGCTGATGCTACTTATGATTTTAAGCCTCCCATAGTCTAAATCTTAGATGATTGAGGTATTTCAAAGGCATTTTAACGCTTCAGTTTCTGCAAAAGTTAGGTGAGGATAAGCTATCATCTGTTTACATGTGTGAAATTTTCTCCCCTTCTGGGGGGAAAAAGGAGAAAATGAAAAGGCTAAAATGTTAAGCCTTTCAACTCCAACCTGGCCCTGCAATGAATAAGTTTACTTAATGTATTATTTATTAGTAGTTATGCTAATAATGGCAAAAAATCTTTGTCTTGAGATATTTCTATAGCTTAAACAGACTTCATTTCAGCAGTAGAAACATCACAAGGATGACCAGTGGAAACGGGCACTTTAGCACATCATCCTAAGTAGAATTTCACAGGTTCTTAAGCTTATTAAATCTACAACAATCTCAAAACTTTTTCCCACCCACATTTTTATAAAGTGGTATTTTGTGTAGAATTTTTGATTTAACACCATTTGGAATAAAGCTGTTCTTGTGTAAGACTTCCTTAAGGGGACTTAAAACAGGCTGAACACTAGGGGTGAGTATTGGCATGTGTGTTGCGATACAATACATGTAACAATACTTGGGTCACAATACGATATCATGATATTGCAATATCGCTGTATATTTATTGCAATATTTTCCCCAACTATCAAAATGAAATGTATTGATGGAAAAAAAGCAAGTTTTGGAAAATGGAGCTGCCCAGCAAAACAAAAGGGCTCTAAGGAACTATCTACTCTTAGAGGTGGTGCAGGGTAGGTGCAGAGGTAGCCCATTTTCCCCTCATTGATTTTAGGTAAATATTTTTTTAATCAATATTAGGAACTGAAAGTTCAATAATATATTGGGCAACTGAAAATCACAATATATCGCCAAATTGATCCCCCCCCCACTAAGCAGTATGGTTGAAATATTTTTAGTTGACTTAAATTTGAACTTTTTGAAACCTTGGTTTACCTGCTTCAAACTCCTTCCAGTTGGAGCCAATCACTTTACCACATAATGGCTTAGATTATAGATGGGAAATAATTTTCCTTGGTCTAGACTTCAATTATTAAATAGTATCAATCATTGATTTTCTGGTTCACTAGTATCCCTTGCTTTAGCAACTGCTGATGGCCGTCTTTCCATTTAGGAACGACTTTTCACTAGAGCTGCAGCATATATTCCTGTTTTTACAGACACGGGTTAGACTTTTCCAAATTAGGATATTTTCACTGTATTTATCCCTTTACCAAACATCCAATACCAAGTGTTCACTTATAGCCTTATACTGTTTCCACCGCTCTGTGGAAGACTGTTGGAATGAAATAATCACTTCTATTTACGTCACCGGTCAGTGCTTGTAATTTTCAGGGTAAAATGTGTATCTAATTGAGGGTTAGTCATTTCTCATCAAATCCTTTCATTTCCCCTGAGTACATCTCCTCCCGTCTTTGTCTCGCCGCACACACACCCAGACACAAACAGGTTTACTCACAAACCGAGATGTGCTTGCTTGCTCTCTGCTCCACCTCCGGGCTAATCTCATTGTTGCTAGCCATAGCTGTGTTGCCATCTGATGTTTTGCCTCTAATTGATCCTCCGACTAGCTTTAATCTTGTCTAATCTTTGCTGCTGCGCTGATCCCTCCATCATCAGCAGGCCAACAGAGACACAAAATGCAGATGCATTTGCTGTGTCTCTTAAGCACACATGAGTACATACAGTTTATTGTACAGTACTCATTATCAGTCTTCCATACAGCACATAGCCACAAGAAAGATGGTTTGTGTATTCTGTTCTACCTTGTACGATCAGTAATTATTGGTCATTTATTATTGATGAAACATTTTCAGCCTTTAGACAGCTTAAATGTGTCTTTAGCCAAACCGAAGAAAATTACCCTGACTTTTCTTCTTCTTCTTTTTTACTCTGGATTAAAATTATGCTTAAAAGCCAATTTATGCTTTGTATGCATAGCCTCTGCCACCATCAAATCTGAATCTGTGCGCGTAAAATCTTTACTTACTTTATACTTTATTGATCCCAAAGTTAATTTAAATGGGAAAGTAACATATGTGCTTTTTTTTACTAGTTGAACATGTTGACCACTGTAAACAGGTAGGGAGGGAGTGGATGGGATGCACGCACGCTCCCACTTTGTGGAATCCAAGAGCTATGGCTGGATAACGTTTGCTTCCTGCAGCATTTCTGTCTTTGCAGGATCTAAAACGTTTATCTTGCTTTGGGGATGGATCAGAACTTTAAACAGAACGTGTTGTTGGTTAAGACAGTTTTTGGATACAGATCTGTCCTGAACCATCTTCCTAATTCCTAGCTCCAACTGTTTATATAGAAATGAAACTGGAAATGCAATATTTCAGAATGCCACCCAAACACCCCTTCAATCCATCAGTGGCAGGCCCATTCTTGTATCCCCAAGGCGACCTCCCCTCTCCTCCTCTAATAGCATATCAGGTTGCCCCACTCCCCCCATCCAATGGCAGCACCTCCATTTCCCCAGTGCTGTAATTACTTTAGGGAGCTTCCGCGTGGGCAGCTACGCAGAATACAGTGTGTCTCTGTGTGGGTGTGTATTGAGATCAGTGTGTGTGTACTTGCATTGGTACACAAGACCCTGTCAGCATGAGATTGCACAGAAAACGACAATGGTGCACGTGTGAAAGGGCAATTGAGGTACATCAGTGTGTGTGTGTCTGCATGAGAGAAGGAAGTGTGTTGTTTGTTTTCCAGTGACATAAGCAGACCCCTGCAGACAGAGTGGGTGATTAACAGGGTTGACGCCTGGAAGGTGGCCCTCTCATTAACACTGAACGCACATACAGTTTCACACAAAAGAGGCTCTTTTTCTGCTGCCTGCTTTTGTTTCTCAGCTCTTTTTTTCTCCTCTAAATATGCTTGTAGTATTTAATTTTTTTTTATGTTGAACATAAAGATTTGAAACAAGTCCTGTTCTGTATAGAACCTTTTATGGTGACATATCTTTTGATTATATATTTTCTGTATAATGATATATGTTAAGTATTTTACAGTGATGTCATTCCTGTCAGGATTTTGATTCCCTTGGCAATACTATCAAGAGATGTGTATGAAAAAATAAAAGTGTTTTAAAAATAGCTTGGTGTATGGATATGTAATACATATTTGAATAATACCAAGAATTTAAATTTGTATAAAAATAGATGGTAAAATTTTTTCTGTGAAGAAATACATTTGGAGACTCCAAATTTTTCCCAACTTAAAGCGTCTGAAACTGCAAATCGGTACATCACATCTGCTGCCTTGTTTAGAACATTGTTACACAGCTACATTGAAGATGTTAAGTCTTTCCACAGACCTGAAGAAACAAAGCTGTAGTAGCTTTAAAGATATCTCAAAATAGTTCCTAAGTGCAGTACAGGTCTTCGGGTGAAGGATATTCAAAACAGCTGCCAACATACCCATCCTGCTTCCAAAGCAGCTTTAACCTAAAAGTAGACTCAAAAATGTAAAGAAAAAAGGTCTCCAAAAACACAAAATTATCATCAAAACTAAACCGACGGACCATCGTCATACTTGTCCTCTTGAGATGCTGTGGAGTGGTGATGTTATAGGCTATGAAATAGCTGCATGAATGCTTCAATTGAGGTTATTTCAACCAAAGGCGCCAACATTAGGTATTATATTTAAGAATATGAATACAGACTTTCTTTTCTGCAAGTTTTTTCCCCCAAAAAAACTGGTACAAGCATGCATATCCTTTATGGCATTCTTATAACCTAACATACCAAATGTGCCAGTACAACCATTAGCCTAATTCACTGCCACTCTAAAGCCTGGGGATTTTAAAGCCTTGGTAGCATTTCCATGCTGAATGCGCGAGATGGAGGTAGGAAAGATAGGTAGAGGTAATCTGTGCTCGTAGCTCTGCTTCAGCAGCAGGATACAGTTGATTTTCATTTGACGGTGTGATTACCGATTGGAAGGTGTTTGTGAGAGTCCCTCATTACCCCCTGTATATTACACTACACAGGATACACCATGAAGCTCTAATTGGGCTCAATCCCCCCCCCCCCCCCCCCCCCCCAAAAAAAAACAACTATTTCACACGACTATGAAATCCTCCCAAAAAAGGCAAAGAAATAGAAGTGTACGCCCACTTTAAAGCCTTCAAAAGGTATGTGTTATAATGTTTTAGGTTAATGTAGGTATTATAAACTTATTTGCCATAGAAAATATATCTTGGTAATGACCTGACAAAGTACTTTCACTTTTTCTTGTAGAAACAAAGGTAAAATTATCTTAATCCTTAGACTGAGTTTTTGGTCTGAACCTATTTTACCTTTATATGCATGTGTATAAATATACATAGTTTCCCTTAGTTTTCACATTTGCATGCTGACACCACTGCATGTGGAGATTACGAGTTGGGTGTCTATTGGCTTGTGGGGATTCTTCTACAGCTTCTAGTGGATATGAATATATGCTTAAAATTATAAAGTCAATATATTCATTGCTTTTACATGTGGATTTACTTTATTAAATGACATTTTGACTGAACAGGTTTTTTGATTGAGCTGAGATTTAACTTATAATAACAAAGATAACTAATAAAATAAATAACTGTGTTAATCTGTTCTTATTGGTTATTTCAAAAGGAAGCATGCAGTCATAATGTGTTGCCAGATGCTGTCAGACTTTTTAAGCTTAGGGATGGAAGGAGGAGGTAAAGGGAGAACTAGTTGCTTATTACCTCCACCACTTATTACCACCACCTGTTGGACTGAAGGTGTAGTGCAGTTTCTGTAAGTCTTACTTTAAGGTATTAGGAAATTATGCTGAAGAATTAGAAGGCATTTCCATTACTTGGGAAATAGAAATCCTGTGACTTCAAATCCCCGGGCTCTCCTTGGAAGAGGGGCTATTATGGATATTATTAATTATAACAACTGCTCTGCAGTTTAAACTTTAAACATGTTCACTGTCAATGCCTATCAGCCTAATTTATTTGAGCACTTAGTTGTTGCATTAAATTGTTTGATGTGCTCAAAAGATTACCTGATTTATTGCTTGTGAACTTCATAGCTTTTTCTTTTTTTATTTCTCATTTCCTCTTTAGTACTACGAGATGTCCTATGGGCTCAATATTGAGATGCACAAACAGGTGAGTTTATTTTGAATTTAACTGTGCTTTTGCATTAAAGTTGTGGCTATTGTGTAATAGAATGACTTGCTTTCCTTGTACTTGGTATGAGTGTCCACACCTTTTAAAACTGTGGATGAAGCCTGATTTAGGCTGGAAGGAAAGAGAAGATGATGTTCATGCATCGGTTTATTCGGCCCCAACTGGAGGAGTAATTTATGCTCAACCTGTAGGTGGGAGTGAGTGATGGGCCTCCAAAGGGCCAGCCCTTATCAGTGACCTCGTCTCCAGCTGCACACACACACAAACGCACACAATCCCTATGACTGATTGAGCACACTGACAAGCTTATTGGCAGAATCCAGCACGTTTTGACAAATGGACTCACACACACGGAGAAAGTAGCAGCTTCCATGATTTAAAGAGCTTCACATTTATGCATCTTCACAAACTCAGATGCTGGAAGCCTAAGATGGAAACTGGTGCATGCTGGTCTCATACACACACCCATGCACACTAGCAAACAGAGCTGTGTCCAATGTCTTGGCTAGAATTCACAAGCACAAGTTGGGTCAAGCTTTTCTTGTGTGTTTGTGCATGTGTCCATTAGTCACTTTGTGCATGTGAAATTGTCTATTTGTTCTTGTGGTTTTGCATTGGCTATCTCTAAATTAAAATTTTAAATGGATGTGTGGGATGTTGCTGCAAGTACAAGTTTTAGCTTGCATGCGTGTTTCTGAAAGGGTGCCCTCTTTAATCGGTGCCTCAATTTATGTGTATTTCTGGCACGTGTTCAAGAATATCTGAGTGTTATTGTGTATGTGTTTCCCTGTTTAGGTGTGTGTGCGTGTGTCTGTGTGCGTAGTTTCTTTGTGCCCAGTGAGAGTGGGTGCAGCGAATGGCTAGTTCCATTAGAGCGTTGAAATTGAAGGGGATGTGTGGAAACGAGTGTCGAGGAGCATTCATGTCTGGGCCTATTGTGCAGAGCCAGTCTCCCCTCTCTCCTCCTCCTCATTCTCCTCTCTCCATCTCTATTTCTCTCCTTTTCTTTCTTTCTCATACATTGTGTGTTGTCTGGAGTTGTGCCCTCTCAATCACTTCTCAATTCAAAATATGCCTCTCCAGGCTTTTTGCTTTTTTTGCTCTGTTTCCTTTGAACATTTTCTTTTTGGAGAGAATAGGTCGAGTTGAGCTAGAAATTAAACTGGAACTTTGATAGAAATCTTTCTCTGCCTTTGTTTCTTTTTCCCATTTCAATGAATGAGAGAGACGTTTATTTTATTATATTTGATTGTTCCAGGGTTTAGACTAGAGATGCACTGATCCGATACTCAGTAATGACTGCGATATTGACTAATTAGCTGAATCGGATATCACATGAATTACACTGAACCAGCTTTTCAAAAATATGTATATATATTTTTTTTGTTAATATCATACGCGGCAATAAAGTTGAAGTGTTTTTGTTTACTACAATTCGATGTTAACTAGGGCTGCAACAACGAATCGATAAAATCGATAAAAATCGACTTTTAAAAGCGTTGGCAACGAATTTCATCATCGATTAGTTGTGCCGCGCGATTATTGCGTCATCCGCCGCGCCGTCATCACTGCCTCTTGACTGAAAGAGGAAGAAAAAAAAATATGGCAGAGCGAGTCAGCGCCGCAGGTGCAGTGTTGCCTACTCAGCGACTTTTCAGACCCCTCCAGCGACTATTTTTCAAAAAGGCGACTAGCGACAAATCTGGCGACTTTTTTCGGTGTCTTTGGCGGCTTTTGGAGACTCTTAGTGAAAGCATGTATCGTTCCTACTCTGCCGTGGGGCGCCTCCCCCACCCCAACCGCGTTTTCCCGCAGGAGTCCCTCTCAGCGCTGCAGTCAGAGCCTCAGCGTCCAGACTGCAAATGAAGCGCGCATGCACCGGGATTGACGGCGCAAATTGATCACAATAATTAAAATAGCCTGCGCTTTGTAAAGCGAAAAAAGTGATTACATGCAACTTTTTTCAAAAGAAATGAACATGGCACGGAACCACCATGTTTGTTTGGTTTTAAAGTGGGGAAACGTTACGTTAGTTTCTCAGGTAGCTCATCTGATGCTTTCCTTACCGTGTTAGTAGGTTACAGACAGTGATAAGGTTGGCTACTTATTTTACTTTTAATTTCATTTGAATTAGCTTAAGCAGCGTTTACATTTACTTTATAAATAAATTAACTTGCAAATTATCAGGGCAAGGCTTTTAAAGTTTAAATCTTCTGGCAAAGATAAAGTAAAGAAGATCCTGCAATTTATGGAAGTAAAGCAGAATAAAATCCAGCAAGATCAGTAATATGTCAATTAATTATATGCCACATTCCCATGTAAATATCTGTCTTTGGAGGATGTGTTTTTTTTAGCACCCCTAGTTCTCTCATTTTTATTCCAAATACAATTTATAATTTGAATCACAGGGCTATTTTTATCTCTATGGTTCAGTATTTTCTCAAGTAGCAACTTTAACTGCTATACTTTCCTGTCTTAAAAGGCAGAACTCCTCTAGTCTAAAAAAAAAACTAATTTGTTGAAATGGGGGGGCCTATTGTTTGAACCCCTTAGGGGCTTTTTTTGCGCTGATGCGCTGATGAATCAAAGTAGCCTATATTTTGTGGATGTACAGCTACATTTCTCATGTAAGTTTGCGTAGTTTTAACACAAACATTTATTTTTCATATTGGACCAGTACAGTTAATGAGCATCCTGTACTTGTGTGCTTGTTTGTTCTGTCTAAAATATTTATTTTGGAATAAAGAGGTTAATATAAAAAATATTTTTTGTCCGATTCATCGATTAATCGAAAAAATAATCGTCCGATTCATCGATTTTTAAAATAATCGTTAGTTGCAGCCCTAATGTTAACATCAGCAGTGCTTAGCGCCGTCATCACGCACAGCAGCTGGTGATTTTAAAGAAACACAGCAACATGGTGCAAGCACCAGACCAGGTCTGCTCTTTTGTTACAGTTCAAGCACAAAAATAGAGAAGGTTGTGATAAAGATAAATAAATTCAAAACCTGAAACTTACATTAACACCTTCAAAAGCACCATCCGAAATAGCATCCCAAGCTTGGAGTGTAGCCGGCTACTATAACAAAGCAGATAACTTTGGTGGAAGCATTGCACAGATGGGAGAAGCTGCTGACCGGCTGCATTTAGGGAACAGACATAACAGAGAAGGTTATGAGGTTTATTTTGGATTTGCAGCAATTCTCTGTTGTTGATAATAAAGGATTCTGTTGCCTACTTGAACATCTTGAACCAAGGCACAACTAACCATCTCTAAAATATTTTTTCTGAGACCGCTCTGCCCTGAACTGTACAATAAAGTTGCAACGTATATCGAAGAGAAGGGTGTAACGCCAATGAGCTTCACCACAGACATCTGGAGCTCTCAGACATTAGACTTTAACCCATTTAGGCCTAAAACGCCTGGAAAAAACACCTTAAAAACCTATGGCCGATTTTAAAAAATACCCCTAAAACCTGAAGTTTTTCTGTAAATTCAGCAACTGTGTCAACGCCTAAATTATTGATATCTCAGCTTCTGTAGCAGATAGAACTCAAAATATATTTTATCTTTGAAATTCTTCCAAAAAAAAAAAATGTGAAAAGCAGTAATCAAAAAAAAAATTCAACCTTTTATTTTTTCCATATGTGATGATGTCTTCATTGAGAATGTGCAATATAAAACGTTTTCAAAATAAAGAACAAACATTACATAAATAACTATCTGATGATTACTTATTAACAGTATTATTATGCATAATAATGCATATGTCTGTGTTATAAATTGCTTACAACTTACCTCCAGATGGCCACAAATCTGTCCCGGGACATATTTTGGGGGAACTGCGTCCTGAAGAGAGGTTTACATACACAGCCCAATAAATGTCTTCATCTCCGTCACAGTCACGGGTGACCACTTTGCCATCTTTGCTCTTGTTGGAGTTTGGTTTGTTTGGTCACTGTACCTATTCGTCTCGGTAACAAGATGCATCCAAAGTTCTTCATTAAAAATATGCTCAAATGCCTGCAGCGGTGTGGCGTCTGCAGGCAAATCAACTTTCACTCCAGGTGTGCGGTTGAAAACACTCCGTGCATTGCGGTGGTAGTTCGATTGGTTCAGCGCGTTCAAAGTCATCATTTTCATCTATACCGTCATCAAAGCCGACACACTCCTCAAAATCACTGCCTTCCGACAACTCTTCTCTGTCAAACTCCTCCATGTTTGCTTGAAAAAAACTTCTTTCTTCTTGCTTGACTTATATGCTCTCCCGGCGTCAATGGTAGAATGACGCAACAGCGCCCCCGGCTTGAATGGTAGAAATGCGGTAATGCTTTCCCGGCCTAAATGGGTTAATGTTTACTGTTTGCTAACAGACGAAAGTTATTCACCTCACAGCACAATACTCCAGATGAAAATCTTCCACGCATCACACCTTGGAGTAGCCTAGTAAACTAGCCCCAACCGCCAGCGGCCAAAATCATTTTTGCCTGCGGATTTGGATTAGCCTCGATCAATGCCCCAGGCCCTAGAACTGCCGGGCCAATCACAACAAAGAGATGTGTTTTGAATTCCTGGATGCAAAGCGGGCGGGGTTTTGAGGACGTGGCGACAAAGCTGCGCAACGCTGGAGAAAGCACAACAAGGAAGATGGCAGCAACTATTGAACAGTAGCCTGCACTGCAGCAGCAGCAGCTTTCAATGGAACGCTCCATTGAAAATTAAGTTCTCTTTTCAGTTGCTGATGTTTAATAGAAGTAAGTTTTAAGATCATTTGAGGCGAGACTATTATACTTTAAAGCTTCACCATATTGTCCATTTATCGATTTAATGCATCATTTAAAAAACTATTTCCATAGTTGAGAGGACCGTGGCAACCAGCGGACCTCCGAGGCTAAGGGCAGCCAGGGCGAACCGCAGACTGTCTGCAGCGGTCCTCTCTCAGCATAGTTGTGTATGAAGCACCGCTGGCTCTGATGGCGATTTTTGACTCTGCTTTGGAATCAGTTTTGGAAAGATTAGACTTTGGGTTTTCATTGAAACCTGAGCAGAAAGAGTCTCTAAGCTCATTAATTTTTGAGAAGGAAGTATTCAACGTTTTACCGACAGGCTGTTTGTTTATACTCCCCCACCAGCTTTCTGTTGTGCTTACTACGTCACAGTCAATTAGTTGCACTCATTGGTCAGAGCGTTGGCCAATAGGCACAGACAGCGGTTTGAAAAACAACAGGTTGTTCTTATCAACAATCTTCCAATGTCTCATTCATCGGGGCCAGACTAAATTACACATTTAATCTCACATTTAGTCTGGTTTATCAGGCTAACCTTGGAGATTATTTTGGCTGCTATAAAGGAAAAGCTTGATCTGTAGCTAATTTCATTGACAAAAGTTCACATAAGGTTTATCATCAGTAACATTAAATAAGCCATGAACACTGTGGGAGTGTGCAGCTTGGGCTGCTTTGCTTCATACCCTGCAGCCAGTAGTCAGTGAGGGACTGTCACAGAGTGTGAGTGATACCATTGCGCACGCTGCTGGAAGATTGTGGGACATTTTAAACATTACCCAGTTGCGTATTTATTCCAGCCATCACAGTGCTCAAGCGCATATTGGCTAAGGACATTAGAACAATGAAAACAACCCTGCTACAAGCTGTTCACAAACCATCCAGCAGTGTGGAGCCAAACCCCTGTACGCTCTTGCCACATTGCTGGATCCGAGAAATAGACATGTGAGATAGTTAACCGTTATGTTCTGTTTTGGATGATGATAGGCTCCGCTATGCTTTACAGTAACTTACATTTTAGTTATTAGTGTGGCTTGTTGCATTTTTGTTTTTTAGTTCATTTGCAGTGGATTTCTAGAAACGTGCACCTGTTCACTTCTGTTTATCATACTTTATTGCATAATATGTAATTTCTTAAACCTTTCTGCTAGTGGTGAGAACCCAAGATAAGCAGGGAATTACTTAGTTTTCTTACAAATATTGCTGTGATGTCTGGATCTCAGAGGCAGAGCAACATCCTCTGCAACAACAGCAACTCTCCACATTCGGAATTTTACCTGAGTAAGCGTTTAAGAACCATGCAGACTTTGAAATGGTGTAAAGTGGACATTAAGATTAACTTTGAATGTTTTAAAACATTAAATATTTTCTTTTTTATTGTATAAAACCATGTTGGTAAAGGTCTGCAATACTTGTTTGAAGTACAGTACGGCAGTGCCTCCTGAAATGCTGTAAATTTAAAAATCTCTTTCATAAAGAATTTAGTGACATGCATCTGTTTTGAATTTAGCTCTGGTATTTAGAATAGCAGAGGAGGGATCATTTTGAGTTTCCATTTTAGAATGATGATGATGAAAATAGATGACTTATCTATTTCCATCTGGCTGGAAGGGGTTCCACATGCTTCAAATATTGAAGGTCTTCTGAAGATGAAACCAGAAAACAGCGGAAGTCTGTTTAGTGTTACAAATGTCATGGCTGTCTTACTCATTTCCTTTAAACACTTTTTAGATCAGCTTCAGCATATTGTTTTTCTCCTCTTCAGCTTCAAAATGACTAAAGATTAAGTCATTTAAAATGACTGAAACCTCAGTGAATGACAGAAGCAGATCCAACAACTGTTACCATGTAAGGAGAAAAATAATTTATGACAAATTGTCCAGTTATGAGTTGCTATAAAACATTGTTTTAGCTTTTCTTATCTCAGAACAAAGCCTTCTTGGTAATTAAATGCTCTAATAGAGCTAAAGGAACACTAAAAAGATGCAATTCAAGAGAAAGCAGCAGTCGGAGAGAAATTTATGAAGGAGAGGCCTGAGGGAATCGATGAGGCAAGAAAACAGAAGCATAGCAGGGAAAAAAAAAAACAACAAAAATCTAGGGAGTACAAAGGGCGCTGAAAAGAGGAAGCTCCGAAGATGGCACAGAGTCCCGCAGAGACGATTTAAAGAGACGTTTTAGAGATGTGGGGGAGATTGTACGTGTAATGACGAGCGGAATAGGAATCGAGCGCTTGATGGGGAGCTGTGCTCTGCATGCCTAATGATTGCTAGGAGGCCCCCATCTCTCCTCATCCCGCTATGAATTAAGCTCTAACACAATTACTGCTGCTTTGCATATCTCAGACGGATTGGGTGATTACCAACCAAACGTGATAATAAACCTTCATTGAAGAAGGATGGGGGGATGTGCTGGAGGTGAAAGGGTCGGTGTGTGCCTGCGTCTGCGAATTTTATTTTGTGTTCATGTGTCTAATTGCCCACATTTCCAAGAGTTCTGAGGAGAGGCTTGAGTACATGCAATTTAATTAATGAGGTGAATGAATGGATTTAGACATGTCTTCTGTATTCGTAGATGTGAGATGCTGTGGATATTTCTCCATGTTTGGGAAGATCATGTCAAATGTTTCCTGTGTGTCCGTCTTTACTCTGAAGCAGTTTGCATTTAATCAGGAGCAGAAATGATTGATTGCTGGTATTTTTTGTTTTACTGTGTTCAACACGCAGGATCAAGACAGCTAAAAGTCACTCAATCAAGTAATCAAGTATTTGGACAATATTGCAAAAATATATCAATTTTCTTTAGAGAAAATTTAAATTTCTTCCACAGGTGTACCTAAATATGAAGTTCACTTAAAAATAGGGATTGCCTTCAGCTGCTGTTTCATAGTTTCTTGATTTTTAATCTGCAGCATGTTTATGGCGTTCTAATTGGTTGGACGAATGGCTTAACAAACCCTTTTTCCCCTGATTTTCCCTAATCTCCGCAGTTCTACAATTACTATTCAGCATGTTTTAGGACATTATTCCTACTGTGACTTGGTCCTATCAGTTTTTAGGGCTTTTTAATGACAGTATAAAGAGTTGTGCAAATAGGGAAGTTAATGTCTTTAAAAACTGCGGCCTTCATGCTCATTGATAGTCTATATATCAGCTTGATTTCAATGTCACTGACAGCTTCAGCATAACCAGTGTTTATGCTAAAATATGCTGGACAGAGCCCTGGGGCAGGAGCCTAGATGTCAGTCAAAGGGCTGATATGTGTACAAAGCGTAGCAGGCTAAATTTTTGCGTAGAGAGGACAATTTTGTATGTAGCATCCCTCTACGCTAAGATACACTGGTGAGAAACCTGACTGGCAGCTCCCTGCAGTTCTCAGTGTCCCACTTCTTCCTAGCTGATGTCCTCTGAGCTCACCTCTGTGCTTCCTTGTTTTACCACCAAGTCTCTCTGTCAACTTTCCTTCTAGAAAATATATATGGAGAACTCCTTTCTTTCTCCCTAATGTGTTAACTATAGTTGTCCAGTCATGGAGGTGCATCGTTGCCACCCAGATTCTGTCTCGACTCTTCTCTGAAAGTCACAGTTTTCCTCCTCTTTCAGATTCCACCACTTTGTCCTCTGCTCTGCCTTTGCCACGTTAACTTCTTTTGGCCATTTTAAAACCACTCTCTGCTTCTTTATGTACTCTAAACCTGAAGGCATGTTAAAGGTCTTTTGTTGCTTTGCTTTCTATTCTAGCCTATTTCTGTTTAGTTTTGTAGTTTATCCAGGCTTTTAGCCAAGAGTCCTTTAGTGCATGTGTATCTATGTTACCATTGAAGTAAGATTTATGTCTGACCTAGCAGAGTACTGAAACACCTATAAGGAACCAAAAATCCACCTTTGGTTATGACAGTGATGGTAAACCAGCATGAGCAAGAGGTAGGAACTGAAATTAAAGCAGATAAAGGGGAAGTAATCTCCCTAGTTTGCTTGTGTCTGCTTTGAATGTCATGGTGTCAAAATACCATCAACAAAAACTCAGGTAACTAAAGAGAAGCCCGTTTTATAGTTGTTGAGCCCTTCCTTACCTGAAAGCACCCTAATATAAAGCGCATGGATGGATGGATGGATGGATGGATGGATGGATGGATGGATGGATGGATGGATGGATGGATGGATGGATGGATGGATGGTGAAACACTGATTGTGATTCTGTGTTCATCATCATGGAGGACTAATGGGTCTAATTGGACTGGATTTATCTAGAACTTGCACCAGCAACAATCCAGAGTCTAAATTTGCCATTTATATTGAAACTTTAGGCAGATGTGAAGCAATTGGTCTTAACATGCAGCTGGAATCTTCATAGATTTTTATGCTTCTGCAAAAAGACAATAATAATCTTCCTTTTTTCCTCTCCAGGCTGAAATAGTAAAGAGACTGAATGGGATCTGTGCACAAGTCCTCCCCTACCTGTCTCAGGAGGTAAGCAGCATCTCTCTATCACACTCACACACCTCACCAACACACGGAGACAGTCATCAGCAGCCCTCTGACCCACTGAAATATTCCTTACATCCTGGAATGAGATCACCTTCATCCCCGCCTCATTACCTCCCCACCTCTGCGACCCCTCACTCAGCATCCCACTTTTCTCCTCCCGTCATTCATCATCTTTGGCTGCCTGTGTTCACTTCCACCTCACACTCCCTCTCAGCCTGCCCTAGCCTCCTCACCTCGGCTCTCCCCTGCCATATTTAATCTGTAACCTTCCTCCCAGTCCTCCCTTCCCTAACCTTATTTTTAAACCCCCCTCCACTTCTCGGCTTTCCTCCATTCCTCCGCTGTCTGCCCCCCTTCTCATTCCCCCTCCCCTCCTGTCGTTGTGTGTGTACGTGTCTGTATAATAAATGGTTGTGATTCAGATAAGCCATGCTCTTATCTGCCCACAAGGGGGTTGACCTCCACCTATTATAGCACACCAGTCAACCATTCATTCACCAGTGTCACACTAGGCTTTTTGTGGCTGTGTGCATGTTTGTGTGTGTATATATGGCTGGATGAATAGCTAAATGTCCAGAGGGGGAAGTGCATCACCATGGAGGGTTGTCAGGGAGTCTGTTGGGACAGTTGATATTGATCTCACCTTTTCACCTCTTTCTCCCCCTAAACTGGCCTTCCTGTTGTTCCTCTCTGTCTGTTATTGTCTGTCTTACTTTCTTCGCTCCCCCTCCCTCCCCCCTGCCCACCCCACCACATCAATACAAACTCTGTCTGCAGCACCAGCAGCAGGTCCTGGCAGCCATAGAGCGGGCCAAGCAGGTCACCCCTCCAGAGATGAACTCCATCATTAGGGTAAGGCGCTCCAGTCGCTCAGTCCCACTCAGGAGTGGGATTCTGACTAGAGAAGTGTAAATGATTATTGATTTTCCTTGTGTCTATTGCCCTTTTATTTGATCACATTTTTCTATTATTCGAAAAAAATAAAATAAATCAATGTATACTCTTTCCAACTCAGCAGCATGATAATAAATGCTAGAAGTGCTTAGCCTCTTTGCTTCTAGTTAAGAGCTGCATTCGGAACATAGACTTAGAGCTTGGAAGGTTGCTGTAAAGTTGTTAGTATTTTTTATGACTTTTTATTCAATAAAAAAAAAAAAGTATGAATCCCAAAGAGATAAGTGTTGCAGTAACTCATGGGAATCTTTTCAATAAGTTGTTATAGGTGTTGATAGCTGTAGGCAGGAAGGGTCTCCTGTCTACAGTCTGTCTTGCACCACATCTGGAGAGCCTCTTATTGAAGACACTGTTTTGGTTTAATAATCTTCTTAAGAGGATTTTACCAGAGGGGAATTATATTGTTTCTAGTATCTATAGCCCCAGCAGATTTAGGGTAAAATTATTCATTTGATTTTTTTTTTTTTATTAATGTTAACGTTTTGAATATACCCAGACAGAGGCCTGATTCATCGAGAATATGTGGAGGAAATATTTCAGCAAAGATTAGGAGCTGATCTCCTAGGTAGTCGGAATAGAAGCGGAATCATGCAAAAAAAAACTGCTTAGAATGTTTGATGCTGTAAGGTTAAATATGTTATACGGAAATTTAAAAAAATATATTTTTGACTACTTGGCTGTTTGTATTAAGATATAATGTTAAAAATTGCTGTCTATATAGATAGGAGTCCTTTTAGGTCCTTTTAGTACTTTTAGGTCCATCTGTTGGTGCTAAATCCAATTTCACAGTTTAACTGTTTGGGTTCAGCTGAAGTGAACAAAGTGCCTCAAGATCCCATTTAATGTTTTGTTCTTTGGGAGGTTCTATGTGAACATGGCACAAGTTCATCCTTGCTGTTTGAGATGAATTGTATATATTTAAGGATTGATGAGTTGAAATTAATCAGCCTGGTTAATGAACATTCCTTATATTTGGCCAGGTAAATTGCAGGAAAGTGAAAATGCACTTAAATAAAAACTTCAGAAAGTTTTAAAGATGTTGGTCAAGGCCACTCTGTGATATTTTAATATTGTTTCTTTGTACCAAAATACAATGAAATAGGGAGCACCTAAGACTGTTGTAGATTATTTTACCATTTTAGATGACTTATTTGCATTTAACCCCCCCAACTGTATGGCGATTATCAGTATGATGCCTCTGCTCAGTAGACTTGCTCAAGAATCGTCACTAGAGCAAAAAGTGCTAAGTTGGAAAAAAGAAAAAAAAAAGGATGTGCCTTACTATTAGTGTTTGTTTTCTCTGTTTATGACCTGAACAGTACCTGTTTGCTCAGGACTGCTTGCTGTTTTAAAGGCTTTATTTTGTCCTTTTTGAATAAACTAATAGAAGGTAAGTTCACGGCAGTCTCCATATAAACTGGAACTGGACCACAAGAAGCTGATGTTGAAAGTTTAGACGGAACTGATGAAAAGAGCACACTGAATGTGTCACATGGTCCCGGCCTCTTAAGACTCATTAAAATACACAGGCTTGGAGGTTTGTCTATAAATAAAACTGTGTTAATGGTGTTCTTTTGTTTTCTGTGCCCTGCTGCTACACTTGTTCAGTGTTTTAGATGGTTTTATTAAAAGCTGCTCAGATAACCAGAGGTTATGTTGCATTATATTATAAATCCTAGAATATCAGCACGTTACCTCAGGAAATAACAGGATTCTCCATAAGCTTCAGCATGAAATGTTTTTGGTAGCCAGCATGTTCCTGTTGTTCTGTGTTGGCCCTAACTAGTCTGCTTGTGTTCCTTGCAGCAGCAGCTCCAGGCTCACCAGCTGTCCCAGCTTCAGGGCCTGGCCCTGCCCATGACCCCCCTGCCTCTGGGCCTGAGCCAGCCAACACTCCCAGCCGTCACCACTTCCTCCGGTCTCTTCTCACTGTCTTCTCTGCTGGCCTCCCAGGCCCAGCTGGCCAAGGAGGAGAAGGCTTCTCGTGACGGCGTAGACAGCCACCGTGAGGAGGACGGCGACAAGTCTGATTAGATTCTGTCTCCATCCAGCTCTTTTATCACAGAGACATGAATACCTAGATCTGTCCCTGCAGCCCCCCCCCCCCCGGTTTCTTCCTTTTTGACCTTACCCAACACAAGGTTCTATCTTTTGAATGCAGTTCCAGCTTTAAAGCCCTAACCTATCCCACTCTGGGAAAAGCTTTGGCACTCATATTACAAAAATAAAAATTACATTAATCGTTGCTTTTTAAGTCTTTTTGTTTAAAGTGCATTTTTCCTTTTCATTTAGGACATACCATCCTTTAGGATTTTGGATCCCTCATTCCCCCCCCCCCCCCCCACTTTCTGGTTTGTTTTTTGTTCTACTTTAGTACACTGCATGCAACCTGTTGCTGCTGCTCTGCACTGGTTCTTGTTTAGCAGATCTTATCCATATGTCCAACTAAATCACTCAGTTAATGTTGAAACAGGGAAGCTGGTAAACACTAGGACTCCCTGATAAACACTAAAACACAAAGTCCAGGCTCTTAAAACAAGATCAACATTATCAATATGATGAAGTGGGTCAATATTATGGAATTTTTAGATTGCATGGATTGGTTCTAAGGTTGATGTGGACTGTGAGTTTAATTTGATTGTCACAGAAGGGGGTGGGCAGTTTAAAATTACAGTTTAAATCCATATTGCGGCATTTCCTAATATTTGTGTATCGTCCAAAAACCTACTAGCTAAGCATTGCTGGTGTTTTGTAATATGTGACTTTTATCTTTTTTTAAGAAAAACTTCCTGCAGTTGTTTTATTTTGTGGTATCCTGATATACGAGAGAACATATAAAAATATCTCTGAACATCTCTTGAACTTCGTTGCGTCTTTCCATGTCACAGCCACATATATCAGTGTATTTTAGTATTTTCAGGGGTAAAAAGAAAAGTATCACATTTGGTTGGTAATCTCCCAGTCCATCTGAGATATGCAAAGAAGTATGTCACAATTGGTAGAAGAAAAATGATGCATAACTGGTTTATTTTTTTATTTTTTGCAAATCATCATTTGAAAAGGTATGTATTGTGCCTTTGTGTTCAGCTCTCTTGACACTTAATACCCCCGAATAAAATCCAGTGCACACCTTTTACCTTAAAAAAACAAAAAACACTTGACTGGTAAGCAAAGTCCGCTTGGGTCTTTAAAACTAAGAGATTCTTGGCAAACAAACCAACAGCATCAGAAAGACCAAAGGGTTAAGTAGGAAGTGTTGGGGACCCATTTAATGGTATCAAATTGCTTGGAATAAGATCTTTTATCAGCTGATTTGGTTCTTGATCAACTGATATTAATGAGCGACACACACCACCATGACTGCATTAAGATCAAAAGTGATTTGAGGGAATGGTCAACATGGAGTTAAAGCAGGGATTAGATTATGAAAGCTATAAACACCTTGTAGCACTTTTATGTAAAGTGGTGTTGGTGTCATGCTATGAAATAATATTTTTAGCAGGAATAGTCAAAAATACAGAAGTCCTGCGAACTATAACGAAAGTTGGCTGAATTCAAATTTGAAGAAACCATTTAAAAATAATGTACCCATTTTCTGGCACATCAGATTTATTCTCCATGTTGCTTTTTTTGCATATCTCATGCTACGATAATTAAAACTGGAACAAAAATACCTAAAACAACCTCATTTATCTGCTGTCAGCTTCCATCAGACCCTGAAGAGGGAGGTTGGTGTGTGTTTGACAGCAGAGGGCAGTCCATGCTAGGTCCAGGCTTTAGTGGGAAACGAGGACAGCAGTAAGCAGGCGGTATCTCATTGGGATAGCTGATTTATTCTAAAGTTTTTAGGTTGGCACTGAACTGAATTTTCATCTCATTGGTCAGCTCAAACCTTTGGTCTGAAAATCCTTGGTTTGCATATATTTTGTTATAAAATCTACATAAACAATAGACACGTTTACTGACTGTTAATGCAGTCATGATATGAGAAGATAAATATCTTTGGGCTTTTGCCATTTAAAGAGATCTTTCAGTAGAAAGCTTTTCATAACATTAAAATATTCTGTTGCAATTTACCAATTTCATTAATATTCTTTATTACAAGCAGTAAAGCCAACCCTTCCTAATCCATCATGTGCATCTGTTGGACAACATTCGGATGGAGACACCTGTCAAAATGACAGTTTTTCTGCCATCAACAAATTTAGTTTCTGATTAATCATTTCAGTTTTTTCCTGATTGTGACAAACTTGTTTAGGGACACAGATGCAGTAACCTGGTAGAATAAGTGTCCACTCTTCGTTAAAGCATCATTTGAATCCATTCCAGCATTTATTC
The DNA here is from genome assembly GCF_016077235.1 of Cyprinodon tularosa. Taxonomy (NCBI): domain Eukaryota; kingdom Metazoa; phylum Chordata; class Actinopteri; order Cyprinodontiformes; family Cyprinodontidae; genus Cyprinodon; species Cyprinodon tularosa. Next base: position 884,770 of record NW_024039200.1, on the reverse strand, counting down.
TTCTTTAAGGGAATGTTTTAGTAAGTCAGATTTAAACACTGTGATATTTGCCTCTACTTTGTTGAAGTTCTTTGGACGATTGGTTGGACCTACTGGTGCGCTGAAGAAAAAGTCCTATTTTATCTTCAGGTTTTGACTTGAAAGTCACTGGTATGTTAAACAGTTCAAAATTTCAATGAGCTTACCTAAGAAAGATTAAAAATACCCAGAGCATGATGCTGCCACCACCTCTGATACACTCTTAGTACGGTGGTCTTTGGATGATGAAGCAAGATTTCAATTTTTAAGCCAGAATTTTATTTTGGTGGAGCAGTTGAAAGTTTTCAACTTGTCTTTGAGGGTTTCTGTCCAGACTTCATGGTGTTTACTTTAGTAACTATATTTCTTAATCACTTGGCGCATGTTGCTGTCGACTTCTTGGGAATCTGACCTGTTCCAGAATACAGAAACAATGTTTGAGATGTATCTGCTGTTTTTGCATGTTTTCTAAAATTGTTGAAGCCTTTCTTTGGTGTACATGTGATGCTATTATGGACTTTTTGTACCATTTCCAACTGATACTTTAACAGCATATAGTATTGATCCTTTGCAACCTTTCTAAATTGCAAATCAGGATATTCCAACTAAATGTTTCTTGTCAAAACAAATGGCCTGGAGTTTATGACAGATGTAAATTCAAAAAGACGGAATCCTTATTAGTAGATGTTTTTATCAATGATGTTTTAAGGCAGTGCACAGTCAGACAAGCAGGTTATTTTTATTTAAATAAGGTTTACCCTTATTAAAATATATTTTTTTTTTCATTTGAATTGGCAGATTAAAAAGGGGTAAAATTTTTTTTAAAGTCATTTATCATTAATGATTTACATCATTTTTATTTATTTTTTTTAACAAAGTACTGATTTGAGCTCTGCCTGAATGCAGTGTTGATGTTACAACCTGTAATAGTCATGCACACTCTGCAGTTATGAATCCTGTTTTTTCTCCCAAAGGATTTTAAAGAGTTAAATACCAGTACATTTCATCCACTTCTGAATGATTGCAAAGGCCCTTCAACTTTGCTGGATGCAGTTAATAAAGAGACAAGAATCCCAGTTATTTCAGTTTAGTTTAAGTTCAGCAGAAATTCTTCTTTTTGTTCTCGTAGCTCAATAGCACGAGCAGTTACTATATCTCCAGTCTTTGCAGAAGCCACAGGATGGTTTCTGGTAAGATTAGCACATTTTTATAGCTAAAAATTTTGCTGACAAAAACAGTGACTCACTTGATGTTTGATGCAGTCGTAACAATGAAAATTTATTATTTACATGAACATGGGAGATTTAAATAAACCCAGCAAAGTCAGAAATGCTTTAAAGGTAAACATTTGATAGGTTAAATCTAACCTGCTTTTGTATATCTATGTATATACATAACACGTTGTGTATAAACAGGTGTACAGATCTGGTGGTCAGTGATAAACCAACTGAAATGGCTTTTCATGCTTGTGAATTAAGCTTGCAGCAAGTTCTCCTCACATGTTGCTTGTATCTAGCTACATCCTGCACTTGTAGTGATGCGCAGATGTTTAGACAGAAAGCGAAACACATCGGTGCATGTCTGCAGGGAACATTGATTTTGTTCTAGTGGAGATACCTTTTTTTTTTTTTTTAAAGAAACTTTGTGATCAATGCACATGATTTTTTGTTTCTGTTCATTTTGAATTGTACTCAATATAACCTAGAGGGAGAACTACAAAGCCCGTGTTATAAACAAATGAAACTATGTATTTGTACAAGTAGTTAGAGGTGCTCACCTCTCTATACAGTTATACATAGAAAGCTTTATGTGTATATGGCTGCATCTTCTCTTGTATGTCTTGGATGATACTTGTGGTGTTCAGTTACAAAAGCGATGTGACACCTGAGGGGAAAACTGCAGAACATTCACCTTTTTGACCTCTGTCTACTTTTGTTCATCCTCGGTCTTCCTTTTCCTCCCTGACTTTCTGCCCTCATAGATTGAAACATAGTTTGCATTCTGAGCTCTGTAAATGTCTTTTTTTAAATACTTATTTTGTGTATAATGCAAAACAAAAACTGTGTACTTTGGCAAAAAAAAACATGTTTTGTGTTTGAAAGCTTAGCTTCATTTGAACCAAAAAAAAAAAAAAGTGCAACAAATAATTACTATGACTAATATGAGTTGTTCTGCAGTAAGGAAGGACTTCTGGTGCCTTACAAATAAAGTCAATCCAATCATGACAACAAACATCTGTGGTTTTATTTAAGACTGAAAAGGCCTTCTATGGATGGATCCAACTCATGATGCCTCCTCATTGATTTCATTTGTTTGTTTTTTTGAATTGGTGTTATACTTCAGATCATGAAACTTTTAAGCTTTCAGAACAGTCCTCTCTGAAGAAGCAAATGATTTACGATTCTAATGGTTCTGCCAATTAGGGAGATAACTTCCATAAAGTGTTTAAGGTAACTGGTAGTTTCTCTACAATGCTGTGGAGGATTTTACAGAAATATTTTAATTCAGCCATATTGGACTTTCTTAAAGCACAGTCTTTTTTTCAAGGTTATTTCAAAGCATTTTACTCGACTTTAAGTTGTGTCTTGTAGTGGGGAAAAAAAGTATTCAACTATTCTCCCTAGTTAAATAAACAGAGATCGATGGATTTCACTCAGTCAGCATTTTGTTCATATCTTTGCAAAGAGAGAACAGTTCATCATACAGCCCTTATGGCACAGCATTCTGCCTGAGCAGCGTTCGTTCCCCCTTACAACTATGGAAAGTAGAGTCAAAACAAATTACAGACACTTTGGTTAACAGTAACATGTTATGAATAAACCTTGAGAAAGAATCTGGCTTGTTATGGGTAGAAGCTTTGTCTGGTCTACAAACACCCTCACATGGGCTGTTTGTGGCCTTGTTTGTCGAAGAGACTGAGTGAAAACCTTTATAGTGAGTAAATAGGATAAATTAATATATGAAATAGAAATCTAAATTTTCTGACAATTTTTTCAGCTAGTCTCAAAGGTGGTCTTGTTTTGAATATTGTTTTGCTTCATTTCTCAAGAACACTTTAGCAGTTTGTCACCAGCAGATGACTGATGTGGTAGAGGGCAGACTTCATGGTTCAACCTCCTACTGTGCCTCAACTGGGTTCTTAAGCAGCAAAGCAGCCTCAGGTCATCATACTACCACCACCGTGTCTCATCAGTCCCCCAAAGTGGCACCATTCAGATTATGTTTCGGCCAATCCATGATTAGATTAGGTCTCCTCTATTCTGTCTGGCATAGATAAAATTGTTTTTGTTCATTCTGTAAAAACCTAAATGAAGCCTTTGTTGTGCTATTGGAGTAATGTGATTAGCCAGCTTTCCTGAAGGGAGTCTTCGCTTTCCAGTTATTATTATATTTTTTTTTTTTCAGTTTTGTAGATAATTGTTTGCTGAAGTCCCAAAGTCTTAGAAGAAGCTTAGTAACTCTTTCCACTCTTAATGTCAATGTCTTTGCTGTTGATTCCTTCAGACAGAGGTATGAACAGTATTCTAGTAGTAAAAAAAAAAATAATAATTTTTTGTAAGCATACATAGGCAAATTAATATAGTTAATTAGCCTAAAGTAGTATATGCATGGTATGGTTGTTACATGTCAGGTACCTAATAGAGCTGCAGTCATGTTGTGGACTGGCATGTCTTTCACTGCCCCTACATACTGTAGTAAGGGACAAATGCAGAGGACACATTTCCCAACTAGGATCAGCTTCATAGTCATGGTAGGCCACTTCTTTGATTTTATTTATTTTGCTCAGGCTACTCGTAAGACCACAGCCTGCTAAATGTTGTATTTCCATTACTGTTAATATATTGTATAAATTTTACAAATTCTGTAATAAAACATCACAGGGGATGGTATGGGGGGGATGGTCGTTTAAGAAGATGGATGATTCTCAAGATTATTTTAAGAAGGGGGATGCCATCCCCACTCATCCCCCCTCAGCTGGTGTACTGGGTATAAAGTATTGATTTTTTTGCCATCTTTACCTTTCTTCAGGTTCTGTGACCGGTTCTGTTTAATGGATTTCTTTATGTTCTACAGACCCCACTGTAATTGGGCATATTGCAATACAGTGGCTGATTAAATATTGTATTCTAGAAAAAGCCTTCCCTGTAGGTGTTAGAAAACAACTTTCTATTGATTTAAATGTACAAAAAGTGTAGATTTGATTTTTCCAACTTGAATTTTTTTTTCAGATTGTAGTATTCTTGCTCAGGATAGCCGATTTCTGTGCATCACACATTTGATACATGTAGACTTGTTTTCAAAGTCACTGGAGTCAAGGAAGAGCACAGTTACAGTCTGAATGCTTGAAATATTGCAGCCTTTCTTAAAAAATTATTTCATGATTTTATGAAATCACATGAAGGGAAAATAAGTGATCCAGTCTTGATCTTGGGTAGAATGTAAATTAAATGTAATTAATATATAAACCACTTCATTTCTAGTCTCAAAAATGTTCTATTTAGCTGGATGGATGCGCTCAGACCAAACAGCCCATCTGGTGACTGCAAGTCCACTTAATAGTAAAGTTCCATTGATGACAGAGTATACTTCATCTTTAAACAGAGATATTGATGAGTTCTGTCAGGATTGCAACTCATTCATGTCTGCAGTCACTGCAGTTCAAAGTCTGACCACCAGGAGGAAGTGTTGCTTTATGTTTGCCATGACCTAAAGGCAGCAGGTAATTAGGTGTGAGAGAGAGAGTGTCAAAGTAAAGAGGGAGCTTCCTGTTCTTTAAACTACACTGATGAGGGTTTATCTATTCTGTACTCTATGTACCCATAACTGATGTGATATCTGAGGCGGTGGATCACTATCTGATCAGCACCTGAAAATAATCACTAATTAGACACTTAGCCTTCTGCACTGAGACTATTTGTTTGTTTTATTTGCACACACATTTCCTCCTCTCTCAGTTCTCACTGTTTCCCTTTTTTCTGGGTCCATGCAGTCAGATGAGTGTGTGTGTGCTGAAAGATTGGGAAAACAGAGGAAGCCTTGTGAGCCCTCTGAGTTCCTGTGGTTGCAGCCCTTCCTCCTCTCTTCCTCTCTGTTTCTCTCTCCCCACAGACAGCTCTGGATCTGACACTTAAATAAATATGAAAGTGCCCTATTTTTCCTCTTTCTGTCTGAGGATTTATGCAGTCTTCATGAGCAACAGCAGAGGAATAGGAGGGAAGGGTTATGCTCTTCTGCCATCTCTTCACAAATTAAGGCCTGGAAAAAGAAAATGCCACCAAAGCATTAATGAATTAAAGCATATAATTAATATTTTTTTTTCTTTATTGTTATTCTACTGTTTTATGAACAATGAAATAATTTGAAAAAACCCAGAGTTGTGTGCTAATTCTTCTTAAACAAGAGATGAAGCCAGTTTCATTCCTGTACTCTTATTCCTACCCCTCAGCCGTACATTTCTCTGGGCAATTTGGCGTTGCTTTGAAGTCTCCACAAACTGAGATACATCCAGGAAACGCTACATATAAGAAGTAAGAGCTGGTTTTTTTTCTTTCAAATTGACACACAAATATTAAGACCTCCTCAGTTAACATGTTTTAATGATATAGTAACTACTGTAAGACTGTCAATACTGTATGTTTGCTGTAAATGTTGAATTACAACTTAAAAGAATCATAGAAATAGCAATAAAATCATATTTATTAATTTCAGAAGTCACAAACAGTAATGATTTCTAGGGATGTTTTTATGGCCTTTACTTTTTTTATTTATTTTTTTTACTTATTTTAAGTTATATAGGTTATTGTCTAAATAAATCTAAACACTGCAACATGGTGTTTTAATCAGACTGCATGGATACATCCTGTAGTTCAAAACTGATCTTCCAGTTATTTGTTTTTGGCAAAAAGACATGTATAAAAGAGGAAGCATGCAATAAGTCAAATGTTGACTTGCTCAATCACATTTTGGAGGGTAAAAAATACTACCATATATGGATAATATGTTGTACATATAAGAAAAAAAAACCTATGCCTCTAACAAAGTGTCCATCCATAGTAACATATTTGTTTGCGTCGTTGGAGAAAGGCCAAGCTATTATACCAATGGTTTGGTGGAAGCTTTAGTGAATGTAAACAAACTGATCAGTATCTGTCGAGTAGGAATGAGAAAAGAGTTGATTTGACAAGGGGTTGACAAATAGATATTCCGCCACTAATTCAGTTTTATAAGAAATAATGATGAAAAATTATTTATGTCTTATTCCTGCTGGATTTTAATGGATATTATCTGTTCCCTCCTGCTGTGTGCGGTCCCATGACATTACTCCATGCTGCACTAGGAAACAGTTCCAAGTGGTTACACCTGTGGGAGCTCCAATTTTTGGGAGTTGCTATTTATTTTTGGGGTGCATTATATATTACAAGCTCTCCCAGTGGGTAACTGCCAGATTCTCGAAAGCCATTCATGTCAGTAGACCAACCAGCAATCCTTGTTTTGGTTTCTTGGTCTCAATCTGTCTCCTTCCTATTTTTCCTGCCTAGTTCCTGTTGTATACCCTAGTTGGCTTCTGATCTCTGAATATCGACATCCTGCCTTGCCTCATGAAAAAATGTGTTCGCCTCTGCCCCTTGTGTGGATTGTTCTCTTATTCAAGCATGAACCAAGCCAGGATGTACGATCTGCCTCTGTCCCACTTGAAACCTCTGACCAGTTAGAGTGCATCGTTTTACCCTTTTCTCTTGCCTGTTTTCCAGATTACCCTCATCTAACCCTTCTGGAATATCTGCCCTTTGGACTGTTTCTCTGTGCATGACTTTCTGACTGATTACGACTCCCCCACTAGATTTAGCCCAGGCTCCAATCTTCTTCTCTCCAAGCATTACAGAAGAATGTGCCCTACACTGACTCAGGTGTGGAGTGTTTGTATTGAAAAGGCTATTTCTGGATTAGAGTTTTTTCTTTCACAAAAGAACTCATTCAGGTGTTCCATCTCATCCTACCTGATTGAGGCTTCTAGGAGGTTATTCACCATCAGATAGAATGGGCATTCTGTGACCAACTATGCAATTAATTTCATATACTAGCAGTGAGTAGTTGAAATGAAAAGGCTCTGATGCACTCGTTTATGGAAGGCTTCAATGATACTTTAAGAATAAGGATCAGTTGGCTACTTATGACCTGCCCAGCTGTATGCAGGAGTTGGAGGACTTGGCAACAAGAACGGATTTAATATTAAGAGAACAAAGAGGAGAGAAGAAATTCAGTTGAGCAAAGCAGATTAAGAAGAGCACTTTTCTTGTTTTTATGGATTGTTCTTCTTGCAGTTACTCTCGAGAGGAGTCTGGATTTAAGGGGTCCATGTAACTAGGACACAGCGGGCTGTCCCCTGAGAAACTAGACTACAAACAAAGGTTCAGTTTATGCTAAGTTAAGTTGACTTAAGTTAAAATACCGTCTGCCCACCCTATGCCTTTGCTGCTCTTCAACATCAACATGCAAGGACAAAGGCCCACAAACTGTTCTTAGCTTTTGAAAAGGAGTTTAAGCACCACTACAGCCTCACTCCTGGATCATCTGCTGCACTCACAATCAGCTCTGAGCAGTTACACCTTTAGCAGCTACAATTTCTAGGAGGATCATGAATCAGGTCAACCATAAATAATATTTTGCTATTTGGGTAATATTTTCTTGACATCAATGTTATTTAGCCAAAAATATTAGGTTGCAAAGAGGCTGCAGCAATTTGCAACAAGTCCTGGTTTACTTAATGTGCCTTTGCCCGGACTAAGAAGTAGAGATGTGAGACCGCACACTTTTTCATTTCTGACTTTTTACAGAGTATAGAAAGTATACATCAAAATAAAAAAAGGCAGCTTCAGAAGAAGAAAACTCTTTTTAAATGTTATTCCCATAAAGATTCAAGAACTACATCTAACAAAAAAACGGTGAGGTCAGATTGGTACTGTAAAAAGATTTTTACCCAATCTCATGGATTTAAAAAACCTTTTAAAAATAGTTTGGATAAATACCATTAAGTCAAGATGTGGCATGCTGATTGACCAAACAACAAAGATAAATGAAAGATGACATTTATTAAAAGAGTTTTAGGTGAAGGTTGTGTCCGACTCTTCAAGCTCCATTGTGATATTTTTCCCTATGTTACACCAGCTGTAGTACATATTTAACTGGGTGATTTAACAAAAAAATCTATATTTTTAAATATAAACAAAGAATGCCATCCAAACAAAGTTGACCAGGGCTCATTATGAATATATACTTCAAATTGTTGCTCCTAGCTCCTGTTCCTGGTACCTATCCCTTTACCTTTCAGCAGTATGAACACTATCCAGAGTAGGATAGGAGCCCCGGCCTGCTCTGCTGAATCTGGACAGTCTTCAGCCTCAGTGATGTCACTATGCTGCAGCCATTCCCATCAATAACACTAGTCAAATTGGGACTACAACCTTCTGAAAAAGAACAAAAAAACAAAGTTACGCATCTGTAGCTCTCCCTTAAATCCAAAATAAACCCCAAATATATGAAGCTGTGTACATTAGCATGTATCACAGAGTACACATGAAGAAATAATGTATTTTTTATAAAACTCAGGTGGGTTGTGCCCAGATGTCCTGTCACGAAACGGATTGTGGGCAACAGTATAGCTCCTATATGCTAAATAAATTAGTGTAAGGAAGCATCATTGTTCCTCGTTCTAGAGCCTTCCTTACTGCCAGCACTATTGGGAAAGCACCTATTATGGCGACTGCTGACGCACTTCCGGCATGGCATAAGTGTTGTTACCGATGTGAGGTATTTGGACTGAGTCCAGGGGTCTATCTCTGGCAGAGCTATACAAGCTTATTTATGGAAAATGCAATGTGGTCTAACCATCCTCATTCCTTTTCATGAGCTTTAGGCGCCACACCTTATAGGATCTGTTTTTTCATTAGATCAGACACTAAATCATGTTGTGTGAGGAAGTTGTCTATTTCCCCCACTTCTTTAGATGCTTTTGTTGTATTGTCCTATGAATGTCAGAGGATAAATGTTATTTTTAAGATTTACTCTGATCTAATTTAAAAAGTCTTAAAAACCTGTAGTTTATCCTGTGTAGGTTTATACATCTCTTGGTGTAATCATATCTGGACTTTCAGGACTGAAATCATACATATTTGTTTGGTAAAGGGTTGATGACTTTATAGAAGTACATATATTAAAGTCATATATGAAAAAAAAATGATTGATTTATATTTTTATTGTATTGTGACCAATGTGTTTGCATTTTTTCTGTACTTCATACAATCACTCTACCGTCACAAAACCTTGTGCAATCTACAGTCTGTGTCAAAATCACACTTATTTGGCATGATTATTTGTACCTGTAGACTTCGTAGTATCTTAGCTCAGCAGTCGGGCAAATAAAACTGTCTCCCACGGCAGTAACAGTAAACCTGAGTTGTTTACTTACAAAATCAGGTTCATAAGCAGAAGGTAATTTTTTATGGTGTAGCTGGGATGGAATTACAAACCTTTTCTGTAAGAGCAGATGATCCAAATATAAGTTTTGAATTTAGGAAAAGACATAGTTTTTACTATTTACCCGAGATCTTAACTTAGGCAGTTGATGTCAAATAACTCATATAAATAATTTTTTTGAGCCGCATTTTCGCCACTACTTTATAAAGAGGTAGCGGTAGATTTTTGTCAAAATTATAGAGGTGGAAATGTCTCTGAAGTTGCAGCGTCATTACATCAATATTTGTGTTTGATCTTTGACTGTTTACATAAAACTGCCAGCAGTAAAAATTCTGTTCAGGACAATCGCTTTGAAAATTGTACTAATTTCTGTCCTATACTTTGTTGTGTTCATAGTGATTGGTTAATCAGGCTTAAACAACACCAGCAGTTCAAGCTTTTTGAATCCATCATGTAAAAGGAATCTAGCTTTAAGCAAAACATCAGCTAATGACCGGTTTGTTCACCCATTAACAGTTTGATGAATGGTACATTACATTCTGCTCAACTCTAACTTCTTTCAGCTCTTTTCAACACTGTACTTTCTGGGACAGCAAATATCACCAATGAGACATGGTGGTTCAGTTATTGATAACTCAGGATTACATTTATTTGGTTTACTCCGTGACCAACTGACTCACAGGTGGGGCTGTCCTAATGACACTGATAATGCTGAAGTTTTGTTATGTTTTACTGTATTTGCAAAACACTTAGAATATGCAAACAGCAGATTAAGCGCTTTTTTTATTACGACGCACAAGAAGAAAATTCAGCTTTATGAGAAATTGTTTGTTTTTTTTCGTATCAAAGGGATACAGACCTCCAAACTCAGCAGGGCTCTGTGCACACAGAGCTGCTCTTCTTCAGCCACACTTTCAGACCCTCTGTTTGTTTCCTCTGCAGCCTACACCAATCCTACTCTTAAAGCATTTGTACAGGAGTTTTTATTATCTCCGTCCTCTCTCTGCTTCACTCCTTTTGGTTCCTTTCATCTATTATAAGCCCATTATTTCATTGAGGAAGGTTTATGCAAAAGATCAGGAGCCAACAGGTTCGAAAAGCCCTTTATTGAAGATGTGGGTAAACTGCTAAGGTCTGCAGTGGTGATGGCATGTACACTGTCTGCACAGGGAAACAAGTCTGTGTGTTTGTAATGATGATAAGTCTGAGCAAAAAGACACTGAGAGAGACAGAGACGGAGAGCAAGAAGCGTCTTGATTAATCATGATTGACTCATTCAGAGCCAACTCGTCTTTTCCCTCTCGCTCTCTCGCGCTGGCTCTCTTTTATGGCTTGATTACCGAGACGTAGTCTATCTCTCATTACCTACCCTCCTCCATCTCTCACTCTATTTCTCCATCTTTTCTTCCTTTCTCTCCATCTGACAGCTCCCTCCTACTTCCAGCCCTGCTGCTCCAGTTATTCACCCATTCCCCCGGAAAAGAGGCTGTCAGTCTCCATCCCAGGCATCTCCTCATCCATCCTTCCATCCTTTCCTTCATCCATCATCATTGCTCCTCTTCCCTGCTCTTTCCTCTTTTCCGTGTCTAATTTTCTCATTTTTTTCACACTCACTTCACATACATTTACTTCCTTCCTGTATCACCACTTTTTCCTCCACTGAACTCACAATGATCTGTCGCTGTTGTCTTGCAGGCACGCTCAGAGACGTTTCTGTCCATCTATGCAGGCGCCAACTGGAGCTGTTGAAGCAGTCGGTGCTGACAGTACTGATGCACAATGGGAAACCATTCATTCAGCACTTTTACTCTAAAATAGACAATAAGGGATTAGGCTATGAGATTTGTGTTTAAATGTGCATAAGTTAGTATTTATTTGTTACATAAGGTACTGTCTAAAAGGCAAATTAAAACGCTTACATTTCTTTAACAAATAAATAAAGCCATTTCGGGTATTTTTGAGCACTTACCAAATGTTGCCCTTTTATGAAACAGTGAGATGGAGAAAGTCAGCAGAAATTCTGTTAAAAGTTTGCCACAAAAGGTTTCCAAACAATATAACCATGTGGGGAGGAAAAACAACAATCTTAACCCAGAGTAAAATATGGTAATGGCAGCATCATGATGTGGAAGCAGGTCTGATGATCCTTAAATAAGCTTTTAACATAGCTGGTAGAGAAACATGACAAAACACTTTCTCCTGTTTATGTCTTTCTGCACTGTTGACATATGATATGATTAACAAAAATGAACTCTCCAATTTTCAGATATTTGTAAAGTATTGTGAAAATAGCCTGATTCCTTTTATAAATCATGTGCTGCTTTGTGTTGATCTTCTGCGTAAAAATCCCTTAAAAAAAAAGATAAAGGAGAATCCATTTTTTTGCAGTACCATACAGCAAATTTTGGTGTGTGAGCGCCATATGTGTGCAGCAGTGCCAGACTTTAATAGATTAATACTGAAGGAGTTGTAATATGTCTCTTCTCTATAACCATTTAAATCTCATCCTTCTCATATTTCTTTACAGAAGAGTCTTTCTAACCTTTGCTTCTCTCCCATTTTCCATTCTCTTCATCTGCTCACCCAATTTCTGTTCTCTCCTTTTTTTGGTCTTTCATCTACCATCTTCGTTTTCTTGTTTGACTCATAACTGCTCCTGCAGTATCTCCATTACTCACCATCAATCTTTGTCACTCCTCTTCCTCTGCTGAACGTCTTTTCAACTGTTCTTCTTTTGCTTCTCTTTCTTTGACAATGGCTTATAGAAGAAAATTCCAGCTGATAAGATGTCTAAGCTCTTTTCCTTTATACAATCTCTGTACTCTTTGCCACACCATGAAGACACTGATATCAGTCAAGATTTTTGCTTTAGATGTTAAACCGTAGCTTGGATTCATTGAAGTAGTCTTTGGGTTACAAATGGGGATTTCTGCTGTCTTTGAATGAATTTTTGCAGCCCCAATTTAAAATGATTAGTCTTTTATGAACACATTTTATTTTATAATAAAGACCTCAAGCAACAACAACAACCTGCAACAAGAGTAAATATTTTATTCTAATTAAACCTAGAAAATGAGTTTTTTTCTGTGTAAGCAGGGGTTGATGTTAAGGATTTTTACCACTTGCCCTTTGGGCAAGTGACTTTCACATTTCGTTTGCCCAGAAACAATTTTTACTAGCCCAGTATAATGTTTGATAAATACAGTTCCTAAAATTCATTTTTGTATATATATCAATTAAACATGTTTGTATTTTTTAAGTTTACAGGTTCCTAGTGTGTATATGCATGCGTCAGATAATAAACTCAAGCCTACATCACCGTGTTAACATGCTTTTCAATCCTTCCTGCACATTCTTTTCAAACTAAACTTTGCTTTAAACTGTTGTGTGCTTGGAAAAATATAAATTGTAATGTTAAAAATCTAAAAACAACTTGACAGGTTAAAAACTTAAGATAAATCACAAGACAGAAGTCAATGTCACAAATTTATTTTAGAGTCACGGTATGTTTATACAAGATAATGCTATTAATATATTGTGAGTTTTCTAGAGAATAATTATACATAGTTATTTTATACAGGGTTTCCACAGTCTTACATAATTTCAGAATTCCCTGACTTTTAATTGACTCAGGATTAGTTTTCCCTGACAAAATAAATGCAGCAACAAGACAATAATAATAACATAACAGCTCACCAACTTAACATATTTAGCTATATAACATTTAAATGCACCTCTGCAATGTCTAAGAAAAAAAAAATTATGAAATTTTATGAAGATTTTGTAATGTATGACCTGAATCACTGTACAGAAGACTGCCATATGATAGCCATATTTACACTGTGTCAGGATTTGGTGTGGATTGAGGACCCAAAAGCAGAGGCAAGTAGGCAGAGGTGAATTTAGGTGGGTTTAATGAGGTTTACAGGTACGGAGGCAGGAATTAAAGATCCAACAAAAATAACAAACAAACCAGAACCAAAGAGACATCAGGGGAAACCAAACTCTAGGAGCCAGGGAGAGACGTGGTAAGCAGATAGACGTTAGACGAGGATCCAGCAAACAGGAACTGAAGAGGGAGGGCTTTTAAAGGGGACAGAGACAAAGAGAGGACTAATGAGATGATTGAAAACAGGTGAGGACAGAGCAGAAAACAGAGCTAGGGAAAGAGGACACAAGAGGGCAGCAGAGGACAACAAATGGAAAACCAGGAAGACAGGAACCAACAAGAAAATAATAATTAAACACTAAGACAAGAAGCAAAGTAAAGCTGAATACTCTAAATAAACATAACAAAACCAAGACTGTGACACACTGTGCGCATGGCATACAATTATACCAATTTTCCTAATCCCTGACAAATAATTTTTAATCTAGGGTTATCTGGGTGGTGGGTGAAATGGGTGGAGGGTAAAATAGCCTTGTTGTTGTTTTTTAGCCTGCCAAGTCGAAAAAAATATGTCTGATTCGCGCCGGACAAAAATCACGCCATCTGGCAGAAAATCACGCAGCTTTTTGAAATCACGCGAGAATGTGTAAAAAACAAAAAAAATGGCGCCGGCAACGCTTCTGGGTGGTTTTCAGCGAGTGTCGCTGATTTTAAAGTAATTTTGAGTCATAAATATTTTTTTTGTGATCATTGAACTTGCCAGGCGGGCAAATACAACGAAATTTGTACTCTCCCGACAATAAAAACTACTTGCCCTACGCGATCGGGCGATGGTTAACATTGACCCCTGGTAAGGTATACATGCACTATCCTTTTTATACAAATCAGCAATGGAATGGGTGAGAGCGCAATTGTTTTTGTTATACCGTACATATGCACACACATATGTATAAAGTTTGTCCAGTTTTGTGTCGATTCAACCATATCATTTGGGTAGTTGTACCGCTGAAAGAATCAATGCCTGTCCATTTTAAGCTCATTGGTAGATATGAGTCAAAACTAGAATTTCCCCGTTGTGGGACAATAAAGGGATTTTCTATTCTATTCTATACCACATTTTTACTGATAGAGTTAAAAGTTATTGGTCCAAGGAGTCTAACAAGGGTTGCAAGACATTTAGAAGAGAAACCGACTCACAGCATCATAGACCCCCCACCATAGGCAGCAATGGGGATGAGATCAATTTCATGCCTGGATTTTTTTATTATTTTTTTTGTCTAACTGGAATTTAGCAAGCTCCAGGATGGCAAGGCCTTGGTCCTGACATGTCCTCATATCACTTGGCCCCGATTAAATGTCAATTTGTGGTTGTGTTGTATACATTTCTGTGAAAGCCAAAAAGTGCAAAATCATAGATTGCTTTTACTAAATATTTGGAATAATTTATTTTTATTTCTGCAAAAAAGATTGGATAAGACCATTTGAAGTCATGGTTCTGCTATAGTAAAATGTTTCTTTTAGGGTGTTGTTAATAGACATAAAAATGTGCCTTTGGTCTTCACTCTCTTTCAGGTCAATCCTCTTCCACACACAATAAAGTCTTGAACTTGATATATTTGCTTCAACAAAAAAGGTTTATGGAGAAGTGCTTGAGAGACATTATCTAGAAGAAATGTTGCAAATTATAGTATTCATGGGACAAAATGTAAAAAAAAGGTTTAAAGGGTATCGATATTTATGGAGGTATTTCTTTGCTGCACATTCAGCATCACTCAGTAGTTTTCAGATGACAGGAAGAAAAAATGCCCCGGTGCCCTTTTTTCCATTTTGATTTCCTCTCTGTGTCCCGCTCCCTCCCCTCTGTTCCTCGCTGCAGTGTCTCTGCCCCCACAGGTAATGTTGTTCAGTGTCGAGCCCTCCCCTGTGTGGTTAGTGGGCTGTTACCCAGCTGCCTCTGATATTTCCTGCCTGTCACTTCCAATCCCTGTGACAGCGTCCCTAAAACACACACACACCTTATTCTTTTCTACCACACTGTAGTCTGGAAGTGTTTAGATCAAAAGTCTTGCATTAATATACATCAGGGATGTATTTGACACACAAACCCACAAAACACACAGACAGAAACACTTCAACATATGCTGATTGTCTTATATTTCTGTATATTGTCAGTGTAGATGCATGTGTGTAATCAGTTATCACAATAAGACACACACGCAGATAATACTGGCACAGCAGAGGAATTAACTTCCTAATGCTAAAAGCCAAATTCTTTTAACAAGGCTCCTCTCTCTTTTGTTTCACCCCTGTCCTCATTCATAGTCCTCCACACACCTCTTCATCTCCTGGTAGCTTGGAGAGAATCCAAGTCCTACTCATTTCTATCTGTCTCCTGTCCTCATTATTCCTCTTGTGCCTCATCTCCCAGCATTCTCCACTATAAATATGCTCAAGAAATAGGCCACTATCATATCTACTGCATGTAAATACACTCATAGTACATCTTGATATAGAATCGTTTTTTCCTTTTTGTTGTTGAAATAGTGAAATACCAGCTAAATCCAAAGACCGTCTTGATTTATCACAAACTTAATTTTTTTTATGAATTTGAAAAATCAATTGAAATTGAAACAGTGGATTGTGGCGTTTGCTTGCAGTATATTACCATATAAATAAAGAACAAGGTAGGATTGTCACAGACATTTCCATATAGTAGTGGCCATAACTAGGAGCTTTTTATCAGCTTTTCTTTGCGACCCACATAGTGTAGCACAGTTACTAATGTGATACTAAATTGTAAGGGTATACCAGCCTATAATGCATTTAGACCTTTTTAGATTTTATAAAGTCAATACAATATTATTTGTAAATAATGTGATTAGTTATATCATGCGGCATAATTGCAATCCATGGAGCAATTTGGAAAGTACTTTTGTAATCTTCATACATCAAGCGTTTGGGTTTGGGGTGTCTACTTAGTCGTTTCTGAGCTAGAAAAGTGATTTTGCACCAGGCAGACATAAAGTCTGTGGTCAGATTATAATTATAAATCGGCAACAATGGCAAATATCATAGATATTACATACTATATAAACTTTTTAACGCCATAATTAGGGGTATCTCTGCTATCAGTAGTATCAGTAAGGCTAATGTGGTCATGCATCCATCAACTTGGCAGAGAAAGACAAAAGCTTTGTCAGCTTTAGCTCCTGCTATTGTGAAAACCTAGTGACACCTAGTGCTTTAGTGTTCTGAGTGCTATTTGTTTGCTATCCCAACAATATATCCATAATTATATATTGTTTTTCGCCTTTTTTCACTTGATTTTAGACTTTTACTCTTTCTTTTCCCACCTCTACTTGGTCTTGTACATATGCTTCCCCCGTAGACGACTTTGGCTCTTCATTGTTCACTCATTGGACACATTCCCAATACCTTACAGAGCAAAAACAGAGTAAAACACATAACAAATACAATAAACCAACAGAGCGAAATAGTTCAATCTCAAAAGCTTTTTATGCAACCAGAGGAAACTAGTAAGGCCATTCTGTCTGACTGTCCCTGTATTATTCTGAAATGGACTGCTGATCTGTTTTGGCCCTTTCCCAATTAATTTTCTAGATAGGCACCATCATTCATTAATCTGATATTCAAAAAATAAAACTGAGTTTGTTCATCCTAACACAATTGAAATAGGCAACCAGTCGTTTGATCCAGCGTCTGAAGGAGAATCAAAAGTTACAGATTGTTTTATATTGTATGTAAATATCTGCTTTTCGCTGTATCTTTCTTTAAAGATATAGAAAAAGCATTTAATAAGCTTGAACGTATTTACTTATTACGTGTAACCCCCATTGTTCATTTTTTTGTGAATTCTAATTAACTACTTAAAAAGTAAGAGTGTTTTATTTTTCCTCTTTGAAGTTTCTTTCTGTTTGTTTCAGTAATCACTGTAGGGTAAATGTAAAACTAAATGAAAAACCTAAATAACAATAATTAAATAAACATTGAATTATGTTTTCTCTTTGATACTCCTGGTATGTTTTTTTTTCTCATTACGCCAAAGTTTGTTATAAAAATGTAATGCATAAAATAAATGACGACATCGGGACAATTTGCTGAAATGCAGCAGAAAACAATGAATTTAGTGAAATAGTGAAACACATGATGCACTACATCAGGTATGGATTATCAGTGGGAGGGGCAGTGATTGCAGAAGGGCTGCTGGTGTGACGAGCATCTACAGTTAACAGGTTCACGACCAGCCCCATCCCGTCCATCACTCCAGCCTCACCGATCCTGCCAAGTGTCCCAAGTGGCCCCACTCTGTCTGCTCACCTCTGTTGTTTCTGGAAAGCACTTTCATCCTGATCCTCATCACTAATTCATCCGCTTACAACCTCCATCCATCAGAGCTAGATCAAGTAGAAAACACCTCAGGCTAACTCTCTGCAATGCTCGTCTGACTTCCATTTCTCTCCCATGACACCTTCTCTGCTTCTGTTAGCTTTTTTTCCACATGTTTATACAGAAACTCCTCATTTTCCATTCATTTCTATTTTTTTCTTTTTGTCTTTCTGTTTGCTGCTGTTTTTTCCCCCATTCCAAATCCTTTTTTGATTATCCCTACTTTTATGATTGGTCTAATAAAAAAAACCAAGAATTACGGCGAGTGCTAGTGACAAGATAATGGCCTTTGTGTAGTTCTTTTAAACACAGCTATGCTAATGTTAGACTCCATCAGCTGCTTTGTGTCGCTTCACAAAGATACACCTGCCAACACTCTACTGCTGAATTCAACTTTTGTTGGTTTTCTTTTCTTTCTTAGATTGAATTAAACATTTATACAAGTCTTCCACCAAGCCTCTGAACTTAGATCAAGGTTCCAAGCAGTCAGAAATGCTGCTCATCCTGTGGAAGATGCTTAGACTGTTTCTGTTTTGACAGGATTTAATCACTGTTTCATAAAACATATTATTTTCCTCCAAAATTGGTCTGTTGTTGCCATTTCAAGGTTTTTAATGACATAAAAAAAGACGGTTGGCTGTAAAAATGTGCTTTTATAGAAAATAACTGTTTTTAGCAAGATCTCTAACCTGCTTCCAAGTATTTGTTTGCCAGCTTACATTTAGAAACAGCAATTAAACCTCAATTTGAAAGCATCACCTAAGTCTCTTAAAAACATTGTAACCAGTCTCTTAGAAGTTTTCTTTAACTCTTAAATTGGACAAACTATAAAATGAAAACGGATTTTCATAAAATCTTTTTTCCAAAACAACCTTATGGATCTTGGAACCATAAGCAGAACTGCCCATCAGGATAAACTGAGAGTGCATTTAACAAATAATTCGGAGGTAGCAGTATGTTTTCATATTTTTCTTTTGTACCCTCTGATACACAGCTGGATTCACAGGCTGCTAAATGACTGTGAGCTGACCAGATCCTACTGGTGCAAAACACCCATAAACATTGACACTTCCACCTCCATTGTAAAACCTCTTAACACCCACCTGAAGTTAAGTAATCCTCGCCTTTTTGCATACCCAAACAGAAAAGCAAATATCTGCGGAACTGTGGGCCCAAATTACATGTGTTATACATCGTTTGAAAGCTAAAAAGTAAAAGAAAAACATTTTTTTTTAAAAACCTGCGGCAGTTAAATCATGACTCAGACTTTTTTTTCTTTTCTTCTTGAAAATAATAGGTATATTTTGAATAGCAGTAGACATACATGCTTGAAAATAGGCATGTGTCATTGTTTTACATTTATTCTGCATTATGTCAACAACAACTGCAGAAAATTACAGTTCCAGAGCTGTGGGAATTAACTTGACTCTTAAAATCTTAGAAAACATTTGAGGGAACAGGATATGAAGTACAGTGATTAAAATAAGTATTTGAACATCCTACTATTTTGCAAGTTCTCCCATTTAGAAATCACGGAGGGGTCTGAAATTTTCTTCATTATGCATATCCACTGTAAGATACATATATATTTTTTTTATTCTTATCGAGAAATCACAATGTATGATATTTTTTTTTACTATTTATTTGTATGAGAGATTACCTGAGAAAATCAATGTTAATATTTGGTACAGTAGCCTTTGTTTGAGGAAAAAATCTTTCGTTTAGTTTTTCACCAAGTTTGCACACACTGCGGGAGGGATGTTGGCCCAATCCTCCACACAGATCTTCTCTAAATCAGTCAGGTGTCACCAAGAAACACACAGTTCGAGCTCCCTCCAAAGATTCTCTATTGGGTTTAGGTCCTGAGACTGGCTAGGCCACACCAGAACCTTGATATGCTTTTCACAGAGTCCCTCCTTGGTTATCCTGGCTGTGTCCTTCGGGTCATTGTCGTGTTGGAAGACCCAGCCTTGAACTATCTGCAATGCTCTAACTGAAGGAAGAAGGTTGTTCCCCAGAATCTCGCAATTCATGGCCCCAATCATCCTCTCCTTAATACAGTGCAGCCACCCTGTCCAATGTACAGAAAAACTCCCCAAACCACGATGTAACTAAACATAACTAAAGACGGCCCAGTGCAGGAATTCAGAAGTGTGTAATAAGAACCAGGGAGCTTATATACTGCGGGAAGTTTGGAGAAAGGCATAGAGTGCAGCGGTGAGCAACCAGGTGGAAATAAGAAACAGCTGAGGAAGAATAAAAATAAAGGAGCTAAGGAAGGTAGAGTTAACTACAAAGCTGAACCTAAAGAAACCTCAGGGATAATCTGACAGAAATATTCTGAATAATAGAACACAAGAATAAACTCCATTAAGGAGCGGACTAAAACTGAAATGCAAAATAAGGACAAACATCAGGGTGATCAAAATAAATAGACCCAAAAAACCCGAAAACAACTTTTGTTTCGGGTTTACAATGTCAGCTTGAATCTGTCAGTATTGAGCAAAATTGTGTTAGATATATTTATCTCCAGTTAGTGTTAAAAAACAAACAAAAAAATAGGCTGTCATATATGGACACACTGTATATATCCCATGCACCCTTTTCTTCCTTTGGCACCTTCTTCTTCTCCTTTGACTATTTGAGCTGATGTAATGAGTAAATTTCTCCATTGTGAGATCAATAAAGTCAATCATTCAAAAAAGAAAACTAATCACAGAACTACCTAACTATATGACTGAGATAATAGGTAAAAAATAAATCCTGGACTGGTTTAAAATAAACTTTTATTTTTCTGTCTATACTGTGAAAGTAAATCTTTTATTGAAATGCTTTTTTCTTTAAAAGTTGCATTATTACATTTGACAGAATCAGTCTAATCCAGGTTTCCTCTTTTGTACCATGTCCTTATATAGCTATAAATGAACATGAAACAGCAATACTAAAAATGTTGCTGCTTCACTACAAACCACTATTTTTAAAAGCAGAAAAGCTTTTTATTCCTTATTTATCAGACGTTTATGCTTCTGATAAATAGAAGCTATCCCTGTCTGGTTACTACTGCCATATCTCCTGGTTGCTGCATGCATGTGATTGTTAAAAAAAGACATTTTCTCCCAAGTAAATGTCCTGTCATTTAAATTTCTCGGTTGTCAGCGGTAAATATGGAGGTTTTCTACAGATCTGTGTTGAGATGGAAGAGCTAACATTTTTTGAATTGCCTAAATTGGACTCTAGTCTCTGTAAATGTCTCTCTGTGTTTTTGGTCTTTTTTGGCCTATTCAAACTTTTTTTTTTGGCCTACATTTTATTTTTCTCCTCAATACTACCTGCCTTACTGCCTCGTTTATTTATTTCTGCCTTCTTTTGCTATGTATCTCGGTTCTCTCCTTGCAGACAGCCATGTGCAGCTCTGTAAATGGCTGTGTGCTTTTTGATTGTGATGTGGTGGGACTGTGGTTTGTTTGCGCTGCCAATGCGGTTCCCTATGCTTACCAGCCTGCTATTTAACCCTGTCTGGACCCAACTGACTCGGTCAGATGGTTGGTTGACTGATTGCTAAAAAAAAATGGGGACACTTGAGCAGACTTACCAAGACAACTAGACAACAAAGCCCACAGTTAAAATATTTTTATTGGCCTATTTCTGCTAGTTATTTGACCCATGTTGCCACCAAGCCTTTCCAGCATTAAGTTTAATCCTTATGGTTGTCTAATATTCCAAGTAGATTGTGCAGCAAACCATTCAGCAATTTTTTATATTTGCAATAAATGTAAAAGACAAATGGTTCACACTTGATCATTTATGTAGATGATATCTAAAAGATGTCTAGATCCCTGATTATCAGTTTTAATCCTCCCAGGTTCATCTTATTCTCTGCTTCAACCAAAATTTAACCGAATCAACAAGTGTTGGCAGAAGTTAACTAAAATCTCTTGACATGTTTCCTTTATTGATCTAATTGAATTGTCTCTGTTAAGTGGCTTGAGATGACAAGTGTTGTGAATTGGCACTATATAATAATATATTGAATAATAAACTGAATGGAATTTAATTGAATTCCTTACAGTTTAAGCATTAGCACCAGAACCAGTTTTTACCTTCTTTAAGCAAAGAACAGGTTTGCGTTTTTTTCCCACGATGGGGATCAAAAACCAAATCATTCTCTGATTTTATATCACCATAATGATCATCAAAATACTGCTGTTAACAGTTCAGAGTCATGACCTCCTGCTTTCAAAGCTGAAAGAGATTTTGACATAAAAGTGTACGATTTCAGAGGAGCAAGGCATCTTACAACAATGTCTTATTGCTTGTGTCATTTTAGGCTTTTAAGATCCATTTTAACCTTGGATTTTGTTTGAAGCCCCTTCAAAGGCTTCATCTCCTCCCAAAACACCAGTCTGCCCATTTTCGACTTTATAAGGGAGCCCCAGACATTAAAAGTCAACAGAATGTATGAACTGTTCATATAATGTGGAAATTTTTCACAAACAGAGGGGGTGCTAGTATATTTGGTAAAGACTCTGTCTTTCAACAGGACTACAGACTTCTACCAGGAGAAAAACTTTCCTCCATTGAATCCACTATGAACCATGAAACATCCAACAGTTGATCAGCTGCCTGCAGGATTTAATAAAATCATTTTTTTTGTCTTTTTTTGTCTTGTTTCCTCATTTCTAAACAACATTAAACCTGCTTAAGATTTAAAAGAATGAGATTTATTTTTTTTCCCCTTGTCCTAAGATTTTGAACAAGAGTGCAGACAGTTATTAAAAGCCTCACTATGATATTTTAATTTCAGTCTTAGTAAGCACCGAGTTTCACTAATCATTGCTTTTGTAGAAAGCTGATGAAAAATGTGGGGATAGAGAGTTTTTAGACTTAACCTAATCCAAAATATATTATCACTTTATCAATGTTTCTGTTTCCAAAAGCATTCCAAGCGTATTATTTTAATTGAACAAACTTTAAACATGCCTGCCCTTATCGGCCCCAAGTCCTTTGAACCCATGTTGCAGGGATGCAGGAATGTGTGATGGGAACTGAGCTGCTCTGCCCAGTCTCAAATTGTGAGCCTGTCATTCTGTCCTTATCTCTTCCCTAACTAGAATATTTAACAATTTTTGACCCAAAGGTTTTTTAAACTACACCAACTGCTCTTCCAAGAACATAAAGACAGCTTTTGGGTAAAGTAAAGAGTACAACAATGGAAATTCAGTTTCTTCACAGGTTTTTCCTGCAGCTGGATGAAGCAGAGTTTAATAGCCTCTATGATGGCGGATCTTGTGACTTTTCATTTTATTATGTAGATGGAAACATATGGTAGTGTGAAATAAGGTGGGGAAAAAAGAGAAAGCGTTATTTTCTTTTAATAGAACATTATTCCAGCTGTTTAGTGCACTACAGGGAACTCTCTCATAGCCCCCTGGTTGGCCATCGATCAACAGAAAGAAAAAGCAAATGAAAGTGAACAGGTGTTGGGTAAAGAATTGGGAAATTTAAAAAAATAAGGTACATTTCCTAGTAAAGAACTGTTGTATTTAAGAAGTGAACAGTTGAGACCCCTAAACTAAAGAGGAAGAGGGAATTTGAGGGGGAGAGTTTCCAGAGGGTGAATGCTGGAACCCATAGCAGGCCATGTTGATTTCATTAGATTCAGCCGTGTTGTATTTGCACTGGGTTTGGGATTAGGCTGCAAAACAAACAAATTTTTACCAAGAACATGCCAAGTTTAGTTCGAGATAAGCCTAGTTTCTGTTTTATATCATGTTCATTGCTGGCAATACTAAATTAGTCCTCAAATATCCTGTTTGATCTGACATTCAAAGCTCAACATGATCTGATGTAAGAATAACAAACAGATTTTCGCCTACAGAACAATAAAAAACCTCTGGTCTGATTTTTTTTATTTTATTTGAAGTGAATTTTGATTTGACGATGAATTACTATTGTCTAGAGCTGAACTAGACACATGCTTTCAGGGGTAGAAGGGGAGAAACCTTCTGTGAAACCTTGTAAAAGTCAAAAGTAATCATAGAAATAAGAAAGAGAATCATGGGCCCCACAACTCTGGTTCAACTTTCATCAGTCTAGTTTGGATGTGCAACCTATATCTGGTCAAGAAACTATGTCGTACAAATAGCATTGTATTGTCAGAAAGCTGTTCAGGAAGGAGGAAGGCTCTACTTTCTAGAAATGAATGTGTTTTGGTGTTAAATCTGCAACTCAAACCCAGAACAAAAGCAAAAAAATAAATACATGGAGATGCTGGCTGAAAACAGTTAGCACTGCTGATGTTAAAAGGCCACTAAGAGAGGAGGAAGGCATTAAAATCTGAAAGCCATATATGAAACTACAAAAAAACGTCGGACAAAGATCTATATCTTTGGAGACAATGAGACGTGCTTAGTCATAAGTGTTACATTTGGTGGAAAAATAGGAATGTGGCTAAGCTTGAGAACAACACTGGTGATGGAATCAAGTTGTAGTGAATTCTCTTGGTGAACTTTACAGAGTAGATGGCATCATGGTCAAAGAATATTATATTACTGTCCAAACTAAGCTGGGTTTGAATGTTCAAGCTTCTTTGTCAGTTAGGAGTCCAATTACGACAAAGGGACCACGAAACCCAACTATATTTAAAGACAGCTACAGTGGATGAGTGGATATGCATAAAGCTGCCCTGATGCACTTATAAGCCTGTTCTGTTTGTTTATGCTAGCTAATGCAGCCCTCACCACCCCTTAGAAACGCACAACAACATCAGCTAACTTCAAGGTTCTGTTTTAGAGTCAATCTTTTAGAAGCTATTTATTTACTGAGGGCTGCACCAAGAGATAAAGTTTGTAACACTGTTGCCTTGCAGCAAGAAGGTCCTAGATTCAGTTCCTGACATAGGAGCTTTCTCCATGCAGTTTGCATGTTCTCCGAGTGCATGCTTGGGTTCTCTCTGAGTATTCTGACTTATTCCACAGTCCAAAAACATGACTGTTAGGTTAATCGATGTGTGTATGCATGGTTGTATGTCTATGTGACTGAGTGGTGACGTGCCCAGCATGTACCTTTACTTTAACTTTTGTGGATGGATGGATGGATGGATGGATGGATGGATGGATGGATGGATGGATGGATGGATGGATGACAGTGTGTGCAGCAGGGCAGCCAACAAACCGGACTTAGTTTGTCGGCTTAATTAGTTAGAAGCTTGTGGGAGGAGATTAAAAGTTTTATTCCTGTTATACAGTGTAAAGGTCATGCCACTTCATGCAATTTAAATGTATATAATCTTCTATGTTTGACTATTTTAGACACCATAATTAATCTTAAATCAAAAGACAATCGTCATATTAATGTTAGACTTTGAAAAAGTTTTTTTTTCTCCATATGAATATCTGATTTCATATCTGTGAAGATTCTCAGTCATCCAGCTCACGGTCAAGCTTGAAAAGTTCAGTTTAGGCAGGTGGAGGTGAAGCTTTCTAGGAGATGTTTTGCCTCTGATCTAAGAGGCTTCTTCAGTTTCTGATTTTAGTTGTTCATGTGCACTGAAAAACTTACACTGAAAGGGAGGATGCAATTGTGCAGTTTTGCTGTTTACAATACAATGAAATAAAAATATGCAATGGTCTCAGAATGTTGCATGCACTTTGCTAAAGTGCATTTGCTAAAGAACTAGTGACTGTGTGTCTAGAGGATGTAAGTCAACTATATCAGTTGACTTACATCCACTGATATAGAATGTAAGCAGACTAAACCTTCACAACTGTCTTCAGTGCTATTGATGCCCATTGCCTATAGATTCTCTGTCAAACAGTTTTTTCACTGTCTGACCCTTTCTTTCAACTGTCCTTCTTGTTACAGATTTTCAAACTGACAGCTATAAGCAAGACAAGGTAAAAAAAAAAAAGAAGCCATTACCTCAGTTTTATAACATCTGGAGAGATGAGGAAGTTAGATTGATGCAACAAGAGACACATTAAACCTTTATGTTTCTCTGGTTGCATGCATCCCCTGTCTTCATGGTGCCTCCATGAAGACAGTGGATGTTTCTATTGATAGAAAGACATTTGTTTCCTTTTCTGTGGGTTATTCAGATTCAGGTATTTGATAATGTTTTATATTTTTTTTGTTAGTTCAATATATACATGATAAGCAAACATTCACTGTACACGGTTCAAAGTTTTGCTTGAACTGATGGACTGATGGAGTCAGCAGAGTGTCTAGCATTCTGACTCAATGTCTGTTGACAGCTGTGGAACAGTGGGCCAGCCAGCTCCAGTCCCTAAGGGGGGTTGGGGGGGTGGGGGCTCACTCCGTCACAGGGCAGACTGGCTGGATGCTCGCTCAATGTCACTTTGACACTTTCTCTCTCAGCAAACCCTGATTTCACAAAGGAAGATGTGTCATAAAATAAAGGCAAATACTTCACAGTTCCTTTCTGGAGTTTTTACTCATAGTAATGCAAGAATATGACAATGACAAGGATCAATGAAAACGACCTGTTGACAAAAGGGTTAAAGCTACAGTGTGTAATAATTACAGGGATATACAGTCAGATATGTAATATATTATACATAACTATGTTATTTATCATCATCTACGAGCTCAGCCTCTTAACCTTAATATTTGTGTTGCCTTAGAATTCGTTATTTATAATTACATAGGAGCGGGTCTCGCAGCCATGGAGGCAGACATCTTTGCGCTACGGCAGCGCAGAGGCAACAAATTAGCGACTGCGAGATCGCCCATTACGCTCGAAAGTAACTACGGCAAGTTGAGAGAGATGAACTGAGACGGTACTGAAATCTATACCCTACACAGACTAATGAAATACTGTCTGTAAAATTATCTATGTAAGCAAACCTCATCACTTGAGAAGGTAGGTGATGTGGACATCGTGGAAGACATTTTGTCCCGTAATGCTCGCCGTACTGTTGGGGGGGAGAAGCGGTGGGGGGGAGATGTTCATGTTGCTGCGGTCTGCAGTCTGGACGTTAGATGTCGCTAAAAATTACACACTGTAGCTTTAAGCCATTTCATAAGCTTGTGGACACCAGAGAACAACAGTGACAACAAGAAAGAAAGAAAGAAAGAAAGAAAGAAAGAAAGAAAGAAAGAAAGAAAGAAAGAAAGAAAGAAAGAAAGAACCATTGAGCCAATGAATGATCAGTGTTGACCCATCCTAGAGGTCAACCAAAAATACTTGAAGAGAGCAACAACATTTCCACTTTCTTTCAGAACAAAATCGTATCTATATGCCTCACGTGTCTCAGTTAAAGTTAGTGTGTACATTAACAATAAGAAAAGCTGGACAAAAATCTTATCCATTTTAGAGCTCCTTCTTAGAGTTCTGGTCGTGTTATGTTTCCTTCTTTTCTAGTTTTTTATGGTTTAAGTCTTATTTTGTTGTGTTCTATGGTTTTTTTCTCAGTTTACTGTGTCAGTCTTGGTTCTGTTAGTGTTCAGTTTTGCTTTACTCCTTCTTTTCTAGTTTTAGTGGTTTAATTTTTATTTTTCTTGTGTTCTCTGGATAATTCTTAGTTACTGTTTCAGTCTGGGCTCTGTTATGATTTTCTTTTGAGTATTCAGTTTTACTTTGCTCCATGTTTAATAGTCTTAGTGGTTTAATTCTTATTTTGTTGTGTTTTCTAGTTTTTATTTGTTGCCCTCTGCTGCCCTCTTGTGTTCTCCTTTTTCCCTAGCTCTTTTCCTCTCCTGCTCTGTGCACACCTGCTCCCAGTCTGCTCATTAGCCCTCTCTTTGTTTCATGCTCTGTTCGAAAACCTAGGACGCGTCCTTAGAAGACCGGATTCGAAGGCCGATGACGTCATAGCGTGGCGCCGAGGTCTGGTTGGATTCCAAGAGTCCTCGTTATGCTGTCTTAAAACGCGCCCTTCTTTTTGCCCGATTTGAAGGACGGGTCCGACGTATCCTCGGTATCCTTGGATATCCCAGGATTCATTGCGAGACCAAGCAAGCCGTGATCAGAGGAAAGATTACTTGGCGCCGAACAGTGGTGAAAATTAGAAGTTCAGTTTAATATAATACAACTCTGTGAATAGTTCCCTCTGTGATTAATGAAAATAGTTGTTTTAATAGTTATAGAGTCAGATATGAGGCGGTAAAGTTTGATTTATCTAAAGGTTTTTATCTGTTACTGTGTAAATGGGTTTGGCTGTAATTTAAGGACAGATTCTAATATATCTGCAGTGTGGGGACTATAAAGCTGATAGCATTTTTATCTTTTTATTGCTATTTTTCACAATATGCTTAACTAAGTATTTTTTGTTGTTGAATATTAGAGATTTTGCAGATATATTTTTTATACATATATTGTTTAGATTTACTTGTATATTTTTTACCCCTTTTATAGAATAGAATAGAAAATCCCTTTATTGTCCCACAATGGGCAAATTTACAGCAGCAGAAAGATTATTGAAAATGGTCACACAATAGAATAAAGAATAACATAATAGGGAAGAGTTAAAATATAAACAATACAATTCTGTAAAGTGCTTTAACAATATAAAACTGGAGAATAAATAACTAATATGCAGCTATGGACATTTTTACAGTAATGGATTTTTTAAAATAGCAACAACATCAGAGATGTGCAGAATGACAGCATCATGTTAGTTAACTGACTAAAGTTTCTATCATTACATTTGATTTTATTTGTTCCTGCTCCCGGTGGTTGGAACCTTTATTCCACTCTGGATTCTTGTGAGTGTAGTCTTTGTTCACTTTACAATAAAAAATAAATAAATGAACAAACAGTTTTGAAAACTTCGGTTTTCATTCTTTTCCTGCTTTGTGTGTCAACTTTCACGGTTGCTAAGCAACAGAGCGTACGGCAGTAAAACCCGCCGAAGGGTAGACCTGTTCGAATTCACAGCCAAAACTCTTCCGGTCTCCTTATTTTCAAGGACTTCGAAGGATCCAGTCTAGGTAGACCGCATCCTTGGAGGATGCAGCCTAGGTTTTCGAACAGAGCCATAGTCTCCTATAAATACTCTCTCTCTGTTCTTCTTTGCTGGGTCCAGTCAAACTTCCTCCAACTCTGTCTCTCTGAGCCTTCCTCCTTGTGATTGGGATCCCCCTGATATCTCCTGGTTTCCTGTTAGTTTGGACTTTGTTTTTGTATTTGGATTTTGGATAACCTGCTTCTGCATTCATTTAACTCATCATTAAATCCACAAGAAATTCACCTCTGGCTCCCTGCCTCTGTTTTTGGGTCAACTAACCATAACCAAATCACGACACTCCTAGTGTCAAACAACTTCTGACTAAAAAAGCTAAAAATGTCTGTTTCAGATCTGCAAAAAACAAAGACACAAAAAAAACTGGTGCAAAAAACTAACTTGTTTCAGAAGAATATCCTTTTGCAAAAAAGTCATCCTGGAAGTAGTGGTGTTATTGTCTGCAGCTGTTTGGCTTCTTTGGGACTTGATCAACTTGCTGTTATTGATCAAAGCAGAAATAGTGTTGTCAAGCAAAAACCCCTGGATGAAAATGTCCTGCCACCAACTGATGATCTTGAGCTCAAGTGTGGGGGATCAGATGCTTGGGAGGTTAGATCAAGGGTCCCCCCCCCCCTTCCATTAAAATATTCTATTCTCTTTCCTAATATTTTATTTTGTTTTGTTATTAAACGGCACTGCGTGTCATTGTTAATGTTAAGCTGAAATCTCATAAGAGTATATTGATAACTGTTCTGGCTGAGAGATTGAAATGAGTTTAGAAAGGGATTTGTTTTGAACAGGCATTTTAGGGCACCTTGGGGTCCAAAGTTTTCTGTTGGAGAAGAAGCTCAGAAGTTGATAGCAGCCATAGTGTGATGCACGTCAGATATACGAATGCTGTTTGTATTTCCAGAAAAAAAGAAAAAGTAAAAGAAAATTTAAAACCACCGCATGTCACGACGTTACTTTGTTCGAGTGTGCAACAAAATATTGGAGGTCCCACCGAGATTTATATCAGCGCTTCGCCGCGGGACTTTTCTTTTGAGTGATGCTGACTGTCGGAGCGAGCAGCAGTGGGAGCGCGCAGACGCTGGACGCGCCCGACACGGAGGAGCTGGTGGAGACCGTCTCTCAGCGGCTGTGGCTCTTACAGGTGGATCAGCTCAAAGAGGTGTGTTCAGAAGCGAAAATCCAAAGCGGTCATTCTGGAACAAGGCGAGCGTTGATACGATTAATAACAGAGTCCATAGATGCTGTGATTAACGATGAAGAAGAGGAGGTGGGGAGGTGCTATCTGAAGAGAATGCTAAAATCAATTGAACTGATATCACAGCATTCTGAAGTTACTGCTGAAGCGATGGCAACGAGTTACACGTCAGAGAATGCCCAGGCTGTAACTGAAATGAACTTAGCAGAAAAATACTCACAACTCCACCTTAACAACCAAGCTTTGCAAGAGAAAGTACGGAGGTTAAATGAACACATAAATAGTAAACCTCAGAGAACAGTGACTGAAAATGTGATGACAACAGCAGCAAATAGGCTTCCAGAAGTGACCATACGGAGGGAATTTAAAATATGTGGTCAGATAGGGGAGAAGGGTCAGAAAGACAGGCTCTCATACACAAATTTAATGCATCAGATTGAGAGAGGCCTGTGTAAAGGACATAGTGAGGCTGAAGTAATCGAAGCTGTAATAAAATCAATCAGCCCTGGGTTAAGTATTCGTGACATGCTGGAAATTAAACGTGATCTGACCCTGTCCCAGCTCAAAGCCATTTTAAAGGGACACTTCAAAGAGGATAGCTCAGCTGATATCTATCAAAGACTAATAAATATCACACAGGATAGTCTTGAATCCCCCCAAAATTTCCTCTTCAGGGCAATTGAACTAAAAGAGAGGCTGCTGCTTGCTTCAAGAGAAGTCGATGCCGATGAGCAGTACAGCGCCGACTTCATTCAAAGGAAATTCCTGAGGTCAGTTAGTACTGGACTGTTAAGTGACAACATAAAGTTTCAGCTGAAGCCCCACCTTGATGATCAAACAGTGAACCCTTATTGAAAAGATGAATGAGGCTGCAAGTGTGGATTCAGAACGACAGTCCAAACAGAGAAAAAGCTACAACACTAAAATTCCAAAAATTAACGAGCTACAAACAGAAATGCGAAACAGGCAGCAAAACCAGGCAGCACCTAACACCAGTTTGGCAACCCAAGAACAATCAGCCGAAGTTGTGAAGCAGAAAACCCGTAAAACATCAGCACCCATCAATTCTAGGGAGTCAGAGCTGTATGAAACAGTAAGGCTGCTCAGAGAAGAGATTGCTGAAATGAAGAAGAACATGACCAGCTCGCAGCCTATTTACCAAGCAAGAAGGAATGTTAGGAGGGGATGCAAAGGATGTGAAGAGAACAACATAAGTGATCAGTGTGAGCATTGCTTTAAGTGTGGACAGTTGGGGCACCTCTCCAGAGGCTGCAGGGGACCAAAGAGGTTAACTGTGAAACCTGATGGCATGAATGTGACTCTGCAAACCTCCACACATCCACAACCACACACTGTACCCCAAGGAGAAGCTGAAGAAATGGTGTATGAACGGCTCTGTGAACGAATTAGACAGCTGGAGGAGCAGGTGGAAAGGGATGAGAAAACAAAAAAATCATAGGTTCCACCTATGCCAGTCACCTCTCCATACATCACCACAACAAACTGAGGGCTCTAATAGGAAATAAGTGCATGGTGGACTGCTTCCATGAGGATGTTTCAACCAAGGCTTTATGGGACACCGGCTCACAGGTCACCATCATAAATGAAAGCTTGAGGAGATCCCAGCTTCCCCACATCAAGTTACGCAGTACGGGTGAGCTCTTAGAGGAGGGAGAGACGTTGGTTGGGAAAGCAGCAAACCAGACTCCCATCCCCTTTGCAGGTTGGATTGAAGTAAAATTCAAACTAGGGTCAAAGGGAGGCCTGAATCCAGAACTGCTAGTGCCAGTGCTCGTCTCTAATGAGCCTGGAGTGGCTGAGCCACCGATAATTGGCTACAATGTCATTGAACATTTAGTAAAGAATGGCATGGAGCACCACCCTGGTAGCACATCCATAGCATTGAAAGAGGCTTTCTCATTTGACTGCAAAAAGGCAGATGTGTTAATCCACTTAGTAAAAACAGCTCACCAAACTAACGAAGAAGCATTGGTAAAAATAGGACGGCTAAAAACTGTGATTCCGGCGGGTCAGACCAAAGAGGTGAAATGTAGAGTGAGGATTAGTCCTCTCTCAAAGAGACAGGAAGTCCTGTTTGAGCCCGAGGTGGTCCCAAAATGGCCTGAGGGCTTGAACATCTCAAAAACAGTGGTCTGCCTGAAAAGAGGAAACCGGTCAGCAGCAAATGACGGCCATTCAGACATTACCTTAATACCGCGCACCGTACTGGGATACTTACAGCAGATCAAAGCAGTTTATCCAGTCGAAGCCAGACCGGTTGATGCAAGTGAAAAGAAAGCAGAGATCATCTCACCTGCCCGTGACTGCAACCTTCCAGCATCGTACGAACCACATGGAGAATACAAAGAGACGGAAGCATCCAAACATGATCGGTGGGACCCTCCAGTGCCCATTGACCACCTGACTCCTGAGCAGCAAGATGAGGTAAGGAGGATGCTTTATGAAGAGTGTAATGCATTTTCAAAGGATGAGCGTGATGTGGGGTGCATCCCATCCCTGCAGCTAAAAATCAGGCTGAGCGACACAACGCCAGTAAGGCGGACTTATACATCTGTCCCCAAACCGCTGCTTAAAGAGGTGAAGGAATATCTGGAAGACCTGCTGAACAGAGGTTGGATACAAAAGTCCCGATCTCCATACTCATCACCCATAGTTTGTGTGCGCAAGAAGGATGGGAGCCTCCGGTTGTGTGTGGATTATCGTGAACTGAACCGGAAATCCATTCCAGATCGTCATCCCATCCCTCGAGTGCAGGATATGCTTAATAACCTGAGTGGAAGTGCATGGTTCTCTGTCTTGGACCAAGGCAAGGCATACCATCAGGGTTTCCTGGAGGAAGGTAGCAGACCACTCACCGCATTCATAACACCATGGGGTTTATATGAGTGGATCAGGATTCCCTTTGGCCTGTCCTCAGCCCCAGCAGAGTTTCAGCGAAGTATGGAGGAGTGCCTTGCAGGCCTCAGGGATGAAACATCCCAGCCATATTTGGATGATAATCTAGTCCACAGCCAGTCATTTGAAAATCACCTACGTGACATGAGAGAGGTGCTGCGTCGTTATCAGACTCATGGAGTGAAGCTAACACCAAGAAAATGTGAAATCTTCAAAGACAAGGTGAAGTTTCTGGGAAAGATTGTATCCAAGGATGGCTACTGCATGGATCCTGCTGAGATTGCACCCGTACAATCAATCAAAGACCGGACTCCAAAAACAGTGGGTGACTTGAGAAAAATGCTGGGCTTTCTATCATACTATCGTCCATATATTCCCAACTTCTCACGCATTGCTCAGCCACTGTACAGCCTGTTGTCAAAAGAAAAGAAACCCGGAAAGGTAGGGAAAGGAGGAGGGTCAAAAACAAGCATGGGGAAACACAAAAATTCAGACCAGCTGCCCTCAAGCCATCCAATCGAATGGAAAAAAAATCATAAGGATGTTCTGTGCCAGCTGTTGGAGTATTTGTTGTCTCCTCCCCTATTGGGTTACCCTGACTTTGAGAAACCATTTGTATTGCACTGCGATGCGTCCCAAGAAGGCCTTGGTGCAGTATTGTACCAGAGACAACAAGGCAAACTTGTGGTCATAGGTTATGGGTCAAGAACACTAACTTCCCCAGAAAAGAATTACCACCTCCACTCTGGGAAGTTAGAGTTCTTAGCAATGAAGTGGGCAATCTGTGAGCGGTTCAGAGACTACCTTTATTATGCACCGTCTTTCGTCGTCTACACAGACAATAACCCTTTAACCTATGTGTTAACATCAGCCAAACTAAATGCGACCACACACCGCTGGATAGCCGAATTAGCAGACTTCAACTTCTCCATAAAGTATAGACCAGGGAAAGTTAATGGGGATGCAGACGGGCTATCTAGGATGCCTCTTGACATGGAGGAGTACATGCAGACATGCATCCAGGAGATGGAGCCAGAGGTAATTTCGTCTGTCACACAATCAGTCCAGCTAACATCCCATGATCAGGGGCCCTGGTTGTGTCCTGCAGTCATAATGACAGCCTGCAGTGATGAAGAACAGGAACACATAACACCATCAGATGCCAGAATATCAGCAGAGGACCTGAGAAAAGCACAGGAGGAAGATTCAGTGATCGGGAAGGTGCGTGGGTTTGTGATGAGAAAACAGTGGCCCCACCATGCCAAAAGAAATTGGCGTGATGGTATCTCTATATTCGCTAGGGAAAGGAACAAGCTGTGTGTTCATGAAGATGGCATCCTTTATAGGGAGTCCTCCAATCGAGTCCAACTTGTGCTACCCAAAGTGTTCCACCAGCTAATATATAAAGAACTGCATGAGGAAATGGGACACCTTGGTGTGGAAAGAACCTTGAACTTAATCCGTGACCGGTTCTACTGGCCATATATGAAGAGGGATGTGGAACACTATGTGACAAAAGTATGTAGTTGTCTGAAGCGGAAGCATCCAAATAGGAAAACTAGAGCACCGCTGGTTAATATTGTTACCACTCACCCATTCGAGATGGTTTCCATTGACTTCCTTCATTTGGAGCGTTGTAAAGGAGGATATGAATACATTCTGGTTGTCATAGACCACTTTACACGCTTCGCTCAAGCATATGCATGCAAAAATAAATCAGCAAAAACTGCTGCAGAAAAGATCTTTGGAGACTTTGCCCTAAAGTTTGGATTTCCAGCTAAACTTCATCATGATCAGGGTAAAGAATTTGAAAACAAGCTGTTTTCTAAGCTGCAAAAATATTGTGGTATCCAAGGCTCCCGTACAACTCCCTACCATGCAGCTGGAAATGGGCAAGCGGAAAGATTTAATCGAACTCTTCTTTCAATGCTAAGAAACCTGACAGAAAAAGAAAAGTCCGATTGGAGGAGCTCCCTGCCAAAAGTGGTGCATGCGTATAATTGTACGCGCAGCGAAGCAACAGGATATGCACCTTATTACCTTCTTTATGGCAGGAGTCCTCGGCTGCCAGTGGACATGATGTTTGGGTTAACTCCAGCTGATCAGAGCACCTCCCACGGTGATTATGCTAGTAAGTGGAGAAAAAGGATGCAAGAAGCTTACAAGTTGGCATCTGAGACAGCACATAAGGAGCGGAACAGGGCAAAGATGGAGTATGACCGGAAGATTCATGGAGTGGAACTGCAGCCAGGATCTAGGGTCTTGGTGCGGAATTTCAAAGAGAAAGGGGGACCAGGAAAACTCAGGTCGTACTGGGAGGACAAGGTCTATGTAGTCACTGAAAGGAAGCACAAGGACAGTCCGGTTTATGCAGTACATCCTGAAAAAGGCACAGGGAAGATTAGGGTGTTGCACAGAAATTTACTACTGCCTTGTGATTTTCTGACTGCTGAAACAGAGAAAGAGGTGAAAAACATTAAGGACCAAAAAAGGCAGCAGCAGAGAAGAAACAGAAGGGAGCAAGGAGATTGGGTTGACAAGAATGGTGACAGCAGCTCTGAGGATGAAGATAACTGGAGGTTCATCACCCATCCAAGAGAACCAACGGAACAAGTTGAAGGTCAGCTCAGGGGGGATGCAGAGGATGCTCAAGCGGCTTCAGAAAAAGTAAAAGAAAATTTAAAACCACCGCATGTCTCAACGTCACTTTGTTCGAGTGTGCAACACAAGCCTTCTTGGGCTACGATGTAGGAGAAGATTTCAAGCACACCAGCAATTAAACTTTGAATGGTTTCAAAAGGAAAGGCAAAAGTTTTGGAGTAGCCTGGTCATAAATAACGTTAAAAATACTTGCTTGTGCTGAAGAATCTTTTCCAGTGCGCCTGAATTAAACACCTCTGGATGGTTTGTATTGCCCTTTATATTATAAAAGAACTCCAAATTTAAAAACTGCATTTTGTTTTTTGTCCCTAAAATTTAGAATTATCTGGGGAAAAAAAGAGCTAAAAACAAATTATGTGCAGGGAAAATAATTTTATGCCACTGTGGATTTACTTGTATAATAATATTCTACTTAATTCAGCAAATACAATGGAGATTAGTGGAGGTGTTTTTAAGACGCACAACATTAAAATACATTTAAATAAAAAAAAAAAGATGCAGAACTCCAGCAAACCTTAGTCTAAAGTTTGTTGGAAATGTGCCCTCCATCTGAAAAATTCTAATTTAGTTTCCTGTAAGCTCTCGGAAACACATTGACTCCTTCATTTCCCTCTTTCTTCCTGCTTCCCCTCTCATGTCAGATAAGACCAATCTTCTTTATTCTTATCAGGTCATATCTACCAGCTCCTGATGATAACATAAACTTCTAAGGTAGGAGTGAATGTTCTCTCCCAGGTTAATGGGAGATGGTTTCTGATTACATTAGATGCCTTTTTTGCAGGTCAAATTGTGTGAAGTTCTTAGAGTGGAGTTTTGGGGGCTCAGACAAGTAGAGGGTTAACGCTGTGGATTGGGGTGGAAATCCCTTGTGGAACGCTTTTAGAGGCTGAACTTAATTGGCATGACAAGGCCCAGGCTGTGTGCCAAGCTCTGCTTAGGTTTATGCATGTGTCTGTTTGTGTGTAGATATTTTATTATGTCTACACATTTCGCTGCAGTGACTCAAGGAAAGAATTTATTCTTGTGTATGTGTGTGCATAGGATTTCAATGCAAGAATTTGTGTGTTAATTTCTGCATATGTCGAGGAGATCCTTTTTGCAAATCATTTGTGAAAAGCTTGTTGTGTAAGGTCCATAAGCGTTCTAAGCGATTCAGAGCATGTCCACAAAAACAGAACAATAAAAACTATATTTATCTTTATCGTACATTATTTTTTCCTTCGTAAATCCTGATTAAGAAGTCACTTCTTTGGACAGACAGCTAAATCCAAGAGAAAACCTGGATATGATTTAACTTATGTATAATTGAGCTTTCTTGTGTGAAACTGCTATCTCTAAACACACAAAGCGGTGGTGGCTGACCAAAAATATTGGAAATAAAGTAGAAAATGGGGCTGTAATGAGAGCTCTGGCTCATATTCAGCTCTCTGTGAGGCTGCGGGTTTGTCACGCCGGTCGCTGCCAGTTTCCATTACCTAGTGCACAGTCCAAACCCGTTCCACTTGGGCTCGGAGTGTGCTGCTTGCTCAAATGATCTTGGCATGCTAATGTCTAGAACGCCCCACTCAACAAACACTGTGTCAAGGGAGCGGCTGCAGAGTAACGGCTGTAATGAGATTTAGGATCACTTTGTTAGTTTGCTGGCTGGTTGGTTCTCGATCTCTTTGTCTCATTAGTATTTGATCACAAACTCAGAGAGAAAACAATAAATAGTCACCAATAAATGCTCAAAGTTTTTTCAACTTGATATTTCATAAGTGGCAATTCATTTTTAGCTGATTTGCTTGTTGTTTTTTAGCTAACCACAGTAGTGAAAGCATATCTTTCCACCCTTTTACTACATCTTGGGATAAAGAACAGAACTTTGCGGTCTTTGTGTTTTCAGAGGTTTATCCCTCACTAAAAACCTAATGCCGATGTTTGGCTCCTGCTTTGCTATGATTTTAAGATTAAAAAAATATGGCATTTTTTATTTTAAAACCTGGTTGTAATGTGTGCTTATGTGTACCCAGTATCACCGCGGTAGACTTTAGGAAATTCTTAGAGTAGGGCCTGTTTCAAAAGCAGACTGAATCTGTTAAAACATACTGCTCAACGTTGAACTTAATTTGCAAAAGACAGATGTTGTTGCTGTTTTGTAATCAGAACATTTTGTTGCACTGTTGCTGCTAAACATTTATAAGTGTTGATTAAATGATTAAACTAAAAACTCCTCTCTCGATTCTGTTTTTTTTTTTTTTTATCGGACGGAGAGGAGCCTTAACCTAACAGTCCACTCCATAGTCCAGCTGCTCGTACACCCTACCAAAGATCTCTTCCTCCTTTTCCCAATAGGTTACTTTATTTGCTGTCTAAAGTAAAGTTATTTTTAAGTATAAGATATTTTGAGCCAGTGGCAGCAACCTAACTCAGCACAAAAACAAGGATAATTTCAATTAAGTGGAGGATATTCTTTTTGCAAAAAATCTTTCTTGAGTCATATCTATAACAAAAGAACTGTAGGTTAAGCAACAGATTTTCTACCCAACAAACGCTTTGTCAATCCTGCTTATGTTGAAGAAGGTATGATGGTGTGGGATAGCATCTCCTTCACTGAAATCACAAAGCATCTCATCATTGAGTTATGCTCATTTATAAAGAAAAAAAAATCTACATTCATTGGCAATCACCTCATCGCTATTTGATGAGATGTTTGTCCCAAGAGTGGAAAGGATAGAAAAACATGCCTAACCTCAAAACTATCCAACACTATGGAGATCAGCTTGAGAGTGCTGTTTATTCCCTTCCTCGTACCTGATTTGCAGAATACTGAAAAAAGTCTAACATTGGATATGTCGGGTTTAATATGATACAATGACATTATATTTATAATAATTGATCGATTTTGGACAATTATAACTTTATTTTTCCTGGTTTGGCGTTCAGGTCTAACATGTCCTTTACTGTCCTTTTTCTCTCTCATGCCGTTTGTATTATCGACTGTGAAAATGTTGTGACACACATTGTTGTTCAAATGCTCTGTTTTTGTTTTATTTATTTATTTCTTCTGGCTGAATGACAATGATATGTTATGCATCTAGTATAATATGTAACAACGCTTATCTTGTGATGTGGTAAGATGACCTATGTGAAGTTGATGTGGAGAGGGAGGATTGAGTGTCTCTGAGAGTCTTGCTGTTGCTACAGCAACCTAATTGACTTAACAATTTCGTAGAATAATTGGTCGCACAGTTCTATGCATAAAAGCTTAATTTTTCTAATGATCTCACCTGAATGCTTATTCCAGTTGTTTCCGGCTAAACCTGATTAGAAATATTTTGTTCTTCCTGTGTTCTGAAAAAGTAGTTTTCCAACATCAAAATACTATGATTTCATGTCTTTTTAGCAGGAACAAACACACACAGGACTAACAGATCCAGTGTGGATAGTGTAGCTGTATGTGTGTTTATGTGTGTGTATGCAGGCTCCGTAACCCCAGCTGAACAACAAGATATCCCCAAGGATTCTCCAAACATGGCATCATGAATTTTTCACCACTGACATTCACCATCTGCACCTTCGCCAACACACAAACACACACGCCTTTCTTTTTTTTTTTTTTTTGGCATTCCTCGCGCATGCACAGGCATCTGCTCAGACCATCTTAGCTCTGTGTGCGTCTGAACACTCTGCATCTGGCCGGGAGAACCCGAGCCAGCACATTTTATACTTACATAGTGCATTTTATTGTCAAAATGTTTAAGATGTGACAGAGTTGGCAAAGACTGGAGGAATATGGTAAAAAAGTAAACTCAGCTAGGATCCACTCATATTCTCCACTCTAACTGGATTCATTAATAAAGCAGCTAACATTTTTTTTCTGGCCTGGAAAAAGTAGGAAGAGTTCCAAAAAGGGCTGGGTCACAGAAAAGAAAGAAACAAACATACAGAAAAGACAAGTATCTTGAAGATGATTCAGAAATAAAAATGAGACGCTTTTGTGATACACTGTAACTACTGCATGGAAGACCTGTTAGAACAAAGGGAGGAGCTGGATGGTTTACTTTTCCTGGTATCAGTGGAATTAATCAAAAATGAACTGCTCACCCATCCATCCATTTTCCATCATGATTTATCCCTGCGGCGGATGCAAGGGGTGCTGGTGCATTTCTCCAGCTGTTTTAAAGCAGGGTACACCCTGGACAGGTCACCATTCTATCGCAGGGGAACACAGAGACAAACATGACAAACAACCATTCACACCTAAGGAGAATTTAGAGAAGCCAATTAACCTAACAGTCATGTTTTTGGACTGTGGGAGGAAGCCAGAATACCTGGAGAGGAACGCATGCACAGGCAGAACATGCAAACTCCATGCAGAAAGACCCCAGGACAGGAATCGGACCCGGAACCTTCTTGCTGCTATCCACTGCACCACCGAGCAGCCAAACTGCTCACCCATCTTTTTAAAACACACACACACCTTGTTATATTGGAGGACTTAACTCACTGAATTAAACCCTTTTTATGCTGTTCAGTAAAGACGTTACTACTAAGTTAAGATAATAATCAGTTAAAGTAATTAAATTTAATTTTTGAATGTGTATAAATTTTCAGCATTGCTTTGGTTCCAAACCAGTATGGTAAAGCAGTTTTGATGTTTAACAAATGCAGTTAACACTTTATGTTGAACTGGGCTTTAAAATCTGAAAGTTTAGAGACCTCTCACCGGGCAGCTGGGGTCTGAGGCGCTCATAAGGACCCTTTTTCCTGCTGACATCCCCACTACAAAGATGGTCAAATTACATAATAGAGACCTGACAGTTTTATTACAAATCTAAACCTCACAGTTAACCCACTATACAGGTGCTGGTCATAAAATTAGAATATCATGAAAAAGTAGATTGATTTCAGTAATTCCATTTAAAAAGTGAAACTTGTATATTATATTCATACATTACATACAAACTCATATATTTCAGATGTTTATTTTGTTTAATTTTGATGATTACAAATGACAACAAATGAAAATCTCAAATTCATCATATCAGAAAATTAGAATATTGTGAAAAGGTTCAAAATTGATGGCCCCTGGTGCCACACTCTAATCAGCTAATTAACTCAAACCACCTGCAAAAGCCTTTAAATGGTCTTTCAGTCTAGTTCTATAGGCTACACAATCATGGGGAAGACTGCTGACTTGACAGTTGTCCAAAAGACGACCATCGACACCTTGCACAAGGAGGGCAAGACACAAAAGGTCATCGCTAAAGAGGCTGGCTGTTCACAGAGCTCAGTGTCCAAGCACATTAATAGAGAGGCGAAGGGAAGGAAAAGATGTGGTCGAAAAAAGTGTACAAGCAAGAGAGATAACCGCACCCTGGAGAGGATTGTGAAACAAAACCCATTCAAAAATGTGGGGGAGATTCACAAAGAGTGGACTGCAGCTGGAGTGAGTGCTTCAAGAACCACCACACACAGACGTATGAAAGACATGGGTTTCTGCTGTCGCATTCCTTGTGTCAAGCCACTCTTGAACCACAGACAGCGTCAGAAGCGTCTTGCCTGGGCTAAAGAGAAACAGGACTGGACTGCTGGTGAGTGGTCCAAAGTCATGTTCTCTGATGAAAGTAAATTTTGCATTTCCTTTGGAAATCAAGGTCCCAGAGTCTGGAGGAAAAGAAGAGAGGCACTTCATCCACGTTGCTTGAAGTCCAGTGTAAAGTTTCCACAGTCAGTGATGGTTTGGGGTGCCATGTCATCTGCTGGTGTTGGTCCATTGTGTTTTCTGAGGTCCAGGGTCAACGCAGCCACATACCAGGAAGTTTTAGAGCACTTCATGCTTCCTGCAGCTGACCAACTTTTTGGAGATGCAGATTTCATTTTCCAACAGGACTTGGCACCTGCACACAGTGCCAAAGCTACCAGTACCTGGTTGAAGGACCATGGTATCCCTGTTCTTAATTGGCCAGCAAACTCTCCTGACCTTAACCCCATAGAAAATCTATGGGGTATTGTGAAGAAGAAGATGCAATACACCAGACCCAACAATTCAGAAGAGCTAAAAGCCACTATTAGAGCAACCTGGGCTATCATAACACCTGACCAGTGCCACAGACTGATCGACTCCATGCCACGCCGCATTGCTGCAGTAATACAGGCCAAAGGAGGCCCAACTAAATACTGAGTGCTGTACATGCTCATACTTTTCATGTTCATACTTTTCAGTTGGCCAACATTTCTATAAATCCTTTGTTTTTATTGGTCTTCAGTAATATTCTAATTTTCTGATATGATGAATTTGAGATTTTCATTTGTTGTCATTTGTAATCATCAAAATTAAACAAAATAAACATCTGAAATATATGAGTTTGTATGTAATGTATGAATATAATATACAAGTTTCACTTTTTAAATGGAATTACTGAAATCAATCTACTTTTTCATGATATTCTAATTTTATGACCAGCACCTGTATCTGCACTCATTGTATTACTAGCAGCACTGCTGGCACGCTGCTATATTA
Organism: Cyprinodon tularosa; assembly: GCF_016077235.1. Taxonomy (NCBI): domain Eukaryota; kingdom Metazoa; phylum Chordata; class Actinopteri; order Cyprinodontiformes; family Cyprinodontidae; genus Cyprinodon; species Cyprinodon tularosa. Next base: position 842,729 of record NW_024039200.1, on the reverse strand, counting down.
AAGCGACAGTACAGAAAAGTGGAAATACTGTATTGTTGAAAATGAGGGGTTTTGCAAGAAGCATTGATGTTCTGTGGACACCTTTCCCTGGAGTTGTTTTTGTGGTGCAGTTTTGCTAGAGATCATAAACCAGCTATTAGCTTGCGCTTCATGTTTTCTCACAGTCTTTGTCATGATGCTCCAGAATGCTCAACAACAGAACCTAAATTTAGGTATTACTGTTGCCAACTGCTCCATTAAGAGGCAAACAGAGCTTCCACATATTTAGTCTTGTTTTATATATCTATAACATTTACATTCTGTGAACCAAAATTTGACATATTGTTTTGGAGTGAACGAAGGTTGCGATCCCATATAAAGAAACTTTTTAAGATATTTTAATCTTAAGTTATTTTTTCCATTTCACATGGTACTTGGAAGCTGAAGGATGTGGAGCTCATCATGCTCTTTTTAATCATTATATTTTGTTTCATGTGGCTTAATATGTGCACAAAAGAATGTCCAGATTTAAGCAATAAAATGAACAGCGACTCAAGAGCATATCTGTAAAATCTGCTTGGAGTGATTTATGTTACAATCTGCAAAGATCTTACTGTGAAGACTTTAAAGCAGCTTTTAAATCCCTATCTTTTATGATGTTATTTAGGATCCATTTAATCAAAATGTGCTTGAAAGTTGAACTAACACAATGCTGATGACCGCATGCAAACACATGTTCTTTCCTGCAGCCAGCAGCAGGAAATACGCTGGATGAAGCTAATTATGGCACGAAGCACTGCAGAACATAACCAGCCAGGAAGTTAAAGTGAGCTTGCAAAAACATACACAATCATGCCCAGACACGACCATAAATACACCAACCTCTCACATGTATCCACACAAAGAAAAGCCAAATATTTGCTCCACATGTTCAAAAGACCACATGTGTTTGCAGGCACTTGGGGACCTTTAACACATCGCAGGTACATACACATGGCAGTTTTATTTATCCCCAGTGTGTGGGGGGGTGTAGGGGTGTGTGTGTGTGTATGTAGTGGGGGTGTTATGGGTATGTGTGAGTGACGCTGCTTTCCTCTTCTTGCGTGTTTGAGTGTGAATAGGCATCTATTTATCTAGTGTCAACAGGACTGGAGTTTATCCAGATTCCAACATCACAGGCATCAGGTTTCTCTCTCTTCACATCGTTCTGTTACTAGCTGGATTCAGTCGGAATCTGTAGATCATCTCACTGACATTTCAGTTTGTAGGGGTGTGTGTTTTTGCTAGAGGAAGAGAAAGAATCACTTGCTGATAGATATCTACTGAGTTCTTTGAACTCAGATCTTAAAAAAAAAGCTAAGAGGAAGGCATCATATAATATCCATGGTGAACTTAAGGTCTATACATGCTGTGATTACAGCTCTTACTGGCTGCTTCACAGCATCATCATCTGACATGAATCTACTCACTTCTGGCAAAAGCCTTTAAGGTAGTGGAAGAAAATGTTTCTTGGACTCATTATCCAAGATAAGGAATCTATAATGACATTAAGCACATTTTTAAATTACTCCTTAGATATTATTTTAAACAGGCATGCAGGTGGCACAGTGGTTAGCACGCACAACCCATGTATGGAGGCCTTAGTCCTTGATGCAGCAGTCCCGGGTTCGAATCCAACCTCTGGTCCTTTGCTGCATGTCCCCCTCTCTCATTCCCCCCTTCCTGTCAGCCTACTGTCAGAAAAACGAGCCACTAGTGCCATAAAAAAACAAAAAAAAAACAGACATATATATATGAATTTAAATGGAGAAATTGAAGTTAATATTAATATATATATATAAATGTCTACCTCTAGTTCTTCAGGTGCCCGTGTGAAGAGGTTTGAAGGTTTCTGTCTGGAGTCCATCAGTCCATCCATCCATCCATTACCTACATCCTTTCAGAATCACAGGCAAGGGTACACCGTCAACAGGTTGCTAGTCCATAACTGGCACGTAGCTGACCCATCACAGCCTAATTCTGCTTGATGTACCAAAAACGGGAGAAAAAATGTAGACAAATGATGATGTGTGGGTTGAAGTTTCAGCTCAAAAAGATGATTTGATATTTAAGGCCAATATGAAATTAGATAAATGCAGTCCAGACAAACAAATATGCCATCCCTCGGTGTCCAAACATCTGCAATAACCCCTATATACATAACTATATAGGGGTTGGATAAAAAAAAAAAAGCAGTGGACTCAAAATTTCCCATAATGCAGCTTGAGACTAGACAAGCAGATATATCCCAGAATGCTTTGTAAGAGCACTTTTCACATAGAACCATGGGATTTGTTTTGGGGACAAGACAGAACAAAGATAATGCAGACACCATGGGGGCGAGCCAGAGTCACATGACCAAACAGGGAGCGAAAAGTAGTAGTCTTCTCCCTGAACGGTCCGATAACTGAGTTCACTATAAAGTCCTGGCTCTATACAGTGTTTGAGGGGTCAGACATTCCCACAACGCCCATGTGTTAGGTTTTCAGCTAGTAGCACCGTGCTGCATGCTTTAGGGCATGTTAAATAAGGTTTTGTGCTATTATTATTACCTTCTTTTTTATTTATTTTTCATTTCTAAGGATTCATTAGTCATCTTGGCTTGAAAGTTGAATCTTCTGTGTTAAATGCTTAGTGGCTCAACTAAGGATGTATTTTATAGATCCAAAGAATGAAACAGTAACAGACATTAAAACTTGCAGTGCAATTTGTACAAAATTATATTTGCACCTATAAGACATTTGTTTCTCTTTCCATGAACATCTGATTTTGTAGGATGTATAATTATTTTTTATAAGCTACTGGGCGCATTAGAGGTTTGTAGACATTAGCCTAACATTTTTTTTTTCATCATATTAACTACACATTGGTCCCACTCTATGACATGTATTTTAACATTTGTGCAAATGTCACAGCAAGCCTACCAATAATCTTAATTAATGTGTGGGTATGGTATGCAGAAGCTCTGTCTGCACTGAGGAAGGTTATCTCACCTCTGCATGTTGAATGCTTTTTCTCTCTAACAAAGCTTTTAATCTGGCAACAAGAGTAATGATGTGTGGCACTCAGGTTCAGTTCTACATGGGGCTGTACAATATGATTAAAAAATTAATCTCTTTATAAGCCTTTCGCATTGCTAAATATCAATAATTATTGATTATTAAGTATTTTGTTTAACTATTAGTGCTTTGTTTAGCTATTTAAAATAGGCACCGTGGGGGGGAAAAAAATGGATTGAAACCCTAAATCAATATAAACGTAAACTTTAGCCTTTAAAAATAGGTAAGGCCAACTGTTAACCTTGGTTAATTTGGCTGTGAGAGTTTGAGACTTTGTCTCCTGCTAAATCCCCCAGAAGGTCCTATGGTTCTGGATCTGAGCTTGGTGGAATTATTGAGAGATTTATCTGTTGTCTTTTCTAGCTTACTTTCAACAAAATCCAAGCTGATAGGGTAAAGCTACACCTAATGCCTGCCTATCAACGTTTGGTTTTAGCCAATCACAGCAGAAGGCATGAGAAACCATAACTCATGACCCCTTGATGCTCTTGATGTTGCTCTTTTAGAGAATAAATCAGGAATTCTGATAAAACAGATGTGATTGCAGCTGTTATGCATACATTTTCTGTGCTACCATGTTTAGTTTGGTTCAACTATGTCCTTTAAACCACAATACTGCAATGTGATTGGTCGACTTGTCTTGGGTCGGCCTCAAACTGTTAACACAGGAGCTGTACAAGATGTTGGTGAAAGAATAAATAACACTAGATTGCAGCTTGCAGGTAAAGTTATTCAACTTTCAAGACAAGAGCTTATTTGATTATTGGTTATGAAAAAGGAGGAAAAACAAGAATTTATATGAAACAAAAAGCTAATGTAATTTTTTCATTTTGCATTCACACACTTTACATTTCACACCTTCATTAAGGTTGAATGAACTTTTAAGATCCCACCACGAATTTGCATAAATTCTTGACTCATTAAAGCTACAGTGTGTAATAATTACAGGCATATAAAGTCAGAAATTTAATATATTATACATAACTATGTTATTTATCATCACCTATGAGCTCAGCCTTTTAACCATAATATTTGCGTTGCCTTAGAATTCGTTATTTATAATTACATAGGAGCGGGTCTCGCAGCCATGGAGGCTGACATCTTTGCGCTACGGCAGCGCAGAGGCAACAAACTAGCGATTGCGAGATCTCCCATGACGCTCGAAAATAACTACGGCAAGTTGAGAGAGATGAACTGAGACGGTACTGAACAGTAGATGGCAGTATTATGCCTGAGAAGCATTTAGTCTGCCTGAAACCAAAGAAGAAGAAAAAGCAGGTATACTGCGCCTCAGTAACAAGAAAGGTGAACAAGGCGGCAGGCGTGAGTGACTTTGCAAACTGTTTGGCACTGTGTGGCCAAACATCAGACGAATGGAGGATCATGCCTACTCTGTATCACAACGAAAAGCGGCGGACACCGAACCCCCGTCATCTAAGAAGCGGAAACACGACGAGAATAAACGCAAGCGTGACAAGAAACGACAAAAAACACAGATCAACATTGGCACGGCATTTACACGATGGAAGTCACTGATGGAGGAAAAAGGTTTTCAAAGTGACGCTCAAGTTGCCAGTTTTCTCTTGGACAGGTAATTAATCCTACACACACAATTGTCTAATATCACTGCAGTTTTTGGAGTACAGGATACTCAGACCTGTCTAAAACAATAACAGGCTGCGTGATGATGCTGTTACTCTCCAGTATACTTATTCAGCAACGTCCCTGACGTTTCACAGGTAATGATTCAGTAATTTTCTGTAAAATAATTTTCTGGATATATACCTCGGTTACTTCTCTCCGGCTCCTTTGGAGATCTTCAAGCCTTTCCTCCTCTGCTCTCACCCCGCTGGCACCCCTCCCTCGCCTGGCCCTAGCTGCACGCCCTCGCCCTCTTCTTCTCCCTCTTCCTCGCGTTGTAACCCCCGTGCCACCAAAATGACTTGGACTCTGTAAACGGGGAATATATATTCTTCCAGCGAACACAATCTCGCTGTTAAACTAATGACTACAATTACTTCGTCTGTTTATATCACCATGCAAAGCAGCTCACCAAAACGTCACAACGACGTAGAAAAAATAACGGGTATATTTATTATCTTAAGTCTACATGAAATCTATACCCTACACAGACTAATGAAATACTATCTGTAAAATTATCTATGTAAACAAACCTCATCACTTGAGAAGGTAGGTGATGCGGACGTCGTGGAAGACATTTTGTCCCGTAACGCTCGCCGTACTGTTGGGGGGGAGAAGCGGTGGGGGGGAGATGTTCATGTTGATGCGGTCTGCAGTCTGACCGCTAGATGTCGCTGAAAATTACACACTGTAGCTTTAAAAGCATCATATGAAGTAAGGGTTATACTCAGTCAGTCATTAAAAATGCAGAAGTAGGGAAATTAATTTGATTGACTTATCTAAAAACTAAAATTTATGTCAAAAGGCAAATATGTTCCATTTAAAAAAAAAAGGATTTCCCCCTTCTACTTTGATTTCAAGAAGTTGCAGTTCTGTTTTTTTTTATGAACAACAAGCCTCAGTCTGATGATCAAACAAAAGGAAATTACCCCTTGACAGATATAAACATATCAAATTAAACATTTCAAAGAACACAGTGAATAGACTAATGTCATGCAAGGTGCCAAAGATGTTGATACAGTATGAATGTCAGTCTCATAAACCTGAACAACAATAATATGTCAGTTTTATTCATCAAGCCAATTTCAAAGAGCTAAAACTTGATGCAGGAGAGAAAATGTAGCTAGCTTTTTGTACCTTGCAGGTGTTTCAGCCTCAAAACTTTTTTTGTTGTTGTATCAAAAAAACAAGTTTGCATCCAACAATAGGGGATCTGGCTGTTCCCCAACAGGTTTGTTTCCTTTCGTAAGTTTTTACACTGTTTAAATTAGTGTTGCGCCAATGCCATTTTTAGGCCCTGATACGATACCTGGCTGTGCAGAATTGGCAGATACCGATACCATCTGTTTAAAATTGATGTGTGTGTGTATATTTGAAGAACTGAATGCTACTTGGATGTAAAATATATGCCATCATGGCTTTGTCAAGATGCTGCCTACCTTTGTGAAGCAGGAAAAATACAAAGTGAATCCAGTAGAGCTCTTTGGCTACGTTCACACTGCAGCCTGAAGTGACCCAAATCCAATTTTTTTGCCCATATGCGACCTGTATCTGATCTTTTCATGGCAGTCTGAACAACACAGATCTGATTTTTTCCAATCCGACCCAGGCCACTTGGCTATGTGGTCCTGAATCCTATACGAATCTGATCTTTTCAAATGCGGCCTGTGTGTGAACAGCCAGGGCACATTCATCAGACCTGAACGTCATTAATACCCGACAAAGGTCCGTATTCTGCGTCTTGCTTTGCAGAAGTGGCAAGAATAACAACAACCATGGCAGATGATGATGCGGAGAACAGTATTTATGTTTAACCATATTGAAAAGGTTGTGTTTTTATGGTTGGAAAAGACCGCTAGATGCGCGCCGGGACTACCATCCATGTTTACTTCCGGAAAAAAAGGGCACGCTGGCCTGTGACGTCATTGCGTCCTCTACTGCGCATGCGGGACACTTGCGTTATATGACTGCAGTTCACACAGGAGATCGCACACAAGTCGCATATATTTGTAAATATGAACAGCAACGCAAAATAATCGGATTTCGCAAACAAAATCGGAATTGAGCATCAAGGCCTGCTGTGTGAATGTAGCCTTAATTGCCTACCTGGATTGAGTGACATTTGAATAAACTTTTGGCTCTGGTATTGGTGCCCTATTTGTTGGTACTTGTCGATACTGATACCACCATTTTACTGCTGGATTGGGGGCAAGGGTAAAGATGCAGAGTAAAAGAGACATGGAGATGATTCTTTTTTTTTTCTTCTTAGACACGGCACAAATGAAAGTAATCAACCCTTAGAGGAGGGGCATACAACAAACGATGAACCCAGAGAAAAAGTGTGAGTATGGATGTGTTGCAGACTTGGTCATGTCTGCCTCTGTAAGACTTTCTGTTTTATAGCAGTTTCAAATAATGTCATTCAAAATAAAGTCACCAGGCTGATAAAACAAATTTAAAATGAAAAGGATAGCTTCAAATTAAACAAAAAATATTGTGTGTACGCTGACCTCCTTGTAGGTTCTGCCATTTGCTGCTGCAAGTGTACTATTTTTATTGTAGCATGAATACGCTATCCTTTTACTTATATATATATATATATATATATATATATATATATATATATATATATATATATTATCCCTGTTTCTCTGAGGTGATTATCTTCAGTGTGTATGTGTTGGGTTTTGCTTGTCTGTCTGTGTGAGTATGGGGGGTGCTGTTTGTGTGTGTGATAGAAATAGCTGGATTGAAATTAACGGCAGAATTTACTGAGCATTTATGTAGCGTGACTGACGGGGTGCGTGCGCGCGCGCGCGCAGAATAATTGGAACTTCAATCCCCACAATCCCCCACAGACTCCCCAGCTCTCCTCCACCGCTTCTTTCCTTCACCCCTTCAACAAACTAGTCCGGCTCCCCATTGGCCCCTTTTCCATGTGACATCAGGACCCAACGTGGGGTTTCCTCAAGGCGATTGGTTAAAAGCAGGAAGGGCTCCCTCCAATCACCACGCGCAGCGAGTCCCGAGCTTTTAAGGTGGAACCGAAGAGTTGTTGATACGTTTCCTTGCAGTCTAAATTGAGACGTGTAAGTATTCATATTGATTTTCTATCACCTATATTACATGCTGTCGTTACTGGTAGAAAACACGGGAAAACGTGTTGTTATAAAACCAAACAGGTGACCAGATAAGGCAGTAGATTTTCCTGTTTGGTAACATTTATTGGAAAAATCAATTAAGAGCAGCTGGTATTGGTTATGTTTAATTTTTCTAACTCTATTTTTTGACACAAGCTCTCAGAAATGTAATGTGATAAGTAGATTTAAATGCTCTTACATTTTAAGATTCATTCACATTTAGACCTAATGAACACTTTATACCAGGAGCACCTGATATTTGATTAATTAACTAGCAGTTACACTTTTGAAAAACCTTAAAGTTTATTCCCACTTGTCCAAGAGTGAAACAATTTTGTTGTCAGTCATATATTGCTTCATAATAATAGTATATGGCATATATTATTAATATGAGTAAGAATAATAGAAAACTTTTTAATTAAAGATGAGTCTAGAATCTTAACATCACCAGCTTTATAGTTGTGGTTAATTGTTGGTCCTTTTCTTTAGGTGTTTTATAGTTTTAAATCATCGTCATCTCACTTTTCTGGACAAAAACATATTTGTTCCTATAAGTTGGAGGTCATGACACATTTTACTGCATTTACATTGAAATCTATGATAAAACCTTTTTCTGTTTTTATTACATTCTGGGATTTTATATGACATCTAAGTATTATTTATAGTTTGTTAGATGGACAAAAGCCAATTCAGTTTAATGTATCTATTTAGCACAAGTCACCTCAAGGCACTTTATGAGAAGAAAAGATCCAGTTTCTATTTGGAATTATAGGGTCAACTATTTATCTCAATCAAATCATGTGAAGTAATGCTGCCAAGTTTAGTTTGATGTTGAAAGGTTTTTAGTGGAGACCCAGGAGACCGCATCAAGTTTCTGACTTTGCAGCCAGATGAGCTCATGCTAATAGAAATACTTTATCTGCTCTTATACACACGACTGTGTGTTGTCTATAATGTTCTTAAGATTTTGAACCCTATATCCACTGATTTAATTTATGGTCCCTGCATTGGTCAAGATATTCTAATGAAAGCAGAACAGCCCACTGTTTTTGCTTCATTTAACTTTACAGTAAACTAGACGTAGATTATGCAAGATCATACTTAGGTCATTTATTTGAATAGTTAGTGTGACATGCCTAAGGCAATTTATACTGATTTGGTGCTTAAGGTGTGAAAGAAGTTCCTTCATATCATGTTTAGTAAATCCAAAACGGTGTCCTATCATAACAGTGTTGGTGGCTCTGTCTGAGTTAGTGTGTCTACCCATCTGCCTCTCTGACACCCAGTGTAAAGAGTCGGGGGAATAATTACCTGCATAATCCATGCTAGACAATTAGATAATACTGATTAGTGCAAAGAGCTGCATGAGGAATAGTGGTGGTGGTGGTTTTAGAGCATCCCTGGGTGACTGTCTTTATTTTAAACCACTTAGGGCCGGATTTATCAAGATCCAATTTTGCGTGCAGTAATTTGCGCTCGCAAACTGGAATTTTGCGCGAGGGGCTGAACCATGGTTTGCGGGTGATTTAACAAGAGCGATTGCGTAACTGGTGGCAGGCGCAAAACTGTTGGAGACGCCCTATTTAAATGATGGTTTTGCGCGTTTTGTGGTTTGCGGCAAAGTAGTTTGTAGTTTGTGCAAACTAGTGCATTAAGAAATTTTAATCTTACAGTGACACCACCCCCTCCAAAAAAAGAAATATATATATATATATATATATATATATAAACTTTGGCAACCTTTATTCCCTAAGGTGGTATGTGGCTGAATTTCTACTTCACCGCAGTAAGAAAAAAACACACAAACAAGAATAAAACAGGTGTTTTTTATCGGCCTGTAGAAAAATGCACATACCAAATGGCTCACAAGAAGTGACTGTGGATAAGATGACTGCATTGGCATGTTGCTCCACAGGCGCAGGGTGTCGGGGTTCTCCGGTAGTCAGGGCGACATGGCATTTAGAACGTCGGACAGCACTTCTGAAAAACGAGATTGGGAGATCCCAGATGCAAAAAAGTGCAATGTTGCAAGGAGTTTCGTGATATCTGGTATTGCGTGGGTCCTCCTTGTGCCTGGCTCCAAATCCATTCGGAGTTCCCCCAACAGCTCCAAAATGGCAATGCTGGATAAACGATATGTTTTGATGATCGTTTCCTCGTTCATTCCAAAAATATTCACACGGAGTGAAAAAATGCGTTCTCTGCGTCTCCTTGCTTCATTTCGATTTCTCCTTCTTGCGACAATAACCGCTGCCATGTGTGCGCAATTACGCATACAGACCATTTGCACCTTCTTTTGAAACGTGTTAAATATAGAGTCAGATACCGTTAGCAAAATTGCTTTCAGGTTTGATAAATCACTTTGCGAGTGCTAAATTAATATATTTACATGTTATCCTCCCACAAGACGCACTTTTGCGTGTAAACGCCCTATATTGAATATTCATTGCAGAAAAAGTACTAAATGGATAAGAGACGCTATTTAGCACGTTTTAAAGACCAAATCCTTTTAGCACGCTGTTGATAGATCAGTTTGTACATTTTTTTGCGTGCGCAGTGAAATAGCTCACGTTTTAATACACGCAAACCTTTGATAAATCCGGCCCTTAGACACGCTCAGAGAAAAGACAAAAAAGAAAATATAAAGAAAGCATGGCTGACATTCATCATGAGGGAGGTACAAATTTCCTCTCAACATTTTATGGTGATCTGCCAAGTGGTGTGTAATGTTTCTTTTAAGCATTCACAGTTGCCTCCCAGCATGACGTCTCTGGGTTTGAATGCTGGCCGGCTTGTGCTTCTCTTTGGGAAGTTCAGTCCCCTGACTCCTTTCAGTGTCTAACCTCCAGCGCTACAGGAACGACAACAATGATGCCTGTTTTACTTGTGAATAATTAGAACTGAGAAGAGAGCACTGCTGTTATGTAATATTTTCAACTCTATTTAGAGCTTTTTGTTTTGCTTTAGACATTAGATTATTTATTGTTTTTCTTTGCACATATATATTTTTATAAAGCTCCGCCTAAAGAATTATTGTTTATGCCGAACCATCCAGTTCAGTTTTGATCTGACAGTTTTATAGTTTTTAAACCTATTTTCACCACTGCAGTCCTAGTTCCCTAAAGGTGACAGCTTTAATTTGCATTGCTCATGGCATGCTGCAGTCTGGATACCAGCTTTAGCCTAAATAGTGAATAACAGTAAGCAAGGTTTGGCAATTTCTCATTTACTAAGAGTTTACTGTGTGTATCCCATTGTTTCTTGTTTCTGGATTAAATCACAAATTGAGTTAATTCCTTTAAAAGTGCCAGTCTTTATTGGTTAATTCTATTATAAAACCAGATGACCAATTCAATTCAAATTTTCAGTTCAGTTTATTCAATTCACAACACGTCATCCCAAGGCACTTTAGAGACGATTCAACCAGGTCATATAGTCAGATTGGTTCAAAGTTTGCTATCCAAGGAAAACCAGCCAATTGCATCGGCTCATTGACTCTCTGCAATCCCGCATCAAGCATGCTTGTAGCGACAGTGGAGAGGAAAAACTCTCTTTTAACAGGAAGAAACCTCCAGCAGAATCAGGCTCAGTGTGAGTGACCATCTGCAGGTTCAAGGAGACAGAAGAAGACATGCAAAAGTAACCAGAGATACAAAAGGTAACTGTTAACCAACTACAGTATAACTAAAGTTTAGTTACAGTATAACTAAAATCAGCCTTAGTTGTACTGTAAAGCTTAATTGTGGTACACCCCTCCTAATGTGCTTTAAATAGCATACAATTGTTCTCAATAAAAATGGTTCATTGTTAAAACAAATGAAAGTATATATGAGAGACAGAACAAAGAATAGTCTAATCAGCTGATTGGGAGCAGGTGTGGATAGAGAGCTAGGGGGGAGGAGACTGGCACAAGGGGGCAACAGAGAATAACTCAAAAAACACAACACTGCTTAAATATAACTAAAGAGCATCTACAATGATAAAAATCAAAGTATAACTGAAAAATAAAAAAGAAACTAAAAGAAATCCCCAAAGGGCAGAATCATGACACCTTGTTAGAACTGCTTTGTAACATTTCCAAATACCTTAAGTTTTTTAAATACAGCTTTTCCTCTAAATGGTAAACAATAAAGCTAAAATGAATTAACCCTACATAAAAAAAGGAATATGACCCTATTTCCTATTATTTATACAGTGAATTGAACTCCTATTAATTCCGACATACTCTAACAAATCTATTTGAAGCAAAACAAAACTATTGCCATGAGTTGTTGTTAATGTTTTAAATGTGAAAATAACACATTTCCAGAATCTAACCTAAAATTAAGAAACTAATACTTTTTATACATAAAAGCTTGACATCAGAAATAACTGCCCAAAGTTGACAGTGACTTTCAGGGGGGATTAGCATAAAAAAGGCTTTAGGCTTACCCAAAAGGAACTGTGGTGTTGGGTATAATAGGATGTCTGTATGTGTCCCTAATTGAGGCTTTGGAGCTGTCCTTTGCCTCACCCACTAGTTATCAAATGCAGTTTCTGTCTTACTAAAAATCCTCCATGGATGGCATGACTGACTGCACCCAAGTCTACAGTGTCGGATTAATGGCTGTGTGATCAAGTTCAAAGGCAGAGCTGGCCAGGATAAACTGATTATAACCAGTGCCAAAAGATGTCTGGGACAGCCCGGTGTGCTGTTCGAGGAAAGTCTTTAAATATCAGGTCTTGGTAGGTTCAGGTCCATTCTGGGTACTCCTGTAAATAACATTTGCTCCAGATCCAGCACCCAGAAACAGACAGGCAGACACTTTTATCCTGCTGCGGGCGGCTGAGATATTTCTGGAGTGTTACACCAGTAATCCTTGAGATACTCGACCTACTGATTCTGATTACATCCCTGGCAGTAAACAGGCATTCCTCTGTTGCAGCACTTACAGTTATGACAAATATCTGCTCACAATGACTGGACTTGAAAGTCATTTCTCCAGCTACATTTTCTTTTTTGCATTCATTTGTTAAACACGTACACTTTAATTTATATCCTTGTTTTCTTTTTAAAAAAGACTGTAAAATCATTCAGTTTTAAAGAGTTTATTTACTCCTCAGATAACCAGTTTACTCAGTTTTTTTACTGGAAAGAAAATGAAGCACCACTTGGACATTATGAAAAGTACTTTCTTGAAACATGTGTCTCTTTGCATTACCTGACTTGGATACTGAGTGCTTAACCAAACTGTTCACAGTTTTTTATGCATGGTTCATGCATAATAATAAGGTTAAAACCATGGTCTCCTTATCATCAAAATAAAAAGAAGACATGATGGTGTTTATTCCAAAACGGTACAATTAGATTATTCACTATTACCATTGGTAACAGTTTTACCATAAGAGCTAGAAGAATGAGACAGTATGGCTCTCCCGTAAGCTTCAGAGTCATAAAGGGATGGTATTAAACTATACTGGCTCTGGCTGTGTTGGATAATTTTGCAGTGCAAGACTAAGGATTAGCCGCCAGCTGTCATGAAAACAGATAATCCTGATAATTCTGTTGTTGTCAATTTGAGGCTTGGACGATTTTTGGTTGATGAACAAAAAATATCTGCTTTCCCCCGATTCAGGTCAGTTTATTTCTATAGCGCCAATTCACAGGATGTCATCTCAACACATTTTACAGAGGCAAACCAATCAAATCATACAGACTGACTGGTTAAAAGTTTTATATCTAAGGAAACCATGTTGACTGCATTGAGTCATTGACTGTACAGTATTCTCTACTCCTGGATGAGCATGTGGTGACAGTCAGCCTCTCACAGCAAAACTAAATAAAGTTGGTAGCAGGGCTGACCATTTTTTTTCAAGGTTAAAGGTTTTGTTTTTAAATATATAAATAAAAAAATGCAAATGAATGCATATTGGCTGATATGAAAGGCTTACATCGTGACACATTTTTCAGCCACATCACCTAGCCCTAGCACTGGGCTAAAACTGCTAGTTGTTTCCACAGGAGAGGAACCCGCTAACTAAAAGATCTGTCTCTCATTCTACTTTTAGAAATTCTAGGAACAACTAGTAAACCTGCAGATTGAGAGCATAGTGCTCTGTTAGGGTCATAAGGAACAATCAGGTTGGGCTTGGTTATTTAGGGCTTTATACATGAGAGGGAGGATTTCAAAATATATTCTGGATTTAACAGGAAGTCGGTGAAGGGAAGCTGAAATAGGACAAATATGATCTCTCTTTTTTACATTTTGATCAGAACTATGGCTTCAGCATTTTGGATCAGCTGAAGACTTTTAACTACATTTGGATATATCTACAAGGGAGCGATTTTCATCAGGAGATGAAAATTCATCCATCAATCGATCCATCTTTTCTCACTTCTTCCATCAGGGGCGCGATGCGGCCCCTGCCCATCTTCAGCAGTCTATGGGTGAGAAGCAGGGTACAGCTTGGACAGGTCGCAAGTCTGTCACAGGGCAACACAGAGACACACAACCATGCACACACACAGCTAAGGACAATTTAGAGACAACAGTTAATCTAATTAATAATTTTGGGCTGTGGGAGGAAACCAGAGTACCCAGAGAGAACCCATGTATACATTGGGAGAACATACGAACCCCATGCTGGGAATCAAACCCAGAACCTTCTTAGTGGTAGGCAACAGCACTGTTACACCATGATCAAAATAACGCCAAGTTGTTTTTTTATGTTGTTACTGGAAGTCTATTTCATTCAACTTAGAAGAAGTGCCAACTAATCAGCTTCTTTTTCAAAGACTCTTTCTCAATAACTCAATTACTTTTGTCTTGTCTGAATTGAAAAACAGAAAAAGCCACCCAGGTTTTAATGTCCTAAAGACATGCCTCTAGTCTATGTAACCTGTTAGTTTCATCAGGATTTATGAACAAAGATAGTTAAATATCATCAGCATAACAGTTGAAGTTAATGCTATGCTGTCTGATAATTGTACCAGTTAGATAGAACTAGATCATTTATATTCTCCTCTTTTAATGAAGAGAAAGGCTGCTCTTGTTTTATGAAGGGTGAATGTATACACCAGTAGACATTTTTTTTTTAATTAAGTACGATTTCTCTAGCTGTGAAAAGTAGGTTTAAAATCCACTGGCAATAGCTTTAAATTACACAGCTCTAAATTAAAGCAGGAAGGCAGCTTCTTATGAATAAAGTTATTTTTTAGGAGTGCTGTGTAAAGCAACAAACAGACAGTAAGTGACTCCGTCAACAAAATCATCAGTCTACGGAGGGAAATGTATAGAATGGCCACCCCATGCAATATCGTTCTCTGATACAGTGGAGATAGAATTGGGGTCAGAATTTTTAAAAATGTACTACTTTTTTACCTGATGATGTTCTGTTCAACTAACACCTTTTTCTTTGGGGAATTTAAATGTTTAAATTCTATTTGAAAGTTACTAAAAAGTGGTCAGATAGGACACAGTTGTTGGTTGACAAATATTATAATTTTGATCATTATCAAAGCCATATGTCAGCAGGTCCGCTTCGCGCATATTCTATGCAAAGCAAATTAAGTGAAAAATTCCATTAAAGGCTAAATTAAGGCTATTATCTTCATCTTTTGGCATGATTATTAAAATCTTGCACTATACTGTCAGTATTTACCACTAAACCTACAAACTTAGGATATGAATAACAAAAAAAAATCATCACTGATTCACATTTACCTAAATAAATATTACTACTGTAAAATGTATCCTCATCTTTCTGCTGTCTTCACTATGTTTCTTTGTGGGACGAGTACATTCAAGATACCGTGTCTCTGCCACTTACATGTTTTTGATTGCAAGCGATAAAAAAAATATTGAATTCTTCCTGTGGTTTTCATTTTATTCTTATTTTGTTTCGTCCACATTCTTCATGTGTGCCTTAAATGATTTAAGGCTTCCGTTCAGCCCCTTTTCCAATAAAGGCTAAATGTGTGAAGTGATTGTTGTGTAAATACACATCAGCTGTGAATCTCTACAGCTCTTCCAGAGCTACCATTAATTGCTTCTCTAGTTTATAATCTTCGTTCTAGGTTTGACAGCTTACACTTTAGTGTTTTACAGTTGGGTAACTTAGGGGCTAGGATCAAGTGCACATATAATTTTTCACATTTTTTTTTTTTTGTTAAACTTGTCAATTAGCTGCCATTCGATGATGCTCTTTCACATCAATACCATTAAATTAAAATTAAGTTAATGGTTTTGACATGGAAACCAAAGAAGAAGTATACGTTTCTGCAAGGGACAGTATAATTAGAAGAAATTGTTTGAGGGATCATGTCACAAGAGGTCTTTGGTAAAGCCTGAATCTGTTTAAACTGGATTACTCTGCAATTAAGCATGATTGGATTACTATCCGATCATCTCTCACTCAGTTTCATGCAAGGTGTGAACTGACTAATAAACTTATCACTCTGACAGACATGTGTACATGTGAATGGGTGCGTGCATGTGTGCTTCTTTAGCTATCATGCATATGCACATCTCAGCATTTGTGTATTTGTATCTGGATCCATATCTGTTTGAGCCAAAGTCTTTGTGCTTGACTGATTGCTTTGTGTATCTGACCACAATTGAAAATGAATCCATCTCCTGCCTGCCTGTCTCCCTCCTTCCTCTCTCTCTCTCCCTCTCTGTGTGTGACAGTCTCTATCTGCTCAGTTCCACCTTAAGAGAAGCTTTAGCAGCCTGTCCTGTTTGTGTTGAAGCCAACAGGCACAATATATTACAGTCTAGGGCTTGCTGCTGAAAAGCCCGCTGGATCCTCCACTGACCTGCTGTTCTTTCCTGCTTTCCTCTTGCATTTTTTTTTCCACATTTAGATTAAAAACAAAGCTCTCACTCTCTCCTCCCTACCCCAAACCTCCTCCTCCTCCTCCTTCCTCTCCTTATTTCTGCTGCAGCAGTCAAGGCTTTAGTGTGTCAGAGAGACAGGGTGAAGAGGAGGAAAAAGAAGAGAAGGGGACTATTTGGTAGAGAGTGAGTGTTTATGTTTCTGTGTCACATCATTGGACTGCTGGGTGAAAGGGCGCAAGGACAAGAAGAGGAGGAAGAGGAGGAGTAGAAGAAGTATAAGAGGACTGGATTCTCTGTGTCATGTCAGTACGTGTGGATCTGGACTGATCACAAGCTGAGAAAAAAAAAAAGGACAGACACTGTAAGGCAGAGAAGAAGGAGTGAAAGAGGAGGAGAAACTGACTCGGGTTTCACTGGGGAAAGGCAAAGGAGGAAGAAGTGTGGTGCTCCGTTTTATCATGACCCTGCTGGATAAAGGAGTCGGTGGAGTGAGGGTTCTGCTGTGTGTCAGCGGGAATTTGTGTTAGAAGATAAGGACAGAGAGCAACACAGAGGACAGAAGCCAGTAAAGGAGCAGGGACAGGACTCGCTGAGTGCCAGAGCGTCTAGGTTTGTGCGTCTCTGTGCGCGTGTGCTGCTGTAACCAGGTGGAGGGCAGAGGACTGGAGGGCCAGGGAACTAACCTGGCCATCAAACGGACTGGAAGCCTCTCCTCTCCAGGGATCATGTACCCTCAGGGCAGGCATCCGGTAAGTTCACCCTCACATCTCTATGTCCTCTCTACTCCACTTTTTTTCTGCTCCTCTCAGCTCCAATCTGTCTGGATTTATTATCACATTGACTTTATCAGGATGATCCCACCTGGGGTTTCATGCTTCCACTCTCAGACCTTTCTTCCTAAAACTTCCTTGCAGTGTTTTCCTTCTGCTTTTAGATGGCCATCCTCATAATGTCTGAATCTATCTGCCTTCCTGCCTGATTGCTCTGTAACAACAGGAGAAAGACAGTTTTATTTTGGTTGAGGAGTTTATTCATTATGCAGACACACACATGCACACCTCCCTCTCTGTCAGCTACAACCATGCTCCTCTGAGATCTTGTATTGGCTGTGTAGGTGGTACACAACTAGACATGGTCTTTTGGGGTTGCATGTATATATTGGTCTGCTAATTATTTTTCATGTATCTCTGTGTTTTTAAGGGTGCAAAAATGTGGCTATGAGCACGAATCTAAGGGCAGATCTAGCAGTAGTAATGTTTAACGGCAATCACAGAAAACATTGAATCAGTAGTTTCCGAATTATTTCCATTAGATTTCAATTTGCATAATATTTCAAATCACAGTCCTCAAGATAAAAGTGTGTACAATATTACAATTGCAAAAGACTGCCTGTATGTGCCTATATTTCCACTAACACTCAGGAATGCTCTACTTTCCATGTTTGGTATGATGGACATTCACTTTCCTTGATTCCTAAACTCTGACATAGATTTCAGAGGACAAATTGATTAAAATGACAGTGAGTTGTAGGAACATTGTAATAATGAAAACAAATATTAGATCTTTAAATAGGTTTTGTTTTTTGTAAAATGTATGCTTACCCTTGAAATTCCGGTATTTCATTGTTCAATGGAAGATGTGCATAGGTGATGGATGGTTATTTAAAATCCTTCACAAGTACTCAGTCCTGCTGGTTAAACTTTGTAAAATCACCCTTCTTTACAGTTATAGCTGATAGTTTTTGGGGTATTTCTCTACCAGCTTTGCATAACTACAGATCTGAATTGTTCAAGATCAAGTTTAGTTAGATTAGATGGAGGGCAAATTAGAAGACCAGTTTTCAAGTCTTCCTTTAGATTCTTAGTTAGTTTTAGGCTTGAACTGAGCTTTGGGACTGCATGAATATGCTTTGATTCAAACGATTCTGCTTTAGGTTCTGCGTTACCACCAATGTCTTTTACAGCTTTTATCAGCATTCCCTTAAGAAGAGTATTCCTAAAGCATTATGAGGCTTCAACTAGGTTTTACAGTCGAAAAAAAAGGTATTTTCGAAGTAGTCAGTTTTCTGCCACACTTCCACATAGAGGATAATGAATTCAGTTTTGATCTCACTTCAGAAAGGGCACACTCTTTTACAATTGATGTCTACCCTACATCGGTTTTGATGTGAACTGTAAACAGGACGTCTTACAGCTTTTTTTCAGAAACTTTCTTCTCCTTGCCGCTGATCCATGAAGGCCAGACATGAGGAGCACATAACCAGTGGTCCATAAAAGACTCAGAGCTTTGGATATTGTTTTATGACATAAGCCTGATTTAAAGTTCTCTACAACTTGATCCCTGACCTGCCTATGATGTTCTTTAGTGGTCTTTACGATTATGTCGCACAGGATTTTAGTTAAGGGTATGAGTAGGGGGAAAGTACTTTTTTTTAGGACACTGCTAAGATACTTCCCAAGAATAGCATCTTTAATGTCCTAGACCTCTTACTCTTTTTCTTCAAAAACAATGTTTCCTTTTAGGGAAAAATAATGGTTAGAAAGGCTAAAAGGCACTGAAGAATGAATTACAGCTTGGACTGTGTCTAGCTTAAGCCAGCTGTTTAAAAAAAAAAAGCACTGATCTGGTCCCTATAATCAGATTTTGTTTCAGTCTCATTGTATCTGCTGCAAATGGGTCACCGGCCACTTTTCCTCGCAGACAGCCAGCCAAACAGCAAACCAATGAGCCTGCCAGCCAGCTATCACATAGAATTATGAATGACATTTTCACAACAGGAAGGCATGAGGAATCAATTAAATGTACATAGAGAATGCTAATAAGGCAGCTGTTGAAAAAGATGCATAGAAACGGGGAGAGTTAGAAAAAAATAGCAAGAAAGCGAAAGATGTCGGAGCCAAGAAAATAACCTGTTAAACAAGAAAAGATGGAAAAAGCTTTTTTAAAAGTCTGTGCTGGAGGTGGAAAGCGACATGAATGAAGGAACTTGTGTGAAGATTCCTCTGTTCTCGTCTTTAGAGGTGATATCAGAGGGCTTCATGCTGAGATGTTCAGCGTTTGTGATAAAGTTCAGCATCAGACTGAGCCAACTCCAACAAATCGATTGCAACCGTTTCCATTACCTCCTCTAGTTTGTATTTCTTTTTTGTTGGCTTACTTGTTCTGGAATTTTCCTTGACCCACAGAACTTTCATCATTGTGTTGCTTTCAGATGTATTTTCAAGATGCATTTAAACATAAAATACCTGATATTTCATACTTCTCTTAATTCTAGGTATGTATGTACTGCATGTATGCACACATACAGGTATATATACACTTTATTATATAGAAAGTAGATTGATATATACAGCATATTATATATACAGTATATTGATACTTTCAGTTTCAACCAGTTGAAACCAAAGGTATCATTGTTTTGTAACCTTCCAATTTCCTGAGATTTTATGCTGCCCCTTTATTGTCAGTGTTTGCCTTAGACACAGGGCTAGATGAAAAATGTGAACCTGACCTCTCAGGAGCCTTTTTACAACCACTGGACTTGACCAAAAAACAACAAACAATTCTTAAATTAACGAAAATGATTTTAAGGGACCTATAGTGACATATTATGACTTTATGAATGTTCTTCTTTTTTTATTTGATTGTAAACATAAACAATTACGGTGACCAGAAGTCTGATGTTGTCTATGTGCACAATGAATAAACATCAGAGTAATAGAGCCAAGCAACTCACAGTGGAGGTATGGAAATAAAGAAAGAAGGAAAGTTTAAGATCAAGCATGAAAAATGGCAAGAAATACATTGGATAAGACACTAACACTTGGAATCCAATATGAAGGATGGAGTTCATCAAGGTGGCTGCTAACTCTATGAAAGCTGGCAGATTGATGAATGTATGATTAAGTAGTGCCAGCAGATGGAGATGGTGTGCAACAATATTTATGTCAGCCGATGGTCCCCGACGCCAAAATTTATTTTCAGGCTCAAAAAGGACCAAGTAAACACTATCAATAAAAATGTTTGCAAAGCATTTTTTTTTAGACTTCTATTGTTTGTTTTGTTTTTTATAGGCTAGCACATAACTAGGCCCCTTTAAATCTTTGTTCTACATACCACGGTTTATAGTCATATTCTCCCAGTTGACCTTTAAGAACACTAGGATCGGTTAACTATATAACTTTGCATCAGATAAAGACAAATTAAATCACCTTTATCTCTATTCTTTTAAAGGATAAAAAAACAATAAAAATAAGCAATTACTGTTTTAAAATAGTCAGATCCTTGTAAAATATAAAATGTATAATAAATCTAATTTAACCACTCACATAATCTTGTGCATCAACATGGTGGTTATACATACAATTGGTACCTAACAAAGGTATTAGATTACTCTCTATGGTAACATTAGCAAAGTTCTATTTGAGAAAGAACAGCTGCTTTAATATGAGATGGTTCTTGAATATTGTTTTCTTGTTGAAAACATAGAATTTTCTCCACTGGTCAAAAAGACTCTGATTGTGCTGTGCATTCTATTCAGTTTTTACCTCATATTTCTATGTTTGTAGGAACCCATGGCTGTAAAAGTGCTTAGTGTTCTTTAAAAGGTATCTGGAATTGCAAACAACAATAGCTTTCATTAAATTAAACATTTCCCAATAAAATCCTGTCCAAATATTGTTAGCATGTGACTTTGTCTAATGAAATAAGTTGGTCAAATGTAGCCACAAATATATGATAGGAAAGCTTTAATTTTGAAACCTTTTTTTTGCCCTGTCTGGAAATGTGGATACTTTGTTTTGTTGAGGGGTCACATTTTTAGATTTGTTAAAAATCAGCCATTGTGTATCTTCTCATCTTTTATTCTGTATTTATGCTTACAAGTCTTGGGCAGTGACAGGACTGCTAAAACTCAAAGCATATGCAGAGTCGTGCCTGCATGATTAGCTCTGTATGAACCCAATATGGCAGCATCAAGTCCAGATCATGTTTGTTGGCAGTGGATAAGGCAAGGCACACAGCTGCACCATATAGTCACTAGAATCCTGTCACGAAATAGTAATGTTTGGAATATCACAATCACAAGAGACTGCTCTGACACACTATTTTGTAAGCCATCATATTACGTGTGTCGCTCTCAGTGTGCCAGTAACATATTTGACCAGCTGGATGATCTCTAGTTTCCTTTGATTAAAACTATATGTATATTTCCAGTGCCTGAGATTCTTAAACACATATAATATGGTGGGGAAGCTTTGCTGAGGAAAATAAAGAATTCATCACTATGAATGGTAGTTTAATTGTTAGTCAATATTCAGAAATTGCTTAGCAATTACTTTTTTATTTCAATACCATGCTGCCCTGAATATGATGCAAATCTTCAATTTTCTCTGGCATACAAAAATGTAAATATGGCAGAATTATCAACCAAGAGTTTTGACTGAAAATGCAGACAAAAGCAGGACTTTATTAAAGCAGCTACTTTGCAAGTGTTTTGACTTAAACAACATCACATAATTGTTTTTTCTTGAGAGAGTCTGACACATAATCTGCAAACAATAACTGGGTTTGGTAGCTCCTTAGACTGACTTTGGGACATCATCAGTTTTCTTTCAAAACTAAAGTCGTCACTCAGTATGAATGTGCAGTCAGGGGCTGAGGCTAGTCTGTCCTCCCTCTCTGGTGTGAAAGAGCTAAACCTGAGTTGAGCAGCTTTTTGTTCCTCTGGTTTGTATTTGCACTGAGCATTATACGAACTTTGTGCGTTTGTCTGAGTTGTGTTAGGTGTGTCTTTGTTTAATTTTCTGGGATTTTTCTTTTTATTTCTTTACTCCCATAGTGCTTTGTGAGCATATAAATATTTACATTCACTTAGATTTGTGTAAATATTCATTCAGAGACTTACTTTTATTTTATGTGCACTTTCTCTGTGAGGTGGCACAGTCAGTGTATCACTCTATGCGTGTCTCATTATGTAATTATCAGTGTGCAGTATCTTTCAGTGCTGAAAACGTTGCTTTTAAAAGCTTTAATAACTCCTGTTATCATCATCTTTGTGTAAATGGCTGAAAAACAGGAACATAAATAATTGTTTGATGCACCTTGTTCTGATTTAATCAGTCATAGTATCTGTCTTGCATAGGGCTGTTAGATTTTTATTTGTACTAAAAAGAAAGCTCTTCTTCTCAAACCTCTTATGGATTCAGATTTTTAAACAAAATCATCGCGTTCTTGATAATTGCTTCTTTCAGCTCTTTAAAACTTTGGCTAGTTAGCTTAGAGCAGAGATAAGGATCGGATAATTCTTCAAATGTTGTGAATGAGAAGCTAAATATGCACATATTTCGCGTTTTTTTAGGTATTCTCGTTTATTTCTTTCATATTGCTTGTACGTACTTGCAGCAGTTCTTGGGGGGGTTTGTCCGTGAGTTGAAGGTGAATGGAAAGCAGCGGGGATTTGTGTGCGTATATGTTCTGTGTGCTAACAACGATAATAAATAACGTCCTAATGTCCTGGTTTGACCTTACGTCTGGCTGGATAGGCTGCCACACCCCTACAGTATGAGAGCTAAGCATGTGAGTCAGTATATGTCATCAAGACTGTAAACATGACATGCTCTTGACTGCAATGTTCCTTTTGATTCTCATTTTTATATTTTATCTACTCTAGAAACAAAGGTCTGTTCTATCTGTGCAGCAGCACTTCTTGCAGGGAGACTAAATTCACGTAGTTGCTCTGAAGGTGCCTTCCAATTCACATCCTTTGAAATTGCGTGTCATTTGCCAGCTCAAGTTTGTGTTTTCAGTTTTTTCTTACAAACAAAAACCTGAAAGGTCTATTTTTTTTTTTTATGAATAAACTGTGTTACAATACTTTGCAGAGACAACATTGCTCTTTGGACCAGCATGTTTGACCATGGGGATGGGGTGTAATGATGTTCAATTGAATTTTTGTAACACAGCATTTTGCATGTATGCCTCAACATTTTATTTGGGTTTTATGTGACCAGAGCACTTTTGTATCCCCAATCGTTTCCTGCATGGCCTTTATTTCAACAATGTCTTGCCTCTCTTTTATTACTGCTTTTATTAGACACTACAGTAAAACTTCAAAATATTGACTTTCCCTCGCATTTGGCACAGTGAGGATGGTAAATGCTGAGGCCTCGAAGCAGCAAAAGGAGGAAAAAGCAACTTTGACTTTAACTTTTTTTTTTGACTGTTACTTAGCTAAAATAAAAAAAATATTAAAAGTATTTTACTTAAAAAGATAAAACACAATCTGCACAGTGGTACAGTGGGTATCACTGTTGCCTTCCAGCAAGAAGGTTCCAGGTTTGATTCCTGGCTCAGGGTATTTCTGCATGGATGTTGCATCTTCTCCTTGTGCATGCGAGGTGTGAGTGTGTGCATGAATGGTTACTTGTCTTGTTTGTCTCTGTGTTGCCCTGTAATAGACTGGCGACCTGTCCAGGGTGTACCCCGCCTCTCGCCCGTAGACAGCTGGAGATAGGCACCAGCACCCCTTGCAACCCCAGCATGGATAAACATGATGGATGATAAAACAGGATGACATTCTGAAGTAACAAACATCAGAGTATATGGGGTAAACTTTAGAAAATAGTTGGCAAAGGTTTAAAGATTAAGACCTGAGGCAACTAATCAAAAGCAGGAATAAAAGTTCAGTTTGACTTGTTTATGATATTATGCATTTAGTATGAGGTGAGAGTCAGATTTTTTGCTTGCAGGAATAATATTTAACAGTTTTTCACTGAGATGGTGAAGCTGTATCCAACGTAAATATTTTATGACTCATCAATTAAAAGTGTATTTTTTCTCACTCGTACCATACTTATCTCTTCCTTAAGTTACATTAAGCAGTTTCTTTTTCCACCTACATTTAAGGCTGTAATGAAAGCCATGTGCAGTTAACAGCCCAGCGCCTGGCTGTTACCTCCCAGAGATGACATTCCCCCCTCCTTCCCGTTGTCCTTGTCTTGTTTACATTTAATTTCACGGTGCATTTCAAAGGCAGAGCTTTTAGAGAAGCAAAAAGCCAAGGAACAACAACACAGCCGCTGTTAGAGAGCCCACTAAAACAGGCCAGAAGTCGCACAAACCTCCTACAACTTTTGATCAGATCAGTGGCTGTGCAGTGTAAGCGCTCTCCTTGATTAAAAACAGGCTTTTTTTTTATCCCCAAATCCTGTTTTGTTTTGTCCTTTCTTTGTCCTGACAAAATGATCAGAGCAGAGCTTGGATGGAGTCCAGACCCTGGATGTTTTCCACCACTTGGTTGTAACCTGAGCTGCAATGTACCTGGCTGGCTCATTGCTGACTAGGCAACCAGTAGATTGACAGCTGTAACCCAGGGCTCCCTGCCTCACATTTGGATCGCTGATTGGTTGGTTTGACGGATGAGTGCTGGTGTTTAACTTCTTTATCAACACAATGAGAGAGGTGCAAAGTTGAAACAGGTTAGATTTGCTTGGATAGTGGTAAGAACCCATTTTTCTTATTCAGATCATTGAATAGTTTTGCCTTTCCTCTGTCTTTCAGCCTAAATCGATGAGCTGTTGCTTATATTCAATGCTGCACACTTCAGCAGACACACATGTGCTCAAAGAGCACTGACTCTTCCTCCTTACTTTGAATGTATTCACCCTTTTTTTTTATCTAAATATTTCAGTAATGCAATTATGATTTAATACTTTGCTTCCAAATGTGTCTTGGCTTGTTTCAGAGAGAGATACAAGGAGAGTGAAAAGAGCCACAAAAAGAACTGGGGGGAGGGATTTTGGGGTGTTTTGCTTGAGTGAATACATCAATGCACAGACATGTCATCTTATACCGTGTGAAGGCTGATGTGTTGGTAGAAAGTGTTCCTGGGGCTAAGCAGATTGGCAGAGATGACAAACCAACCGATAGGATTGTGTCTTTTCCAATAACTCCCAGATGTGCATCTGTTTCACAATTGCAGCCTCATCGCTGAAGCCACCGTCAGTCATGGAAAAAACAGCGGCAGCTAAAAAAGGAGCTCTTCGATTCGAATGCAAGACACAATCACGGATAGAACAAAAGCCTGAAGCATGACTGGATATAATTTTGGCAATCAGCATAGACTTCTACCACACTTAAATGGGGACACCTTTTTTAACTTAAAGGTTTTTTAATCAGATTCAAACCAGAGCTAATTTTAGTTGGAAGAAATGTTATGGTAGAATTTAAAGATTATCTTTAGTATAAATCTAGCAGAGGTAAAAAATGTTCTGTGCTCAGCTGTATATGTCAGGGACTTTGTAAATGATCTAAAAAATGAAACGTTTTAAATCTTAGCTGATGAGTAACCAACATTAGCCTACTTTTTTACCTGTTGTAACCGTGGGGATTTTCTGGCTCCTCCATTTCTTGGACTTACCCTCTTCACTTCTACCATATTAGGAAGTCTCTAGTCACTGTGGGGATTATCTGGCTTTTGCTTTCAGATGTTTTAGCTGGAATGTTTACTGTCAACAAACTTTCCTCATAAATACTGTTTTACTTTACTTCTATTATCCAGCTCTGTTTAATCAAGTAACGCCATCATGAAATGGTTCTGCTCTCTAATTTATAACACATAACACCCACTGAATGGGCCTGGCTAGGATTCATTTAGTCTGGCATTTATCCATTCAAAGGTCCAGACAGCCAAGAAAAAAATCAGCACAACTAAATACAAAACATTTGATAAATCCTAAATGTCAAAGAATCTATGGCATTAGTCTTTTGCCAAAGGTAAGGAGATATATGCAAACATATTTAGCTTTAATATGATGATTTTACTTTTATTTATTATTAGATTATGCAGAGGTGGGTAGTAACTAGTTACATTAACTTGACCAACTTTTAGAAAAAAACGGTACGTTTAGAAGGAGTTGGACTTTGTGGTGCTTTTTAGTTTCACTCAAGTTATATTCTTATGTAGAATTTGCACATAGCTGTCTATCTGATTACATCTTTTTTTTATTAAATCAGATGTTTAAAAATGATTAGCAGCCCTTTTACCAAGTACTTTTTTTTTTAAAACTCTTACTTGAGTAATTTGAGGTATGCTTCGAATTTCCTTTTTGCAAGATATGTTGATACTGGTCAGTAACGGAAACAGTGATGCAGCTGATACCATAGCAGCAGCCCGCTTTGTTTATGCATTCAGACATAGTGAAGACAAGCTTCCTGAATTTAAAACTATTCATCAGATTTGAGCAGAAAGTTGATTTTAAGTGACTTTGAATATGGCGTTGCTGTTGGTGCAGGACAGGCTGAGTATTTAAAAAGACCTGCTGATTGGCTGGGGTTTTTCACACAAATACCATCTCTTGGTGTTACCAAGAATGGTATAAAAATAGGAAAAGCTTCCAGTTAAAAATAGTTGTTTGGATAATACTCTTTGCTGGTGTAAGAGAATAAGACCCATCAAAGTTTAGAGGATAGAAACTCATCAGAAGCTTAATTAAGCAAACATTACAACCAAAGGTTACTAACTACAGGATGCATAGGAGCATCAAACTTTGAAACAGACTATATAGCAGTGTGTGGAAAAAAAAAAAGAAAACAGAGGATAAAATTCACACAGACTTCACAGATTTGAAGTCTTGGTTTCAGCTGTGAGATTCAGACGGCAGGGTCAAAATTTGGAGTAAACAAGATAAAAGCATTGATCCAGCCTGCTGCGCATCAACTGCTAATGCTGGTAGTGGTGCTATAATGGTGTGAGGGAATATTGTCTTGGAAACTATTAAGCCCACTTATAATAATTTGTTAATGTTTAAATGTCAAAGCCTTTCCGGGTATTGTGGCCACTGGCCATTCATGTCAAGTCATTTATAGGATAGAAAACGAGCTAGAAATATTCGTCACTGTTCCATGGTGAAGGAAATTCAGGTCTTTTCCCAACAAAGCAAAAAGCCCTAAAAAAATTACAAGACTGAACAACTATAAGAGGTAGAATAAAAAAAAATAAGTCACTAAGTAAATTAAAATAGAATGTATAGTAAAAAAGAAATCCTATTAATTTACCAAAATGGCTGTTTGCAACATAGTCTGACCATGCTTAAGGAAAAAAGCAACTGTTTCTTCACATAAAAATAATAACTGAGAATAAACGTACTGTAAACAGTTGTTGAATAAATTAAAACTGTATGATCTTATCTGCAGTTAGGATGATCAGAAAATGTTTTTTTTTTTTGTTTTGTATTTTTTAAACACAACAAAACCAAATAAGACTCCAATAAATGTAAAAATAGCAAGATATGAAACATTACGGCAGAAGGTAGAAGTTTTCTGGACCTTACTGACATTCTTACTGCAGCTATAACTGACCCGGTAGCATTCTGCCACCATACAGGTGAGATGAAACACATTCCAGCAATCAGTGTTTCCATATTGTGTGGTATTACATAGTGATACCTCAATCTTTGTAACTTTAAACACATAGCATGATTTTGCACATAGTTTTTTTTTTTTAATAGTCTGATTTGATAATGATTCCTGATAAAAATCTTTTTATCCTGGAAGACAGATCTGGAACTCATTCAGAGAGGTGCAACTGGTAAATAGAAACAGAGTTTGGGTGGAACGTGCAAGCTTCCATGTTGACACCAGCGGTTGCAAATCACAAATCTCTTGTAATATCCCGATCTGTGACTATGGGCTTTGTTATATGACTTATATGCTGCTGATGTAACCTACCAGCACTGCAGTGTTCATGTGCATTTGCTTGGTTGCCGTTGGTGAGTGCGTGGCGGCAGATGGTGGGAGTGGTATTACCACGGGGCGATGGACAGTGCACAAGGCGAGCCGGCTGTGTTGACTACAGCAAAGACACTCTCTGTCTGTTTCTCTCAGGCTCTCTCCATCCCCTCACCCTCTTCCTCCTGTGTCAGCCGAATGAATGGCTGGCTATCTTTCTCAGTCAGCAGCAGCACTACTCTTTCATCATCTGTCCTTCTGCTTGTGCATTCATTCCTCTAAAAGAATGTCAGACTGGTCCATCACTCCCTACATCCATCCCTCCATCTGTCAGATGAATATCTATCTCTTCACCGACTTTTCCTGCCTTTCAGTCCATCGCCGTACCCCTTCCCCTTTGAGGGTTTGTGTGTTTTCTTCTTAAGTGTGATTGTGCATGTGCAGTGGTGTGTTTGTTTGTTTGTTGATGTGTTTTCCAGTCTTCTTATGACTGTGTGTGTGTTGATGTGTGCCAGATCAGTATCTGTCCCCTTATCCCTCCCTCCTCCCCTTTCTGACCAAGTGTGTGTGTGTGTGTGTGGTGTGAATCAAGGTCAGTGGGAATCTGCTGGCAGACGCCAACCATCCACCCCATCCCACCACACCCCCCTCCTTTCCACACACACACACACACACACACACACACAGATGGAAGGTTTGTGTGCATTGCGTCCATCCAGCCATCTAGATGTCCCTGCTTTGTTTGCCTCAGCTCAGTTTAGCTCGGGCTCAGCTCGGCTCTACGGATTAATTACTGGGGAACCCACTGCGTCTCTGACCTCCGCCATTGGACTAATTGAAATCTAATTGAATTGTGCTTGTCTCTACTAATGAAGCCCCACCACTAAAAGCGCCAATCTTTTAGCCTTGGCTGCAAACCTTTAACCGCCCAGCTAAAACATACTGACATCATTCTGCAGTTCAGTTTGTGGAAAGTTAAATTATGAAATGTTGTTGGAAGTTATTGTAAGTTTATTTAGTTTTTTTTTTTTCTGGAAGGTAAATTGGACATAATTAGTATTTAAATGGATTGAATGTACTCAGTTTTCCAAGCCTGCTAGATAAATTTGTAAATTGCCTTGTTGAAAATTCAGGAATTTATATGCGGCTCTGAATCTCTAGGTTTTGCCACCTTCTCAAAAGGTTGCAGTATGAAAGCATTTTTGCTTGTCTCGTGTAGCATCATGGTATCTGTGGGGGTAGTTTGAAATTTAGTCCACCAGATGACTCTGCTCACTTAAGCCTCTTTCTCTTTGGACAGCCCTCAAGCCCCCTCCACATACCAGTGGCTTTTACCTTCAATGAAAAAACACAGCTATCATTTATTCCTGCAGCAAATCAATCCACACCCACTATCCGTGTTTTAAGGCATTGTTACCGATAGGTAAGATTTAGTGTCTCTATCTGACAAAAAAAAGCAACATAAAACTGTTGCAATTAAAATCCGTTTGATATGTTTCTTAATTGTAAATAATTTTCTTAAAGGATCTTGTCACTATATAATAATTTTTTTAAGGCTGGATCATTAGCTGAGCAATAATCACCAAAATATATTAAATATTCTGATTCTGCTTTCATTGGCTGTTGGTAAAAGCAGAAAGTAGCCATTGCACATCTTCATTCTGGTACCTGAACTTTATTTTTTCCTACTTATTTATCTTAAAAAGATAGTTTTCAAAAAAAGCAAAACTGAATCTCTTGTGTTCTTTTTGGGTATGTTTAGCCAGATAATGTTAACTATTACTATTAAGGAGAAAACACTCAGTACTCCACAAACAAAGCCTCTATTTTTATTAAATAAGCACCAATAAGTAGTGCTTCACAATATTAGGCAATGGGACTATATTAATATTAATTCTAGAGCTCTCTGTGACCTTTAGCATTGCGGGCACTGCCATCTTTGTCAGCTTTGTGATTATCTTTTGCAGACAGTCTGTAAAAAAATGAATATTTCACTGAGATGTAAAGTGTTTATCGATGCAGGTTTGAAATAAGAAAATGCAAACATTGTATTACTAATCGCCCTTTGGAATATTATGATTGTGTTTATTAATTCTGTGCTGTGTATTCTGTTATGTTCAGTTGCTGGAATAGGTCTTTATTTAGTAATACAATCACATATCATGGTGGCAATTAGATGGTGTGTTAGGAACTCTAAAATGTTTAATGTTTTGATAAACCTCAATCTCATTCGTATGAGTGGGGCTTTACCTGGTTTTATTCTAACTAGCAATATTCAATGCATTTCAGTTTATTTATATCAAGTCATTTAACAGGGTCAGTTCAGTCAAATCATCCAGACAGAGCGTTTCAAAATCTTTCTATCTAAGGTAACCCAGCTAATTTCATTGAGTCTATTCACTTCGCAGAATTCGCTTCCACTGAATGAGCATATAGGGACAGGAAACTACAGCAGTTTTCACATTATGTCACATTTATCAGAAAATAGGGCCTACTGTTGTTTTATTCCCGAATGCATTAGTTGGCATTATAGGTCATTTGAAATTGCCAACCACTTAAAAGGTTTACTTTCTTTGAAAAGATGTGCATAAATACAATAAGCAAGCTCTAAAAGGGTTTGACAGTGATGCAGGCTGTACGCATAAAATGTGTGGAGACATCTTGAAAGGTAATATTGTAAATCTCATGGGGCTATAAAATTAACCCATCTAAAAAGGAAGGAAGAGAAAAAAACTACCAACAGAAAAATTCCTCTGAGAAAAACCCTTTTTGCATATTTCAACTCCTGCAAAGAAAACAACTACGGCATCAAAAAACATCAACAGTGCTCATGATTGTACAACGTCATGGAGACTATAGAGGAGGCGGGCTGCTGTCAGCAGAGCTTAAGACTGACATGGGCGGCGGGTGGTGGTGGACCCCCCTGGGATTTGCTTGTTTTGTTCGGCCTTCTTTAGCTTTTAGCAGGTGAGAGATCATACAACTATTGTTTTGAGGTATTCATTTGATGTTTCTTCCCATCTCAGCTCCTTGTTGGCTTGAATACATTAGCAGCGTGGCAGTGTAGTGGGGATGCTAATGTAGAAGTGGGTGAGAGGAGGAGGAGAGGAAGAAAGGATGGAGGCAGCGGAGGAAAGAAGGAATCGGTCATTAGGGGGAGGAGGAGGAGAGAGGCAGAGGACAAGGTTTTTATAAAGTGTGGGAAGACGAAGTGACCTTCCCTTTCACTTTCATCTTGGCCACACACACACACACACACACACACACACATGCCTTTACACACCAAAGCAACATGAAGTGTGTGTCACAGACTGTTTAAAAACAGCTTAACATGCAACCCACCCTTCTCCATATGTGTTTTCATACGTTCTCTCTTTTTTTTGTCTTTCACTTGTGCAGGTCCCCTTGCAACCTGGCCAGTCTTTCAAGTTCACAGTCCTGGAAACTCTGGACCGAATCAAGGAGGAATTCCAGTTCCTCCAGGCTCAATATCACAGGTACACTCATATGGCAAATGCAAAAATGCGTACACATTTTAAAATAGGTTATGTGGTCTTCAAGACAAACTTGGTACAAAACTTTTTAAACTTATTTCTGATGCAATCAAATATCAGCAAAGATTCAACAAAAGAGGATAATAATCTGCCTCAAGGTCTGCCTCTTTCATACATCTTGAACTTAAATCATGTGCAGGTTCTTTGGGAGTGATCATAACCGCCATAGTCTCTATGTTGTAGGGATATTTAAGAATGAAGATGTAAGAAGTGCTCTAAAAGTAGTTTTAATGCCATGCTATCTAATGCCTTTTTGTGTTTTGGTACACTTGAATGTTAGGTAAACAACTTTAAATGTATTCCCACTGTTTTTGCCAGTGATGAAAATGTATGCTAAATTATAATTGGTTTGAAAACATATAAAACTAATTCATGTATTAACAGCTAGTTGAACTGAAGGATTTTAGTGATAGAAAGATGAGGAGAGCTGTTTTTCTTGTTTTAGATTATCACTGCTTGCATTGAATTTGACACATTTGAAATTAAAGCAGGTATTTATTCTGGAGCCACTGCAGTGGGTTGATTACATAGCAGTGTACAGATGATGCATAATTACACAACAGGATACAGAGGCTTATGCAGAAGTGCAGTGAATTGTGGAGAAACCCTGATGAGGATTTTTGTCATGACGACGGTGTAATTCATTGTTGCACTCAAAAGGCCAGAAGTTGTCATCTGAGAATTTTGGAAGAAACTTTAAATGGGTAGAAACTCATTTTGTTTCTCCTGTGGAATTTATTACAAGATGGAAACAAACTGTGTGACTCAGATGTATTTGTGTTGTGCAGCCTGAAGCTGGAATGTGAAAAGCTGGCCAGTGAGAAGACGGAGATGCAGAGACACTACATCATGGTGAGTCCTCTTGGTTTTGGTGGACATGTGTAGGGTCAATTTGTTTAAGAAGAAAAAAAAACTGAATTACTGGTTAGACTTATGTTATCTGGAAGAATTAATGTCTTTGTGAGGGTTGTGATTACCTTTGTGTCAAACAGAGACAAGCTCAAGTAAAGGCAGTGCAAATTTTGTAAAAACAAAAGAAAATACATTTTCAACATCCTTTATTTATGCTCCAAAGTCCTCCAATGTTAGCAGAACATTTTTCCCCCTAAGCTTGTAACTTACATTACTCACAATAGTGTGGTGCATCTTTTTATCTTCCATTTCTCATTTCTGCTTCAAACCCCTTATATTAGTATTTCAATCAGTGTCTGTAGCCTTTGTTCTCCTTTCCTGCACCAACAACCTGAGCTCCCTGTGTCAGTTTGTTTAAGAAACTAAAGGCTCACTTCCGTTAAAAGCCTTCGTCTGTGGTACAAAACCCACACCGAGCCAACCAGAATACGATATGCACCATCTGCTAAGCTGCTCACATTTCATAAACCTGGGAGAGCAGGAAGGATCAGGGCTGTAAGCTAGATAGACACACAGATGGGTAGACAGAAAGAGGAAGATGGAGAGAGGCACGCAGAAACTAGGAGAGTGTGAGGAAAAAAGCGAGAAGAAAAATGGTCAGTCAGACAAAATGATACAGAGTCACTTTGAAAAACAACAGATCAGATGATGTCATACACACATACCCTGAAAAACACAGCTAGATATATATCTATATGTACAGCAGATAGATTATAGATAGATAGATAGATAGATAGATAGATAGATAAATTATCTGATGATTAAAGTTCTATTTCAGTGGAAACAAACTTTCTATTAACCCTATATGGCACATTCAGTTTAACACAAGTTTCTACTGCTTCCTGCTGCTCGACAGTGTTTGAATTTATATGGACTTTACTATATGTATTTTTTAATAATATGTGGGTGAATTCATTCTTTTAGGTGATCTGTTTATTGTCTGGCAGTATGTAATCATTCTGCTCTGACATGTAAAGGAGTGTTACTATGCCGACAAACCCTATTTCGCTATGTACCTGAAATAATTAATCATTGCAGACTTTACTTTTTTCCCAGCAAATTAAATATTTTTGTAATGTCTCACCTGTCTGATTTCCTGCTGTTGGAGGATCGGCTTTGTTCTGCAAAACTTAACTATATAAACAGATTTTGGATATAATCCGTTGCAAGTGTGAGAAAATCCTCTCATTGAAATAAAACATTTTACAATAGCACAGTGATTACAATCAGTACTGGCTTAGCCCTCAAAGCAAAACAACTAAAAGGCTGTGGGGGGAAAAAAAATCATGCTTTGTGTTCTTGGGAATCTGGCGACGTTTATCAAATTGAAGGGTCTTGGTTTAAATGTTTTAATGAAGGAAGTTAAAGTGCAAAGAAAACGTCTGCATTGTGTGTCGGCTCAACTACTCGTCTTTGTTGTTTTTTAGTTTCTGGGCTCAAGTTTTTTGCACCATGATCAGTTGAACTCAATTTGCATTTCAAGAGAGGAAAACTCTGTTGCAATAGTGAGTAGAGCCAGCACTGTTTATGACAAGTAAAAATAAAATACTTTTTTGAGAATATGTGCTTTTATAATTAAATTTCTGTCTCAATCAGGGTTTTTTGTTTCAGTCAGCTGAGATTAGGGGTTTGCATTTATTGAGTCCCAGCCTGGTAGGCACTGTAATGCTTTCAAACCTTTGTCCATTACACTGACAGGTATTCTGTCACAAACTGAGTTACTGAGGCTCAGGTTGGGACAGCTCTTGGGGTTTCATCACACAGGGACAGTAGGAAGAAGCCAACTGCAAAGTTCTGACATCTATACCCCTCAACTGACATGCTGCATGTAACAAAAATGTTTGCACATTAGATAATACACTATAGTGCTAGACTGATTTTTTGGCTCATGTATTTGCTATTTTGGTATGATCTATTCATATCTCAGTCAAAACACTGAGTTCTAGTCAATCACTTTAAACACATTTATATAACACAATATTTTTCTGCTTGATTCATTCAGTGCTCCGCTTTAGCTATTGTAAAAATTTACTCACCAGATCCTCAGGTAAACTCTGCACAGTCCTCTCCCATATCAAGGTGTCATAACATTACATGGAGCTCCCAGTTTCATTACATCAACAGTATATTGTCCATGGTTTGTTTTACAGTGTTGCAGATTAGTCAGAAAGAAATATTGGCTGTGAGAGAACTTGGCCACATGGCTTGATGGAACTATGGGTGCAGCTGACATGAAACTACACACATACATCAAAGGCTGTCTTCACTCTGGGAGTTAAATGCTTATAATTTAGAAAGCTGTTTGGGATTTCTCCAGTTTTGTAAAATAAATATGAAGTTAAAGCTCAAAATTACTTGTGACTCTTGTAGATTTTAGTATAAAGTCATATTTTTTATCTTGTTATTTCTAACTGAAAGCAATATTAAAGTGTATGGAGCGGCCCAACTAGAGTCCGAACTTAAAGATTAGGATCATGGCACTGAGGGTGTCCAACCGCACTTGTCACCAAAAATAAAATAGTCAAAATACCAACAAAAACTTGTCGAGTATTTTATAAATTATAAGGGGTTTGTTTGGTGTAATGGCAATAATCCTTTCTGTATGTAATAAGGAGAAGGGTACAAGTATGTTTTAATATTTCAATTTTATTAGAATATAAATAAAAAAACAATGACTACTTTATTTATTTTATATTTAGTTTGAGTTATATATGTTATATGTGCAACTTTAACTGCAAAAAAAAAATAAATAGAAAAGACAAGCATTTTTTTTTTTTACCTTCATTCACTATTCAGTCCTGTCAGTGGTTAAAAGGATTTTTGGACATTTATTGTTAAGGAAAAATAGTGAAATACATGTTTTCATCTCTATGCTAACACTGTTCCACAACTGAGCTCTACCAACAAACAAGCTTCTCTGTTTATAACATTCTTTTGGCCTTTGTTACAATAATCTTACATTCATCTTTTAGACTTAATTTTTTTTGTGCAGTGCAGAATGTTTTTCAACATCTGGCATTACCTTTATCCACATATGTGCTTCTTTAACTGTTAATTTAACTTTTTGGATGAAGGAAAATAATTGTAATTTTTAATCTATGAAGTATATGATTTTTATATTTAGCCTTTCGTGTAATTGTTAGACATAAGCAATTTTCATAGAATAAGAAAAGAAGGGGGGCAGAAGTTCAGTGACCAATCCATAAAACCTAATCATTAAAGCTGATCAGATGGATTGAAATACCGTAATAAAAAATCCAAATTCCTATTTCTTTATTCTTTTCCTCTATTTAGTCGACATAGTAGGAAAAAAGGGTTTAGGACTGATGTTTAGAAACACTGTCTTCTCTTGTCACATGTGCTCCATTAGGTTTTACTGAATTACTGTGTGGAACAAATGGTCTGGACAACTCTTCCACCTGTGATTGTACAACAGAACATGTTTCTCTCTTTTTATATAGTCATGAATGTCTGCTGTCATCAAATCAAACTCCTTATGATAATATAGAAAAGGTCCTGGCTTATGTGACCATTGCTCTGCTGGTAAATGCTGCATCCTTAGGTTCATTGCAGGGTTGTAATAGTTCTCCATGGCAGGAGGTCATAGAACTGCAGATGCTGATGACATATTCATGTAGGTTAGCAAGGCAGACGTTTAGAACCCCAGGCTGTATTATTTCAACAAGGGCTCACTGTGGTGAACTGGATGGTTAACACAGTGCTCTGCTACTTCATAGGCATGGCTTCAAAATGAGAGGGAGGGAAAGAAAATGAGAGAGAGGAGCTCAAAGGGAAAGATAGCTGCAGAGAAATAAAAAGCTGCTCAGAGTGTCAGACAGAAAAAAGAAGCTACTGAGGGACAGAGGGAAGGGTACAAAGGAAAGAAGAGATAAAAAGAATAAAGAGGGAATGGAGGAGAGTGATCGATATGACTAAGATGAACACGGAAAAAGAGAAGGAATAAAAAGGAAATTCTGGGCGATGGGAGAAAAGATGGAGGGAGGAATAAAAAGATCCTGCAGAGGGACGAAATGGAGAGAATGCAACCCAGAGAGTAGGAGAAAGAGATAGCTGTGTGCTAGTGTGGGGGTGCATGAACTAAAAGAGAGAGGGTGCATGCACAGACACATAAATAATGTGAAGCAACAACGGACTCGCTGCGCCCACAGAGGAGATAACCCAGAAGGCTATATTTAGCTTGTTAGTCCTGTCATCCACTGAGGCCTGTTTCCACAGGCTGGAGGTCTGCTCACCATGCTGCATGGCTCCTGGTTTTACTATTCATCACTGCTAAGCCCCTAAATATACTGGGCTGGAACGTGGAGCCATAGTTTTATGTGATTATGTGCAACCTGTGCATATTAATGTTTTTATGTAAGACTAACCAGCTAACTAAGAGGATCATATAGGTCTTAATAATTATATATATTCTTAATATAAAGTGGCTGATTATAATAAGATGTAAAATTCAGAGAGACAGAAGAGTCTGAGTGGATTAGCTTTGTTTTCTACCTACAGCAATTGCTGTTTCCTTTCAGCCCTATTCTTTGTTCAAGGCTGTAGAAATCAGTACATATCCTGCTGCTGTCTGCACATTTTCACCTAATTTCCAACAACTCCACTAGAGACCTGCATAGAAATCACCACAGCACTCTTATAATTATCACAAACAAAACATTGGTTTTAAACTGATTCACCATAATATTTAAATCCCAAAGATTTAAAGGAGATGGCAGCACAGCAGCAGTAAAGTCTTGCGTCAGCGAGCCAATGATTGGGCTATAGTCTGCTCCAAACGTTAGATTATTGTTTTGGTTTTTCCAAAGCCAGAGCTACCTTGATAGCACATAATTGCATCCCTTAAACTTGTCTTCCCCTTTGGTTTGATATTCCCACAGATCTCTCATGATTTTCTG
Source organism: Cyprinodon tularosa (assembly GCF_016077235.1). Classification (NCBI taxonomy): domain Eukaryota; kingdom Metazoa; phylum Chordata; class Actinopteri; order Cyprinodontiformes; family Cyprinodontidae; genus Cyprinodon; species Cyprinodon tularosa. The sequence continues at coordinate 804,943 of NW_024039200.1, read as the reverse complement.
TAGATGGCAAACCATATTAATCTGGGACTGCTCTGATCAAATCTGTTTGAGGAACAGAGGGACGCTTAGCAGAACCTTCTAAGCTGAATGGGCGAAGCGACACCTACATAGCCCACCTACCAAAGTTTGATATTAGCCAATCATGGTTACACATAAAATAGCAACAGATGTCATGAGAAACCAGCACAACTTATGCTCTGATGCTCTTGCTGTTCTACTTTCAAAGAGAAAATTGTGGATTCTGAAAAAAACAAATGTGATAGCAGCAGCTGCACATAAGTTCTGTGCAGCCATGTTTATTTTGCTTGTGGGCTCACCAGCTTTTGCTTTCTTGTACTTGTACATGTCATCTTCCGCTTATCTGGGACTGGGTCATAAGGGCAGCAGTCTCAGCAGAAACGACCAGACTTCTCTCTTCCCAGACCCCTCATCCAGTTCTGCTTTCCCAATCTAGCCAAGAGACATAGTCCCTACAGCGTGTCCTGGGCCCTCCCCTGGGGCTCCCAGTGTAAGACAGCTGTGGATGTGGAGGAGAAGTGGATCTGCTCTGATCCTCTCCCAGAGATCGCAGATTCCAATAGCTACAATGAGGTCTTGCTTTCATCACAGCTGTATTTCCTGCTTTAAACTTAATACTGTAACATAATTCGTTGACCCGGTTTGAGCTGGTCTCAAATGGTAAAAGCAGAAGTCAGAAAAGCTGAATTCTCATATGTTTCTCAGATGTTCTTGCACAAATACTGCAAGAATTCATCCTGCAAGGTCAAGGTTAGAAGGCTGCAGGGCTTGGAGAACTGCTGTCAGTATACGGTTCAATGCTAATCTCATTATTCCTGTAAAGTCTGGTCTTTATATCATAGTTTATAAATGTTGTTTTAAACAACCTTTGCTCTTTTTTTTTTTGCTTAACCATGCTGACCTGCATTTCCCAACGCTGATCAGCAATTGTAAAAAGCTGAAAACAGAAATTACACGTACAATTTTAACCTGAATCTATAAACATCAGCTTGACACACTAAAATGTAATGGTGTCTTTAAATGCATTAGCAGTCAGCTTCAAATCAGCGGATGTTGACCTATGATCACTGTATAACAGATAATAAAACACTAACAAAATTGAGATGACAATTAGCTTGTGTTATTCTGCTGCGGATTTAATGTATTTTCTAAAAATATTGTTGAAGCTTAATGTTTTTACATTTTTTTTACATAATCAGGATTTATTTTAACATGGCAATCAAAACATTCAGTTAGAGTTTTTCATTTCCGCTAGGTTGTTTCATTTACTGTACTAACAGTGAGATGCTCTGAGTAAACCTTGGCCCTGGTTTAAAAAACACACAATGAGAGACTTTTAATTGTGGGACAAATGACTGGAAAGTTAGTTTTAAAAGTAGATAACATTTCTGATTTATGGTTGTTACAGTAGGTATGTATTATGTTTTATTTATTTTGTAAACATATTTGAGAAATGCAGACAATAACTTATCACATTTTTGTCTGAGTTATGATCATTATTTCTCAAAATAAATAGTTATTTATATCTAGTAGGCTTATAGTAATAAACTATAGGCACTAAGCAGTTTTATTGGTAAAGAGCATTATATTACATATCTGATGATGAGAGGGACTGTGATGTGTCCAAAACTGATAAGACTTAAGCTTAACTCTTAAGGTGATGAAAAAGCTACAGAAAACCAGTATTCTTTTTTTTTTTTTTTAACAGTGTACGGTGTTAAATGTATTTGCTAGATGTTTATTTATTAGATTCAGTTTGTGTTCCTTCACATCTTTTATTTTACCTCTGTATTTAGCTATTTGAACTTTTTTCATTTCACACTAGAACTGATAACGCCTGCGCAGATGGTCTCTGTCTGCTGTGTTGCAGCAGTGCAACACCACAGCCAGGTCTAGATGTGATGTATGTCTGTGTGTGTACCTGTCAAGCCATCAGAGTGAGGACCATTTTGCCAATTTTACCATCACAATGAGGACCTGTTGTTGTAAAGTGAAGACATTTTGCTGGTCGTCACAAGCTATTTTGTTAATGGTTAGGTTTGGGGCTAAGGTGTCAATTGGGTTAGGGTGAGTTATGCATTGTAATGGTTAATTTTTTTGGTTAGGGCATAGAAAGGGTTGAAAATGACTGAAAATCAATGGAAGTCAACACAAGGTCCTCACTACATATAGCAGAACATGTGTGTGTGTGTGTTTTAGACCTTTTAATTGCACATCTTTTGAATAGCAGATATGTTATATACAGCTTCTACTACAGTCATTGGGAAGAATCATGTAATAACCTTTCGTTTTTGGACGGTGGGGGTATTTACCGTAAACAGACACATGGATCAGGTCATACACATTGTGACTGTCTGTGTCTGCTTTTCCTGTCTGGTTGTTATATTTATAATTCATGGCTCTCAGATTTCACAGCTCTTCTGGAATTTTGCAGTGTATTTTTAAATAAGGCTGCATTGTAGCCCTTGCTAATGAGGAGGGCAGAGATGTGCAATGAGGGGGTTACACAAAGTGCTAGACTTTTGACTTTTGGAGAGTTATGTCCCGCCTGTTAGATGTTTTTTGTTTTAGAAAGAGCAAATGGATTGGCTTTGAGGCGCTGTCCTCAGTGTTTTGCTCCAGTAAAGCTTCTAGTTTAAACCTGATTGCCTTTTTTTTTCAATTCACCAAAAAGTATGTTTTAGGTCTAGAATGTAGGGACTGTCAAAATATGGTAAGGACTTTTGTTCTGCAGCCCTCCTCACATCCTTACCATCAAACAAACTACTAAACTCTCAGGATAGGGAAGACTGCCTGGTTCCTTTAACACGGAGAATAAAAAAGACATATCCACTGGAGGGTGACAGCTCACCGTCGGGGGTCACATTAGGTGGTCTCTGCATCACTCCGTTGGACGTGTGTGTTTGCCTCAAAGTGCCCTGCAGGGAAGCTGCAGGGGTCCAGTGTTAATAAAAGACATAGTTGCTTGCATGAGGCAAAATATTGTTGCTCTAATTTTTAAATCCCAAAAAAATTTAATGAAATATGTTGTATTAGTGTACATATCCTAGAACTATGTTTATTTTTACCTCTGTAGTGTGAAAAGAAACAATATTTAATGGCATGCAATTAACCAACAAATATTGTTTGTGATTATAATGTCACAGCTAAGCTTTGCAAAACTTTATGCAGTTGAAATGTATAAATTATAAAAGTACAAAGACTAATTCCTGCAGCTCCTTACTTTCCAGCTTTATGTAAAACCTATTCTTGTAAACCAGCACAAATTCAACTATCATTAGTTTTTTTCAGTTTTGTGGGATTGGGTGACCATAAGAATATTTTTAAAATGATAGCAAACACATAACAATACATTCAGACAAGCTGGATTTTTACACGAAATATTTTGAGAAGGAAAACATGAAACTGAATCTTATCCGGCTTTAGGAGGGTCCTTATCAGTGATCCTAAAGACTCACTGCTGCATGTTTTATCCGTTTTTTCCATTTAATAAAGCCTGACTTACACTAATAGCGTGCTAGCTCGGTTATAAATCTAGGCTGCTGTAATTATATTTAACAGTGTCTGATCTCTTCTATTTGACTACATTAATGAATAAAAGAAATAAAATTTAAAAAAAGGATGCGCAAATTTGAATTATATCTACTTTGTCTAAACATTTGATTAAATGTTTGATGCCATTAAACTTATCACTGTACCTATTGGGAGGTTCTGATTTTATTTCACTTGTGGTACAAACCTGGCATTGAGCTGGCTTTCTAAAACCGGGAGCAAATTTAGAAATTTAAAACACTGGAACACTGAATCTTAATATTTGTCTGTTCTACACATCCCCAAAGCATTTTTAATTTAATTTAAAAGTTTTTCCTTTTTGGAAGTCTCACTTGTATCCAAATTTTAATAACTTAGCTGTTGATTAATGTTAAAAGTTTGTGGTGACCCTGTGCAGTTTCTTAAGTGGATAACACCAGTGCGAACCAACCCTTGAAACTTTAATGGACCAGGGAGCCATTCTAGAGCGTAGCAACATTTAGCGACCACCAGGTTTATCTGGACTCAGGAGCTGTTTGTTTATTGTGTGAATGTTTGCATGGGCAGTCTACCAAAAGCAGGATGTGAGAATCGAATGAAAGAGCAGCCAATCTGATAAAAAAAAGAAAAGGTGGCTTTCCTTCTATTTCATTTATTCTCACTCAATGCAATATTTGAGCAATACTACGATCTAGTCAATCTGTAGCATCCAGTCAATATTGCGAAGGCCAGAACTAGTGGCTAAATAATTTGAAAGTGCTGTCAAACATAAGAGCTACTGTAGGTAGAAACAAATAAACAGTGTTACTATTGCATTTCCACCGTTGCACAGCTCATTACATACATTTCCTTTGTTAGCATTTCCAAGATTAAAATAAAAAATAAAATAATACAAAAATATTTCACATTTACAAAACTTGTTCCCCAATTAATCAAAGCTTTTTCACTGTGAATCTTTTCAGACTTTTTCTTTTGTCTTTTTTCTCCAATCGTCAAACTAATTTCAGTTACCATACTTCCAGTTTCTATAAATACCCAAATTAAAATAGTGCTAATTTGCTCTGTCTGAGTTTACACAATCCATTGCATCTGTACCCTAAAATTAGCAACATAGCAGAAACGGAAGGTCTGAGTTTTGCATTATTACTGATGCTTGGACCACACCTATATGGGAGGATATTTAAACCAGATGTGGATCTGGGTTCGAAATAAACCACTGGTAAATATATGCAATATTAATCTGTAAGTATTAGGCTTTTTTTTTAGCCTATTGCTCACAGGCTATCAAATCTAACAGGCAGCTAGCTATGCTCAACCAACAACACAGGGTCCAAAAATAGGGTTAATAAAGCAAATGAGATATGGACTCTCCAACGCAGCAGAGGCTGCAGAAAGAATCAGTCCTGGCAGACTTCGGTTAGTTTTGTAAACTTATGGTGGGATGTTGGAGCTGCAGGGCATGCATGGAGCTGTGGCTACAGTTTATTATGATTATTGTGGCCAATAGTTGGCCATGACACATTTCTCTGCAAAGTATTTGGCTTCTTTACTTTGCCAAAGTCAAATTTCTTTGTCAAAATTCTAGATAATGTAACACCTGGATTATTGCAGACATTAACAATGGTTTTACAGAACCTTCTTTTATGGGTGTTGTTGGATCATGGGTAATTCCTGAACATCCTAACCAACTTTTGTATAATGGGGGGATAAAATTTGGCTATTTTGGTCAAATTTTTTATGCCTTGACAGATTAGATTGTTCCCTCAAAGATCCCATACAGACATAAAAAAAGGTATGGTTATTTTTCTAGACAGGAGACTTTACCAAAGCTCTTACACTACATTTAGTCTTTCACCAATCTACGCACACTGATGATGGCAAGCTACATGGTAGCCACTGCTGCCCTGGGGCTCACTGACAGAAGCAAGGTTTGTGCTGGAAAAACAAATCAATTAAACAAGCTCACCACTTTTTTACAAGTTGACTGATCCAATATGTAACCAGCAGAATTCTAAAAGTTACTGATATCTATGAGACATTTTGGATTTTTCTTCACCATGCTAAATAACATTTAACCATATTAATTGTGCTGTAATTAGATATTTTAGTCTATTTATATGATTTTAATATATATGAATTAGAGATGAGAATTAGCTAGTGAATTAATTTTCTTTTATGCAGTTCTTATTTTTAGAAAATATTTTAGTTGTTTATTGTATCAATTTTTGCAGTGAAAGAAGAATGAATCAGTAAAGCATTAGAACAATGTGATATTGTGTGTATACTTAAACGTCCAAACACTATATAATCTATCGCAGTGGGAAAACTACAGGTCTTTTTTTTCTTTTTAAGTTTTACAGAGAAATTATCTCTGATTTCTACAAAAAAAAAAAAAAGCGGCACTGTATTTTCTCCAGACATTATTAAAACAGTTGTACTTTGTGTGTGCTTATGCTTTCTCTATGTACGGCCCATCAGGCAGGGGAAAATGTGTGTGTTTGTGTCTGTGTGTGTGTGGATTAATGCAGTGCTCTCAGCCTCTTACTCCTCTCCCAGCTCATCTGTCTGATTCAGGCTGACACACTGTGTTCTCCTCTGTAACATTACAGTCACAGACTGCTTAGGGAGGGGGGAGCATAAGATGGGGTGCAGCTGGGAGGGGTGGTGGTAGGAGAGAGAAAAAAAACAGATGAAAGACATATGAGGGAAGGGGACACAATGGCACTGACGCAGACTGGAGAAAAATTATGAGGAGAAAAATGAGGACATTTACAAAGAGAGAGAGAAGAGAGAACACAGAAGAAAGACACAAAGGGCACATTCTTTATTCTAGAGTAAATAAAGCTTAGGAGATAAGAGAAGAAATCAAAGTGATCTAAGATAGCCGAGAAGAAGAGGTCAGAGGTTGAACGAGGATTGCTTTTGCTGAGCTAAATGTTGCTCCGCCATCCAACTGTGGACGATGGTCCTGGGGATTAAAGTATGGCTAGAGGTAGGGGAGGACTGAGCAGGTTTTAAGAGCCTTAAACCTGTCTCAACTGTTTGAAGGTGAAAAACAAAATATCTTTAAAGATGGACTGGGTCTCCTGTAGGGAACATGCTATGGATGCAAGCTCATTTCTAAACTTAAAGCTCAGATTTAAGTTTAGCACTTACCGGTCTATCTGCACTGAGCTCTCATCAAAAAGGCTGCAAGAAAAGCCGCAAAGGCTGAATGTCAGTGGATTTAGTCATCACCAACTAAAGAAGTCAGATTTTCCCAATGTAGACTAAAAAGCAGGAAATGTTTTTCCTAAATGACACATTTGTTCTGTTTCTTGTTTATTTGCATGAATGATGTTTTTGTTGAAATATTGTTATACTTTGAATTAAGGATAAAAGGCTTCATTACTATGAGCCAAATGCTTCTCTATGCAGTGATCGGCTCAAGATGCAGCACACCAGCACACTGTTTACTCATTCAGTTTATGTAGCAACTTTAGCAAAACAAAAGGATAGTGTTTGTATTTAATGTACTCTAGTATATAAACAGTATTTTCTCTTAATCTTGTCAAATGGTTGAAGACTAAAGACATTTCATTGCAGGGATTTGATATTTCCTGACAAGTGTTTCAATCTAACCATCATCAATAATTATTATACATAAATATTGTTTTGGTTTGTATTTCAAACCTAGTTAATGAATGTATCAATGTAAAAGTAGTACACTATATGTCAGTGCACTGGTTAACTCTGAATTTTCAAATTACCCTGATTCCTTTGACTTGTCACATAAAGTTTAATCTATAGATCAATCACAGCAGACTGTCCCTCCAGCTGATCCAATACAGGAATGAATGTATTGAGCCAGAAATGAACATAATTCACCCCATTTAACATTGGCGGTACGGTATGTGTCTGAGTGAGTGTGTGTGGGTGGGTGGGCAGATGAAAGAGGCGACTTCACCCATGAGACATCTATGAACAATGCTTTTGTTAAGGCTCATACACATATCCATACCCACCCACAAGCCTGTGTAAACACAAACACACACGAGTGAAGATACACACACGTCCCATTTCGATAAATCACCTTGGATTAGGCCATCCTAAAGCTTATTTAAAGTCTCCCAGTTTCTTTGTAGAATCGATTGAAGGGATGGGAAAGAAGAGAGAGAAAAATGTCTAGCACCAGAGTCTTACTTTCTCTCAACAGCAAAGGTGGAGCTGAAAGTATGAAGGTGCAAACACTCCCTAAAAATGGATGGAAAGTAGGCAGAAAGAAAGTGCAGGAAGGTAGAAACAGAAAGAGGGAATAAAGAAAGGATACAAAGCTTGTTGAAAGTTTCAGGAATGCTTTTTGTCTGTTGTTCACTGTTGATACTGGTGCAGGGTTCACACTATTACTGGGTGACAGCTTTAGGTAGGAAGCATGTTCAGGGAAGGGTCACAGCACAGATACATTGCAACCTTGTTTATCTAAAGTAACCTGATTGCTAAAATGACATTAGAGATGATAAAAGGGAGAATACAATTTAGTTGATAATGACTCCAAGGTAGATCTAAATTCATAATGTGCGTTGGTAGCAATTTAAACCTCCAGAAACCTCAACCCTACTCTGTTTCTTGCAAACTGAATTTCATACAGTATTTCAAAGCCCGGAGAAGCATGTTGGCTCTAAAATAAACGGAATTTAAACACAGCACAAAGACTCTTTGCTGAAATAATCTTGAACTTACAAATAGAATAACAATTTATTAATGGAGTTCAGCTCATCAGCATGTTGGAGCTTGTGTTTTATTACTCATTCAAATAGTCTATGAGCAGTACTTGTACCTGCTGTAGACTCAGTTGCTTAGTCATGCATAGCTATTCTAGGTCTCCAGATACTGACAACCAAAAATGGACAATATTTAAGAATATGAAGGTGGGAAAAAAAAGCAATAACACATTTAATTATATACACCCTTCGGAAACATATGGCATCAGCTGCAGGTTCAGCTGATTCTAAAATACTGCATAACTGACTAGAACATAAAGCAATGACCTGATTACCTTAGATCTCAAGCTAAGCTATGCAGATATTTTTCTGCTCTGATAAAGTTTCGCTGACTTTAGCATGCTAAGTGGCAGGACAGGCCGCCATCTTTTCTGATTGCTTTACTAAACAATCGTTGGTAACTGCTCATAGACTTATTATAGGGCTTTTAACTAATAATGAGAAGTTCAAAACATGGAAAGAAAAATCACATGAGAAACAGTTTACTTTGTGATGACACTGTAACACTGTATTCTAATAAACAGTTGATATAAAATACAAGTAAAACAAAAAAAATTTGTAGATAATACAGAAATTAATTGCGTTACTCACATTAAGACCAATTTAAAGTACATATTTTCATATGCTAACATTTATTAAAGTAAACAGTAACATTTTGAAATTATATATTCATTTTTCATTAATTTTTTCAGAGCTACTTTTGGAATAGTACATTTTAATTGTAACTTCTGCTGCGTCCACTAACAGTGTAGTAATAATCTTTCATTTAAATGTACTCACATAGCTACATTTTAATAATTATTGGTGTCAGGAGGCTGGGCACTCCTATTGCTCACAGTCTTTGGTTAGTGACATCAGCCATGTGGCTCAATGCCCCTCTGTCTGACCTAAGGCACACAGCACATGGGATTTCTGCAGTACACTTATAAAAAGCATCATATCGAGCATAGATTTTTCACAGAATTCTGAATGAGATCACTGTGACGCAACAGATGGATTATATAAGGGTAGCAAAGAGCAGGCCTTGGAGGCATAATTAAACATTTTGGAGCAAGGAATGTATGAATGCATTAAAAGGTGACTGAAAAAGACAAAACATACTGTGGTGCTGCAGTTGTAGCGCAGGAAGAGCTGCTATTAGTCAGAGCGCAAAACCCTGCAGCTGTTAATGTGATATGATATAATTCACATCATGCACCTGTTACCACTGGGACAATATCCTTCTGTAAACTACTGTAATGTGTATTATTTTAGTTATGTAGAAAATGTGAACAACTGACAGTGTAATAAAAGCAGACGTATTGGTGTTAGTCTTTACGTCAGAGTGTTGAAATACGAATGATTTCATACTGTGTGTTTGTTTAACTGCTTGCTGCTGTCTTGCTATACAGATTGAATACAATCTTATTGTAGTTACTTGAGTGTAGTCTGGCGTACACCCACAGGACAACTGTTAATACATTTCACTCGCCTGGTTTGCTCCCACTTTCCATTCAAATGCATTTATTAATTTTGCAGACAATGATTAACATTATTTTGTACAGCTGTTTATAAGATTTAGACAGTACCTGCTGTTGGCATTTTAATTTTAAGTTTTCAACCTAATAAGTTGGAAAATATTGAGGGACTCTATAAAACTTTAAATGCTAACTTTGCTGCCTTTTAAATAGATTCAAATGATGTAGGTTAGAATTGCAAAGAGTTGTCATTTGTTCTCCATATTATTGTTTTTTCTCCAACTTTACTGATGCACTGTTTTGCTCTTTTGACCTAGCATCTGACATGAAATGTTTTGATTATTGAAAAAGTGTAGTATTTAGCTCATTAAAAATATAAATGTATACCGATGTTTAATTAAAATACTACAAAAAATGGAAATGCTTGTTGTTGAAATAAAACTGCTTCATTTTAGGAAAAACCTTAAAATAAAAATCCTTGAATGCTCGTAGTGATTAATCTAACAAAGGTTCAGTCAGTTAACCGTGGTATGTCAAACCTTTTCTCAGCACAAATTAGACTTCCATTCCAAGATTTTTTTTTTTGTTGTCTTCATCCTCTGACATGGGGGTCGCCTCAGAGCTTGTGCCTGGCTTTGTGTTTCCTGGACAGAGTCGCCTGTGGAGCTGGTTTGCCTTTTCTATCTCTGCTTCTTTCTCCATGTCTGGTTCTGTCTCCTTGAACCCCAGTCGGCCTCGGCAGATGGCCGCTCACACTGAGCCTGGTTCTGCTGGAGGTTTCTTCCTGTTAAAAGGGAGTTTTCCTCTCCACTGTCGCTACACCATGCTTGTGTGAGTGATGGCTGAAGAGTCAATGAGTGAAGGAATCAGCTGGTTTTCCTTAGATAGAAAACTTTGAATCAATCTGATTGTATGATCTGGTTGAACAGTAAAGGGCCTTGAGATGACAATTGTTGTGAATTGGCGCTATATAAATAAACTGAATTGAATTGACCTTGGAACTCTGTTGCTCAACATCAGTACAGGGTCCGTTTTAACCAAAATTATATATAACTAATATTAGTTACAGTGAAGAGTTTGTTCATTTGAAAGGAAATAGTGAAGTATTTTATGTTTCTTAACTGTTTCTTATGAGGAGCTGCAGTTTCATCTTTGTATTAATGTAGTCACCCTGACCTCAATTACTCTACAGCTCATACCTTTACTACCCTCAATGATATCTAATCAAAGTAGAATTATTCTATTATGCTGCATAATTAAAGTAAATCTTAAAAGAAACCTCATATATAAATAAAAGGTGTCAGAGGATTTTTTTTGTGAAATTGTTCTAACCTGAAATGATTTAATGCAAAATTTAGGTTAAGAGATATCAGCATTACTATTATTATACAGAAGCCTCTAATATTAATACTTTGTTTTCAGCCTTTAATAGCCAAAAGGCCCAGACAGCAAAACAACCTTTTCAGTTGAGAATAACTTAATACCAAAACAGATTTCATGAGATAAAGACTAAGACTTCAATCAGAGTCAATTCTGGAGTCTTGGTTTGTGTAGTTGTGACTCTACTTCATCCTCAATCTTAATTACTTCTCATAAAAACTGTAGTAGTTGTCCAGGAAGGATTCAATAAGCTAACTGGAAACCCTCATAAAGTTTTGTTATTTTCTGTGTCCAAAGGCGCACGAAAAGGCATTAATTTTTCATCAAGCTTTGACAGCAAAGAAAAACACCAATGCCAGAGAGGGAGCAAGTACATTTTATATTTGTTTATCTGTAGTGTCATACTGTAGTATGAGAGATTTGGTGTTTGACAGAAGTAGATTGAGCCAGAGAAATATCAAAAGAAAGAAAACCGTGACTTGACTTTAGAGTGCTCTCCTAGACAACCACATGTCCAACATACCACATTAACTTCTTAATTCATCACAATCAATCTCATCATATACATCTCCACTCTATTGTCACTGGACATAAAAACATGTACAAACCGCTAAAAAAATGATTTCATTGCTCTCATATTATAGATACTACACAAAAAAAACATAGCTAGTGGTTATTCTTTCCTTCCTCTTAAAGTACATTTTTCTTCTGAAAGAAAAAAATTGTGAATAGCCTTGGGAAAAAAAATAGTCAGGAAAGCATGTTTAGAGTGTGGTCTGTCTCATGGAAATTTAAATCTGTGCAAGCAAGGTGAAGATATCCTTTTCTTTTTTCTATTAGAAGTTCATAAATAAAAATATCTGGACATCTAATGACAGATGGTATTTTAATCAATTGATATTGAATCTTCAAGCAAAAGCACTGTATACATTTGTCATCAAATTACATGATGGTATTAAAGACTAGGTACCTGCGACCTTCTGACTTTGTCTTTGACAGTGTACAGGAAATACTGCTGCTGCAACATTTTATTTCATAATTTTGCTGCTTGCTTACAAAATTTATGGCTGCTTGGGCAAAGTTTTTTCTTTGATTGTGTTTTTTTTTCCTTGGTGAAAATATTCATGGTTCTGGGAGAACCGTTGAAAGCTGGAGCTTAGGATTCCCGAAACAATATTCTGATTTTTGAAGAATGCTTTTCTATATTAGAATGATTGCAACAATGAGCTGATAACCGTTCCTTTATTCTGTCTGGGATTTGTTTTTCTGCACTGGTATAAAGAAATGTTTTGCTGAGAAAAAGTAAGAATTACTTTCAGATAGTGAATACTCACTACTTTAGCATTGTTTGATACTGATATAAATATTCAATGCAAATCAAAACTGAGGCTAGAACCTTTTTTAAATGTACTGACGCTCTTCATACAAACTCACAACAGTATTACTATGTCCTTTTTCAGGAATCGGAACCATTACTATTTCTATATTTACTTTCCTATACTTTAAACTAGTGCTAAACTTATCTATGCATAATTTTGTTCAAATCAGTTATAATAGGCAAGACACACAGGATGTAATCAGAAAAGAGAGGAAAGGCAGAGAAGTGAAGAGAAAAGGAATAACTTGAAGGAGGAGCGATGTTCAAATTTGTATGGTGCGAAAACAGGAGGGAGGGCAGACCTTAAAGCACAAATGGCTTTTTTTAAGAATGTTTACTCAGATTTGCTTTAATGTGTGTCTTGATTTGTGTTTCTTTTCAAATAAATATCCCAAATACATGTGTTCTTGCAAGTATGAAATAGTTTTTGTCAATCTTTCTATTGGAGAAATGAAAAAAGAAAACATGTAGATAAGGTGCTAAATAAGAACTTATAAAGGTTAAATGGATGTAGAGTGAAAGAGATCAGCTAAAACAAAACTTAAAATATTGACATAATCAATATCAATTAGTATTGCTGTGTAAGAGACAAAGCTAAAAGTGAATCAAATGTGGTCATAAAACAAGAAAGTGATTAAACAGATGTAGGTTGAAGACAGCAGAAAGAAAACTGAAAAAATTTATGTTTGGCCAGAAAACCAGGAAATAACCTGTGGATAAAGGAGAAGGTGGGAAAAAAAGAACAGGGAGGAAAACATGACTGCAAACACAGAAAGACAGAAGATCTCAATGGAGCACAAAGAGAATAAGGTCAAAGTTAGGTTCAAAATGGTTTCCCTTGCTGGATAGAAACAATCCAACCAAACTCTTTTCCAATTCATCCAGTCACATTGTTATATTTTCTATTCCATATAAATATAGGCAGCTTGAATCACAATTTTCTTTGCTTTCTCTTTATGAAGAATTATTTTTAAAGCCATGCAAACTCAAAAATTTCAGCTGAGAAACGATAATGGCTGTGATTGATTTTATGTTTAGCTAATGGAGAGCTTTGTCCTCATTGATAAAGATGAACTCATCCTAGCATGCTGTTCAGAGCGACGGTTATAGCATGCAAGTCTCTGATTTTTTTTTTTAATCTAAGTGACTGATTTCCTCCTTAATTAAGTTTAATGTTAAAAAATACAAATACCTATACTGCTTAAAAAAAAAACTAGCTTTTATTTCAATCCTCCCTCTAGGAGGTGACTTTAATTTAAAGATCAACGAAATTCAAACTGTAAAACATGCTGTAAAATATTCATTTTAACAACTAATGAATGTATAACACACTACATGTTTGCAGCTGGTGGGCTACTGTAGTTTATCAGCTATCAGAGCACATGAACTGATGTCTCTCTGAGCTGTTGAAGTGGTTTAGCATGTAGATAAACTCCCACAGCAGCAAGAACAAATAACATTATTATATTCTTGCAGCCCCGTCTTGGTGGTCCTCACTGCTTGTTCTTGACATAAAGCCTGTGCAGAATTTTCTTTCTTTCTTTCCAGCATTATGTCCAAGAGTTGTGGTATTGGTCAGGATTTGGATGGGATTTGCTAAAAAAAATATAATTTTCCCTGTTGCTCTTGGTTTGGAGATTATTTCAGGTGGGGAAATCTGTGATGCAATGGATACTTTTAGAATGTGCTGGGAGATGTGGTGAGAAAATAAGCATCTGTAATGATACTTTTACAAAGTAATATAAAGCATTTAGTTCTGGCCCCCCTTATCACTCCGAAAAATGCCTCCTCTGCTATTGTGTTGCTGTTGTTTTCTTTTCCGGGTGTGACGTGGGATGAAGTCAATGGTACTTTCTACAAGTTCAGCATTTGAGCTTCTTGCAAAGTTTGAATACTCGGAGGCAAAACAAACTTTTTTCTTATACTTTCCTTCTCAAGAACAAGAACACATTTCACAGTTATTGTAGAGTATGACACGCTTTACACGGGAGGGCAGAGTGACCCACTTTCTGATTAATTTAGACAGTCTTTTTTTTTTTTTTTACAAGACAAGGCAAGAGTAGATAAATCTTTATTGTCATTGTACCAACAAGACCCATGTAAGCTGCACAGAGGAATGCTGTGACACATTAGGGGCACTCAGCGACCCTAAAGGCTGGTTTATGCTCAGAAACCAGGTCGTCTGCGTGTGTCGCAGTTTACACAGATATGCCCCTGCCCCTTCCGCAGACACTCTGCTGCACCTCTCCAAAATTGTAGGTGACCGCAGACAGGAGGCCTCTGATTGGTCAAATCTACATCCAATCTATCCGTATTTCCTGTTTGGTACCCTACCGGCTTGTTTTGTTTGTATGACCGCCAGTTTGGAAAACGACTCGTGAAGTTGGACAAGCTAGAAGAGCGAGGTGCACGAGAACGCTGGGATCCTTTTTCCACCTATTTTCCGCCCTCATGTCCCTCCGTTGGCGCACAAACTTGCCTCTTGTGTTTTTCCCACTTCCTCACTGCCTCGGCCGTATCTAGACCCACAGCTAGTTCGTGATTGTACCTCTTGTGTTGTGGCGTGGAATAATGTAGCGCAGACCATGCTTCCAAATTGGGCATAAATCAAAAATATTGGCGTCAAAACTTCGACTTCACGGTGACACTCTACTGTGGAGTATAATCAGCCATTAAGAGTGGATATTCTATTTTAGATAACCCTCTTCCTTATTCTTGTTCTGTTTTATTTTTCATTACTAATATTTTGTGTTAAGAAAAAAATCACTTTTCTTTCAGTCCTTGTTATTTACAAGAATTATATAAAATATAATAGTTAAAAAGAAATGAAACTTTGGTTTATAATCATTGAACATGTATCTTAACCTCACTTCTTCCACAAACAGAGTGGTTCTGACCACCCTTCCATGTTTCATTCATGCATCCCATCTAAACCTAATTCCCTTTTATCAAATTATTTGTTTAATAATTTGTGCTGCTAAACAAAAGCTACAGGATGTGTTTAAACAACTAAACCATATTCTCTGTGTTGGTAAAGGTTGACTAACCTGCTGCCAGCTTAACCAGTTTAGTCATAATAATGTGTTCTAATAAATTGAATTAAATCAATGTGCTTCTTTTGTATTTTAAGCTCATACTTCAGGTTTCGTTTTTAGCTAACAATAAAATTCCAGGCATTCCACCCACTCCCTGGGACAATTTTAATATATACTTGAGGGAAAACTGACATTGGCACCGAAGCAGTAAAATATGTTGGAGCATGTCCCTGCCTGAGGTGAAATTCAGCAGTACAATACATGAAAATGTATTTAGTTTCACCAAACTCTGTACTGGGTTCTGATCTGCATTTGTCCTCTTTTGTACTTTATATCTAAATGCATTGTATAATTTATAGTATGCATAAAACATTTATTGAAATTAATCTAGAAATTGTGCGGTATACAATTTAAATGTTTTATGTTAGCAGACATAATTTAAAATTAGACAGGAAGGTGCTAACAGTTTCATAGAGATTCAGATTGATTGTGAGTGAAACCAAACAAGAAAAAAAATATCTTGTGATAGGAAGTGAAAGACAAACCTGATTGCTAAAAAGTAAGAATGGAATAACTAGAAAAAGAGGGGGTGGTGGGGGCAGGTTGCCTGACAGCCTCTGAGAGATAGAAACTGGAGTGTGAGGGAGGGACAGATTCAGGCGGGGAATAAATGGAGACAGGAGAGCACTCGAGTGAAAATGAGCAGGAAAATACAGAGAGGGAGGAAGAGCCATGTCTCGCTCTCATCAGTTAGAGCGTTGCCCATCTTGTTGCGGAGGATGCCTTTGTCACCATGACGAATCCTCGCTTCCCTTATCGTGCTTACTTCCTAGAATATTACTGAAGTACACAAAGTAACACTCACAGTAGAGAGAGAGACGCAAATTTAGGTAAGACACATGCTGCAATGGCAAGCATCAACAAAGGGACAAACAAAGTTAAAGCATTTGTCGAGAAGCATGGAGATACAGACAGATATTCTGAATGGAGACATAGACCGTTTTTCATTGATTTGTTGTAACTCAATAGGACATGACTTATATATTTTATGGAAGATTTTAAAAAATATTTTATTTCTATGTTTGCAGATGTGTTTATTTTTGGTTCCATATAATGAGGACTGATAAAGAAAATGGCAAAAATAAATAAGAAATACATAAGAGGTTGCAGGAAGATAATTTTCAAGGGGAGAATTCCTTCTCAGGAAGGCAGGATCACCGCATATACTTCTATGAAGCTTAGTTCACTAATAAGCCTTCTTATGTTGTCTGCCAGCATAATAATGTTCCATTCAGATTTTGCTTTGGATGCATTTTCTCCAGGCCCTGACTGTTGTTGGTGTGAAACAAGTTTTGTTGTGAATGCTTTATACACCCACAGTCTCATTAGGCTGATCATTATTCCATGGTACACCTACATCTATGCACAGCAGAAAAAGTAACATAGTGTATAGCAAATACACAGAGTTATGCTAATTTGACAGTTTAGCAAAGACCTTGTAAAATGGAAAATTGCCAAACATACACGTATAAGTGAAACAGAGATGCTACATAACTTATATTAAATATGAAGGCCGCCTTATTATGTCACACACACTTGTTTTATCTATTGCTCACTTTTTCTTTGACCATTTTCTATCTTTTTACTTGATTGGTTTTTGGTTTCATGGAACCCCAGCAATAAATAACAACATGTGGCTATGCTGAGCAACAGATTTTAAACTGGATATGTTATGCAATGTGTGTCATGAACTAAATGCTTTGTCATTTCTTGTTTTTTTGTCTTTGCAGTACTACGAAATGTCCTATGGTCTCAACATAGAGATGCACAAACAGGTAGGAAAATTATGTTTACAAAATTCTGAATATGTTTCAGCCAAAAGGTCGTTGCTGGGTTACTTGGTGGATGTGTGCTTGAGTGTAGAGCATGTGTAGCTCTGTAAGGATGCAGCTTTCATTGAGTGGGTGAAGAGGAATAATACCACAGCTATTGCTTACAACATGGGCTACACAGTGGAGCAGTGGGTAGGGCTGCTGCCTTGCAGCAAGAGGGTTCTGGGTTTGATTCCCGGCCCAGGGTCTTTCACTGAATTTGCATGCATGTTCTCCCTGTGCATGCATAGGTTTTTTCTCTGGGAACTCAGGCTTCCTCCCTCAGTCCAAAAACATGACTGTTAGGTTCATTGGCTTCTCTAAATTCTCCTTAGGTGTAAGTGTGTGCTTGAATATTATTTGTCCTGTTGGCCTCTGTGTTGCCATGTGATGGACTGGCAACCTTTCCAGGGTCTACTCGCCTCTCACCCATTGACAGCTGGAGATAGGCACCAGCACCCCTCAAGACCCCAGCAGGGATAAGCGTGTCAGAAAATGGATGGATGGATGCTTACAACATATGTGTGTTTCAAATATTTAGTACACAAGCACCATGTAAATCTATGAGGTCAGGTATATGCATGTGCTAAGAAGGAACAAAAAAAAACAACAACTCTATAGTCAGACAGTATCAGGCTGTGATGGTTACAAAGCTGTAGTTCCATGATAATACAGTAAAGTTCTGGTTATTTTTACTTAAAGGTTACTCCACAGTACGAGACCTACATATACATGATAGATATCAGCTAAACTTAGACACAGTTCAAATTTTAAAGTGATTAATTGCCTAATATAAAAAAACTAGGGCTGCAACTAACGATTATTTTAAAAATCGATGAATCGGACGATTATTTTTTCGATTAATCGATGAATCGGACAAAAAATATTTTTTATATTAACCTCTTTATTCCAAAATAAACATTTTAGACAGAACAAACAAGCACACAAGTACAGGTTGCTCATTAACTGTCCTGGTGCAATACGAAAAATAAATGTTTGTGTTAAAACTACGCAAACTTACATGAGAAATGTAGCTGTACATCCACAAAATATAGGCTACTTTGTTTCATAAAGCGCAAAAAAAAGACATTTTTGTTTTTAAAAGCCCCTAAGGGGTTCAAACAATAGGCCCCCCCATTTCAACAAATGAGTTTTTTTAGACTAGAAGAGTTCTGCCTTTTAAGACAGGAAAGTATAGCAGTTAAAGTTGCTACTTGAGAAAATACTGAACCATAGAGATAAAAATAGCCCTGTGATTCAAATTATAAATTGTATTTGGAATAAAAATGAGAGAACTAGGGGTGCTAAAAAACACATCCTCCAAAGACAGATATTTACATGGAAATGTGGCAAATATAATTAATTGACATATTACTTATCTTGCTGGATTTTATTCTGCTTTACTTCCATAAATTGCAGAATCTTCTTTACTTTATCTTTGCCAGAAGATTTAAACTTTAAAAGCCTTGCCCTCATAATTTGCAAGTTAATTTATTTATAAAGTAAATATAAACGCTGCTTAAGCTAATTCAAATGAAATTAAAAGTAAAATAAGTAGCCAACCTTATCACTGTCTGTAACCTACTAACACGGTAAGGAAAGCATCAGATGAGCTACCTGAGAAACTAACGTAACGTTTCCCCACTTTAAAACCAAACAAACATGGTGGTTCCGTGCCATGTTAATTTCTTTTGAAAAAAGTTGCATGTTATCACTTTTTTCACTTTACAAAGCGTAGGCTATTTTAATTATTGTGATCAATTTGCGCCGTCAATCCCGGTGCATACGCGCTTCATTTGGAGTCTGGACGCTGCGGCTCTGCCTGCAGCGCTGAGAGGGACTCCTGCGGGAAAACGCGGTTGGGGTGGGGGAGGCACCCCACGGCAGAGTAGGAATGATACATGCTTTCACTAAGAGTCTCCAAAAGCCGCCAGTGACACCGAAAAAAGTCGCCAGATTTGTCGCTAGTCGCCTTTTTGAAAAATAGTCGCTGGAGGGGTCTGAAAAGTCGCTGAGTTGGCAACACTGCAACTGCGGCGCTGACTCGCTCTGCCATATTTTTTTTCTTCCTCTTTCAGTCAAGAGGCAGTGATGACGGCGCGGCGGATGACGCAATAATCGCGCGACACAACTAATCGATGATGAAATTCGTTGCCAACGCTTTTAAAAGTCGATTTTTATCGATTTTATCGATTCGTTGTTGCAGCCCTAAAAAAAACCTTTACCTTCATCCTTCAAAGCATTCAAAATCCATGATAATCTTTTTTGAGTTAAGCTGAACTAAAGAAGGTCAACAGATTGGACCCTGTAGCCGGTATGTCGTCTCTAAATATGGTATGAACAGAAACATTTCAATACGGTCTTTACTTTTTTAATTCATCCATCCATCAGCTTCCATTTATCTGTCACAGTCACAGTGGGACCGGTGGCTATCTCCAGCAGTCTATGCTGTACATCTTGGACAGGTCGACAGTCCGTTGCAGGGCAACATAACATTGCACACACACCCCACACAAACTCACACACAGTTTAGAGACACTAATTGACCTAACAGTCATATGGAGTCAGCCGTAGTACCTAGAGAAAACCCAGTCATGCACAGGGGGAACATACAGTATGCACACTCCATGCATTAGGGAATCAAACCCAGGACCTTCATGCTGCAAGGCAACAGTTCTACAAACTGCACCACCATGCAGCCCTGTTTCATCCAGTCATAAACATCTTTACTGTAAAGCCCAGAATTATTCATACTCTCAACATATTTATTTAATGTTGTCTTCATTTGGTCAGGGAGATAAGAAAGGAAATGGGCAATGTAATAGGAGTATAACTATTGAAACTAGCTTATATTGAAATTAATAGAATAAATAGTTTATTTAGAAATCGCCTGTTCAAAATTAGATATACTGTTTCCAATATTCTCAATACAGTTATACTTGCAAAAAAATATGGTACCTCTAAACTGCTTTGGTAAAGGATATGGACTAACAATCACCCCTCTAAAATATTGCATGTGCATTTACTTTAAAAGAAAATGGAACAAAAGGAGGAAACCTGTTAATGTGGAAATTCTGAGTGAATGAAAAACAAAGCATATAGATATTTTTAGAATAAGAGACGAATATTAATGCTATGCTTTGCTCTGTTCATTGGCACATACTACACAGTAAAATCTGAAGTGTTATAGTTACACTTTAAGAGTGCATTTGGTCCTACTTGGAATTAGTGTTAAATTAGAACTCTACGAAGTGTATATTTTACTCCAGTTGTTGTTGTAATAACTATAACAGAGTCCATGTACTTTGACACTGCATATTTAACACTGTGGAATTTACTGTGTAGTAGTATTGCAGATAACCCCTTTCATACAATTCATTGTTTTACCATGACAACCCTTTCTATACACCACATTTTTACAGAAGGGCAAATATAAATCATTTACATAAATAATTTACTCATAACAGCTCATCTACATTCAAATTCATGTGTTTTCAGAGTGAATCTACTTATTTAGGGTGAGCAAAAGACAAAACTGACTAGTTTTTGTTAAACAGCCTTATCTCTCATGGCTAAACTTTTTCTGCTTAGGTTCAACATTTGAGATTAGGTTATTGCCTTGTAAGTAAAATAAACATTTTCAGACAGGATTTTTAGCATGAAAAATATGTTGAATGCATAATAAACAGTTATGAAGGAAATAGAAAGCATACATGTATTATATTATACATGTATAAACTAGTTATGCAGTAAGGCAACCTTATCCCTAGGAACCCTGACCCATGAATGCGAATAGAATATACCATAAAACCACATCCTTTAATTAAGAGGTTTGTATTTTTCAACGGTAATTGGAAAACTTTAAAGGTCTTTACTGAGGTGATGTAAAAGGTTTGAGATGATGCATTTAATAATGCAGATGTATCAATGCAAAGACTACAGTAGTTGTGCAGCTGTAGCCAGTAAGGGAAACTCATTGTAAATTGTGTAACGTTTCCACTTGTCCTTGCTGAGATCTGGTAGTCTTGAATGAAGACATTTGTCTTGTGAGCAGTGTGTGCTCTCAGGTGCCTGCGGCTGCTTGTCAATCCCCATACTAATTGCTGTCTGGGTCACGCTACAGGAGAAGTAGACAGTCGAATTGCATACAGACAGCGACAGGCAGACAGTCAGATAAATGTCGACGCAGAAGGACAAAAAGGCAGACGCGGAACCTGTTCTAGTTGATAGACCTTCCTGCAGATAGACAGAATCATTATCCAGTTGAATGGCATTTCCTTTAAGGTGACTGCCTGTGCCTTCCTCCTTCCCTCTCCATATCTATCTATCTGTCATGCTAACTGGCTCTCTGTGGCGGAGTCAGGCACTGCCACGGAGGACAAGACGAGAGGTGGTTTATTTTTCACTTTTACAATGAGCTCTTGGCATACACCTTCAGAAAGCAGCTCATTGTTTGAAACTCTCTCTGAGACGCCTTCCAATAAAAGGCTCTGTGCTCTGCTTTTTCACCTCATAATCATTCTGTCATTTAGCTATCAAGGTAATTATAGCAGAGAGATATCAAACACCAGGTGTCCTTATAAATACAGAGTTCAATCTGGGTCCATGTAGCTTCATAAAGCTCTGCTAGTTTAAGTTCTTTGAGTTTAAAGTTAAGAATTAGTTGAAAACCTGGCAATACACAACAAGGAAATACCTAAAACCTGTCATTGATTCTTTGTGCAAATTTGCAGCAATGGCTTGTTTCTTATGTTATGGCTGTAAAACCTTTAAGTAGGCTTTGCTGAAAAGATTGAAAGACACATGTCCAGCAGTTAAACAAAAGCTCAGCTATCATTCAAAGGATAATCACATCTAAGACAAATTCATCAGTTCAATATGCATTTTAACAGTAGATCCATGTTAATACTTTGAAAAAACTAATAAAAACATTTTATGGAAATACTGCAGTAGGCGGTGGTTAACTGTGATTCTCAGTAATGAACCAGATCAGACATTTCTGCAATAGGTTTGCTTTTCCAGGTTTCCCAGGGTACATGCTGGTCTGGATGTGCATGTTTTTTTGAGTCGGTAAATGAAGATACTCCCCCTTGCTCTAACAGATGTAAGGAGACAATTAGGTAGCATATATGTTTTTTTAGCCTAAATTTGTAATTTGGTTACCTTATTAAGGCCTATGTGCTTATAAAGATTGTGGTTTAAATTCACAGGTTGGAAAAAACTTTGTGTTCAATCTTCAATTTGGTATTAACTAATGTTTAGACCTAAACACAAACTCAGTTTGTGTCTGAAGTAAGACGCATCCCCCCTTTTAGTATGCCGAAGATCTTGTGATCTGTACCAAAAAAATTATAATAAATAATTATAATATTGATCTCACATTGGAGAAATTTACCTCTTCATTTAACCCATCCCCTTGGGGAGCAGTTGGCTGCCATCGTGGGGTGCCCGGGGAGCAGTGTGGGGTCGAGGGTCTTGCTCAGAGACCCAGAGTGGCAGTCTGTGGGAGTGGGGCTCAAACTCGGATCCTCAGGATTACAAGCTCTATGCCCTTACCACTAGGCTGCCACTCCCCCATATAAATAGAGATAAAAGGTAATTCAGTTGCGTAAGAACACATTTTCCCTTTGGCAGGTTGAGGCTCCAGAATCACATGTGATACATAATTTTGAAGCATATTTGATCTCAGACTTAACCTGGCTGCCACATATTTCTTTTACACCTTAAAATAAAATAACTACTGCACAAATGCTTCACCACTATGGAATTTGTGCAAGGGATTCAAAACTATTCAACTAACGGCTTTATAATAATGTAGAATTACTGGATATCGCTGGGCTATCACTGAACTGGTGTGCTGCTTGAAACGTCACCAACAGTGGTGTAGTATAACCTATTTTCTTATAGTTTCAGCAAATCATTGCATTTCCAGTTAAAGTATGCAATTCTGATTTATCTAGAATAAAAAAAACTCAGTTTTCACTGATGTAAAAATACAATTTTAAGAAAACTAATTGTGTTGGAGCTGTTTTGCATCTCTTTTGTTTTTTTCTGAATTTATTATGAACTTATTCGCATTCTAATTCTCCTGATTTACGGTAGTTTTGAATCTTTAGTTGGAAATATGTCTGTTTTCGTTCTGATTTGTTTATTTGCTCTCTTCCTGTCTGGTGGGCGTGACGTTGAGCTGATTTGATTAATAGGTGCCGTCACCTGCCGCTCAAGTAGAGTGGAAGGGACAAACAGTTTTTCAACCGCGTGATGCGGGAGCGCTTTTGTCTTGTACGTTCGTATGTTAGTGAAAGACAAATAAATGCCTCTATTTTTCGAAGACGCGCGTTGCATCTGATCTATATTTCCACTCTGAAGCGGTGGCTCCGAAGTTGCCACTACAAATTGTATTACTTTATCCCTACTTGAAACAAAATGTAGATGAAATTCAAACTTCTGTTTGAAAAAACTATGGAAAGTCTATGAATAAAAAAAAAACAACAACCTATAAACCTAAATATTCTCAGCTTGTATTAAAGCTGAGAATTACATATATTTTTTTTGAAGATACATTACAATAAATTACATTAATATTTAATTTGTTTTTGAAACTGAATTATCAATAACTTAGTTTTTTTTGTTTGGCTATCCAGAATTCAGCCTTGGACTCATGGACGGACTTAAAACCTTGACTTTATAATTGAATGGCCGCTTTGTTGCCAAACAAAATGTCAGGGTTGTCCTCTAGTCCGAAGAGAAACTGAGTCTGCAGGAAGGGAAGGGATTAAAAGACACAGAGGGAGGAAGTTAGAGGGTTGGCACAAAAGCAAAGGAGAGCTGACCTGTCAGCTCTTGTTGCCAAAATGAGGACATATACAGTGGTGCTAGTTTTACCTCTCAGGGAGAGAGAGGGGGAGGGAGGGGGGAGGATGACAGAGGCAAGGAGGCCAAGTCAGGGGTGAGTGTGGAAAACAGGGAGCAGAGGGAGGAAAAATGAAGATAGTGAAGATGACAGTGGCCCAAATAGTTAGGGAAATAAGAGAGAGAAAGAGAAATAATCTCCAGTGTACACTTACTTCAGTTGCTAGTAAAGAAGGAACCAAGAAAAGTCACTAGGGGTATATGACATCAAAAGAAAAGGTGGAGGACTTACTATGTCAGCACAACAAGGAGTAAAAAGATAAAGGACAAGCAAAATAAAAAACTCAACAAAAAACAAGATAAAATGGATATAGGAGTATCCAGGAAAATATGTTTACTATAAGTGTGACAGAAGAAGCAGTGGAATATATGAGATATGATTCCCAGGAAGTCTAGGAAATTGTACAGTCTAAGTATTGTGCAGGTTGGTATAAATATGAAGAAATAAAGGATGGCGTAACATTTTTAATTCAGATTCCTACCTTTCTTCTTTGCTGTTAGTTTATTCCTTCTTCTGTTTATCCCTCCAGTGAATTCTAATAGGGAATCCCTGAACATTGTGTTAACTGTTGGCCAAATATGAACTTACAAGTCTGATAAGTCTGGAAAGGACATATTTTACACTTGAGAAATGTATAAGAAAACTGACAAAAAGACATGAATTAATGATAAAAAACACTAAAGAACTTCCAAGAAAATATACAAAAAGAAAAAACATTGAAAAGAGGAAAAGAAAGATGACTATAAGAAGGTGCAGAAGAAGGTTGATTTGATTTCAAACAGAAGACTCTGATAAGAGTTAACTGGGGGAAAAAGGAGGATTGGTAGAGGAAAGTACAGTTCACCGTGGAAGAAAAACTGATAAAAGACAGCAGGACGAGGAGGGAAATAGGAGAAGGAGATTAATTGAACGGATGAAAGAAGAGAGGGTAAACAGGAAGGATGGAGCTTTAGAAGTGACAGAAAAAAACTTCATGGAACAGATGAAGCGGGGAAAAAGAGCTGGAGATGAAAATGAGAGCCAAGAAAAGGAAAGTAATAGAGGGGAAAAAGGGGGGGAAGAAGCTGAAAGATGGGGACGTACAGAGAAAGACATCAAGGGAAGAAGACGAGCTTTGAGCTACTGCAAGAAATAATGAATCATGAATAGATTTAACAGTGTCTGCTCTTATTTCCTCTCCACCTCCTTCACCCCCCCACCCCCAGGCTTACTCCCTACATCCTGTTGAGATCAGTGCTTGTAGCCTCCCTCTGCCCTCTACCTCCTTTTCTCTAACACCTGCTCTGTCATTATCAGCGGCAGGGCCATCCTATGTCTCGCTATTAATTGAGCTGTAACAGTCGTCTCTCGCCTTCCTATCCTTCCTTTCAGCTGCTTTTGATTATTTTCTCTCTCCAACTCACTCTCTTCACTGTTTTGCTCTTTAAATTTCCACCCATGCTCTTTATCTCCAGCCCTTCTTTCTCTGTTTCACTTTCCTCTTCTCTTTGTCCCTGTCTGTTTGTGATGATTGTATCCAAACAGTACAAAGGCTCAAGAAAGATAGCATCTCCTCCATTCTTTTCTAAGCTTTATGGATACGGTGACCTGCAGAGACACACATCACATTATCTGACTTGGTTCACTTCCATTATCATATCATAAATTCATATATCCTTGCTGAATCCCCATAAGCAGTGAGATGGGCTATAAAGACGTTTCACTGCTACATGTCTTTGTTCTATATTCATTGATATAGCACTTCTGGGGCTGTAGTGGATATTCCCTGCACCCCTGGTAATGTGCATATGCACCACATGTACATTCATTGGCTTTATAATTCAGCCATGCACTGTGGCTCACAGCAGCTGGAGCAGGAGAGTTTACAGATGTGATAATGTGTTGTTGCTGTGAGGTGTGTGCTGATTAGATTGAAGCTTTTGTGTAGCCAGATAATTAATGCAGCAGGATGATAGGATGGTGGCAGGGTGGGATGCATGTGTCCTCTGACAGCTATCAGCAAATAAATGCAATCTGAGAAAATATGAAGGCAGGAAATAGAAGGAGGCTAAAACTCAACAATTTGGAGGAATCGGGATACCGGCCAGGGAAAGATAGCAGAATAATTAGTATATATAATTAGTTTTTTTTCTTTTATTCTTTCAATCTTCCTTAATAGTGTTTGGGTTTTTAAAAGTTGAAATGTACCGTCATTTTCAGCAGATGACCTGGCCAATCATGTATAAAACTATTTATAACACGTTTGTTTTTTGTTAAAGGCATAATCAAGACTTCCATATTTTTGTTTTTGATTATATAAAATACACACTGGGACATTCTTGTGAACGAGAATGGTCCACATATACCCACTTTTTAGGTATATCTGCTCTCCAGAAGTGTTTTAAGCTACACACTTCTAGAACTGAGCTTTTTCCTTTTACCTCTGGAAATGCATTAATTGCTTTTGTATTTGGGCAGCAGTTGTTAGTCCAGATATTAGTCCTGCAAAACTCTAATGCTCCCACTGCAACACATCCAAGGGATTGAGCTCTGATGAACATGGAGAGCAGTGGAGTGCAACAAACTCTTTGGAGAGCTGAAACAGTTTAGGATCATTTGAAGTTGTGTCAAATGATGCATTAACCTGCTGGAAGTTGCTATGAGGAAATGGGTACACCTGGATCATAAAATATATGGACATAGCAACAATGCTATTCTGCTATGTTTAAATAATGCTAATATCTTTGTCACACTATTGCGTCAGTCTTTCATTTCATTGCTGTTGAAAGGCTCTATGGCAAAAGATAATTGCACTCTCTTATCACTTTCCTATACATTTAATCACAAGCAACACAGCTTTCACACACCATGTAACTACATATACGCACCAACATGACATAACAGCAAAGTAAGATACCCTTCTAAAACACAGGTACACTTTAAATCTATTCTTCTCCAGTGTACAGTATTGCATACTCAACAGGACTGCATCAAACGTGACTCACACTTCAGAGACATAACACGACTTGATGTCAAAGAAAATCCTCCTAGTTTATTTGTGTTAGAAACCATCCAAATGCTGTATTTTAAAACTCAGGATTCAAGGCAAGCAGCATTGGCAATATGGGCATCAGAGAACAACAGAGCTACTAACAGCTTTATTCTTTCAGAAAACAGGATAGTCCTTTTTTTTTATGAGCATGAAGGCAAACTTTCTCGTGAGCACTCTGCTGCAGGACAGCACTGGTGTGATGCCAGTTGGCATAGTGTGCACAACAACCCCAACAGAGAAGCACGGAGAAGACAGAGACCCATCCTGATTAAAAGATGGCATTCCTAAACTGGACATTATTTTAGACTGTACATTTAGTTTTCTTATTATTGCCACAAATAAAGAATTAATCTACAGAGGAATGTGCAGAACTAAAAGTTTTATTTTACTATACGGCCCAATTTTATTGACATTTGTGTTATATGCATGACAGTAATTAGTTAATTTAAAAGTGCAGTTACTGATTTAATAATCCAGTTACTTTTTCTTTTTTGGAAGTTGTTTATGGTGTCAAATTGACACCGTAGAGGTTTTTGTATCCATACTCTTTTAAGTAAGGTGTCCAGCACTTGACATGTTGACAACCATTAAACCATCTATGCTTTAAAACTTTTTTTATTCAATTTCTGCCTGTAGAATCAGAATCTCACAGATGACATTGTGTCTTATTGAAGCAGGGGACAGTTTTAATCTGATATTGTTCAGTTAGGCTTCCTGTTTTTAGCTGGCAGGGTCAGCCACTGTGGGATCCTCTGCTGCTCTGACCCATGTGCTACAAGGAGATGGCATTCTATCTACCATAGTTCTAACAAGTGACTATTTGAGCTGCTGTTTTTTTTTACTGTCTTCTTTAATCTTCTCCTTTGACCTCAAAAATCAACGACGCATTTATGTCCACACAACACTCATTTCATTTTAAACAGTGTGCAGCTGCAGATTCTCATCCTGACTCTATTTACCCACTTTCTAAAAGCCTTCCGGATCGTTTATAATATTTCCTTTTGAGTGCTAAAAAAAACTTGTCTCTTCTGGTGAGAGACTGCATTGAGGATTGACAGTATTTTGTTTAATGAATTGTGAATGTAGTCTGGATTTAAGCTTGGGGAAAAGAGTTAGGCTGGAAGTATTTTCAGCATCAGGTTATTAGAAAAAAGTATCAAACATGGCGTGAGAGTGGGGGGGTCCTATGTAGAAGAATAGAACTTTAGCTAGAGAGCTTGCGCCTTTAGTATTATTTAACCACAGCCAATACATGATAAACTGTGTTCATCTTTATTTAAACAAAATATTAGAGAATGAACTCAATAAACTAATCTTGCATTTCCTAGCTTTCCTTTTCCTTATCAGTCTATTCTCTGCAGGAGAAACTAAACTTCTTGTCCTGTACTTCAGCTTGTGGGCTTTTTATTACTAAGTCATAATAATTACTGTTATGTGTGTTGGGATGTATACAGGGTTTGTTTAGAAATCAACATCTCAAACTTAAAGGTGGTAATTAAGCCAACATGATTGACTTTTTGACACATGCTTTGAATATGGCGTAGTACTGAGCTTTGACAGTAATTTTAGTTTTGTGGGAGGATTTTCTAATGTAGGATAATAAAGCCAGTTTGGTGTGGTTGAAAGCTGGGTTCATGTAGTTGAAAAATTCAAAGGAATTGTTTTTTTATGTACTTTTGTTTTGCCTGTCAGTTAAAATACATGTTAAGAATAAAACAATGAATAAATTTACTGGAAAAAAAAAAAACTTTTTCAGGATTTTTTTAGTATCACCAAATTGGTGAAATTGATGCTGCCCTAAAAGTATATGTTTTGTGAGATAAGCTAGAAATAATAATTTCAGAGGTGTTTAATTTTCTGCTAAAAAACACAATATTAAAATAACACTTAAGGAAAAAAGACGATAAGATATTAAAAACATAAATATGAGTCTCTGGTGAGGGTATCAAAGAACAATGTTCTGATCTTTATAAAACATACTTCTTGTCAATAAATGTCAAACGAACATTCAGCAATGTTAATGTACCTTTAAAGATTTATTTACAGACATTTTAACAAAGGTCTACTTTTATTGTCTTGAAAATATGATTGATTTACAAAATACGATGGAATTTACATTTAAAGAAAAGAGAACGCAGCTTCAATAAAGACTGTGGAATGCTTTATAACTGGGCGAGGTCAGTGAAAGGCAAAACTAACAGAGCTTTTTGTGAAGTTTGCTGAAGTTGTTTTTTAACTTCATGCAAGGAGAATGCAATGTAAAACATTTCAAAAATAAGTTACAGAAGAAGTGCGCAGCTGAAAAAGCTGTGTTTGTCCTGCACTGTCCTTCATAAGCATCCTAGTAGTTCCACTTTTTTTTTGGTTGAAGATGTAGTCAGCCTAGGTGCTACCTGTATCAGATACATTTACTTAGATATTTATAGATTTATCTAGCAGAGCACAGAGATTAAAATAAATTAAGTACATTTAAAGTTAAAAACAAAAAGGGATCAGGAACTTACAGATTACAAGCCTGGTTTGCCTGACTCTTTCAAAAAAAATTATCCTAAGAGAAAGAGAAAAAGAATTATCCTAAATGATCTTGTGTAAGGAGTAGAAGAAAGTGTCTTAACAAGTAGTCAGTTATAAGTAAAGTTCCTTTCCTTAAGTATGATTCGCCACAGTATGTGTCCCGCAGCAAACTGTCTTTTTCTTTTTCCAATAAAAAATAAGTAAAAACCATGGCTATTGCTGAAAAAAACTTTTGCAAAGGTTTTATCTAGATTTGCGGTAGTCTCGACCTGAAACAGTTTTACTAAACTCCAAATAAATCAATTTTATTCAGGTTTGCTCCTCAACATTTGGTCCTCATGGCCCCACTATTCTACATGCTTCAGATGTGTCTCAGAAGTAGCATGCATGCTGTATTTGATTAAAAATAGCCTTCCTCATGCAATTTGAACTGGATTGTAATGGTTTGCAACTTGCAGCATTCATCTCAACAGTGTGTAAAGTGATGTTAATGGAATTTCCACTCTGACTGAGCATTTGGGTAACCTGACAACAGCCAGATGCATGTCTAGCTCCGCCTAGCTCCACTCACATACATCTGGGACACCGCCATAGGAATTGCCTTTACTGAAGGCTGGGCCTTATCAAAACTCCTTGCATATGATTGGATAAGCCACTTGTCTGTCATCTTTATCGACATGCTATTTCAGCCACGCACACCGAAGCTAACCCGTAAAACAAAACAGAACAGCCGACATCTTGGATATGGCAACAGTGGAATCAGCGCAATGTCGGTAAATGATCAATGTCGTTTGTGCCATGAAAATGTGCGGATAAAAGGCAACATTGTGCACAGCAGACTTATTTTTATTCCACTACGTCACATCCAGGAAACACCCGCCCTGCGTCCTGATTGGCCGGACCATAAATTTGGTTGGGGAAATCACTTTCAATGAGCGATGTCCCAGATGTATGTGAGTGAAGCTAGGCGGAGCTAGACATGCATCTGGCTGTTGTCAGGTTAGCATTGTGGTGGTTCTCATGCAGACTATCTGAATGAATCAACATATGTCTCAGCTCATTCTGACACACAAGAACTATTTGCTTTAACAAACCTATAACGTTAGCTGGTTTTAGGTTCAGCTCCGTTCTGTGCCATAAACAACACGTTTATTCCAGGGGAGTGGTGGCCTATTGGTTAGGGCTCAGAGCTTGGAATCCTGAGGTTCTGAGTTTGAGCCCCACTCCCATAGACTGGTCTCTGAGCATGACCTTTAACCCCACACTGCTCCCTGGGCGCCGCACAGTGGCAGCCCATTGCTCCCCATGGGGATGGGTTAAATGCAGAGAGTTAGTTTCTATGCTCTGTACTTGTAACAATGTAATGACAATAAAAGCTGGGGAAAAAAAGATCATACATCAACACTGATCTCAAAGGTTCTTCCTAGAAACCTGCTATTGACCCATTCTTTTAAGTTAGATGTGTTGCAACAGGGAATTTACAGGGGATTTGGTTTCTAAACCTTTTACTTAGATTATTTGTTTTAATGTGAAGATAAGCCCAATTTGCTGCAGGGAGACTTTGCAAATCAGCCAGGCTGTAAATGTTGTAACGTTTGGTATTTATTGAAACCAAATTTAGGAAATAAATCAAGTCACTGCAAAAAAAAAAAAAAAAAAAAAAAACATGTTAAAAAGTCAGTGTTATTAATGAATTAAGAACACTTTAAGATTAAATAAACGGAGATAATATTTATATCTTCTTTGTATCCATTCATAAAGCTCCACAGTATGCATCAACTATAGTTAGTTTGGGTTGCAGAGTTTAGGCAGGATATTAAAGGAAGCCGTGTTTGACAGTCAGGATGCTCCACAGCCAGATTGTTTCCCCTGTGGACTGCAGAGGACAGATGAAGCAGCTGGCTGTCCTTCCTTCCTGTTCCCTCCTTTCATTTCACCACCACACATATGAGGATGTGTGTGAGGGTACGTTTGTGTGCTCCTGTTGAGCTGGAGAAATAGCAGACTATGGATTACCAGAATATAGGGGGAAAAAAAGATAAAATAAAAATGATATGTATTTAGAAAGAAATTTGAGACTAAGCGCAATTGATAGAGTACAGCAGGTGAAAATCACGATTCTACTTACAAAAAAAATAGAAAAAAAACTAGTGCAGGTGTTTATCCAACTGCCTGCCTAATTAGCCAGATCTGTCTTTCATTTTTATGCATGTGTTTTTGTACGCAGGTGTGAGTGTGTTTGGAAGCATGGATATGTTGGCTGAAGCTGTGACCTGAATCCTCGGCACATGCAGGAGACATGCCTTTATTTTCAACTCACTGCTTTCCTTCATAAAGGGATTTTGCTTCTCTCTTTTTTGGCTATTCTTCTCAGTCAAACTCTTTTTTTTTCTTGTCTTCTCTACCACACTTTTTTTTTTTATCTCACCAGCCGCTCCACATCCATAATCCTGAGGTTTCAGTTGGATGTTGTTGTTTTTTTTCCTAATTTTGTTTGAAGAAAGAGATTAAGAGCATAGCACAGATGTGGGTCAACTAGAGCGGGCTTTTTGAGAGGTCGCTGCATGTTAAATGTGTTTGCTTGTGTGTGTTTGCCCTCTCTGTGATCAGTGGTGTATGCAGTCCAACCCTGTGCATGTTGTGGCATCTGCACTTTGTGTTTCTGTTCAAACTCTTCGGGACCAATTGTCTAAAACAGATTTCATGTGTGAATAATGGGCCATAGAGACGGGGAGAGAGTGAATAATGTTGGACAAAATCTTTTAAAAAATGTATAGAAATAAATTTGGAAATAAAATACCTGGCAGAAGAAAATGAAAGATGAGTTGATGAAGAGAAGCACTAATTAAATTCCCAAAGAATTGTTTTTTTTGGTTTAATAGCTTTTCACTGTGACAGAGCAACTCTGAGTATCTTTGGACTGTATTTGCTTTTTTATTTGCTAGGTTTTGTAGGTGTGTATATAAAAATCACTATCCTGTTTGCAAATCAAGTTCATTGCTTAATGAAATAAAAACCATCCAATACACAGTTTTGAAACCAAATTTTTTTTACCACTAATTATATTTTCTATTACTGTTTGTTGATAAAACATCATCACCACGACAGTTCATACTAATAGTTTAATATTTCTTCTTCTCTTTTAAAAGTTACATTAATTATGTGGAGTGGGCATAGAGCTTGGAATCCTGAGGTCTTAGTTCTAGCCACCCCCCCACCCCACTCTGGGTCTCTGAGCAACACCCTTAACCCCACACTGCTCCCCGGGCGCCCCATGATGGCAGCCCACTGCTTCCCAACGGCATGGGTTAAATGCAGAGGTAAATTTCTCCAGTGTGAGATCAATAAAGTTCAATTATTTATTAATTATTTATTATTATAGATTGCTGTTTTTCCATAATCTTTATGAGAGACACCAAGGTGCAGAAGTATGCTAGCGTAAATTAGCTTTTCTCATTGTGTTTAGTTGTAAAAATAAAAATGACAATGAACGTGAATAGTGCAGAGAGAATATTCTTTACTGTGACATACCTGCAGCTTTCAAGTAGCGTTAAGTACATTAGCTGTGCTCACCCATGTGTGCAAGTTTCACAACAGCATAGTGCCCCAAGGCAACTAGGGGCTCCAAGGGGCCAGTGAACACCATTAATTTCTTCAAAAATATAGTAACAAAAACTCTCAGTTGCATGATAAAATTTCATCTAGATGCATTACTTATCACTTATATGTAATATTAATTGCTAATATATGGAAAAAAATAATCCTGTGATATTATCAAGGAATTAGCAAACAGAGAAGCTGGGTAGAGCAACTTTTACTGTAAGGAATGAGCAGAGTGTTTAAGAATAGTTTAACATAAAGAAATCATATGTTTGGGTAAAGCCAGTGTATGTATTCAAAGAGAACTTTTCTATGTAGTTACTTTTTACACTTTTTAAGAAATAACTATTAAAGGTATGTTGGAGGATTTCACACTTAAAAAAAGGCATATCCACAACCCTATAGGGTTAAACGTGTCAGAGAGCATGCACAAGCCCATTTCTCTGCTCTGTTTAAAAGTTGCTGTTTACATCGCTCATACAAGCTTACATCTCAAATAAAAATTTGCAATATTTCCACCACCGGTAAGTAAAAATTGGGGCGAGCACGTAGGACGGCCTTACGTAAACATATCACCAGAATGATTGACAATAAGGAGGACCACTTGTTATGATGACCCACCTGGAAATAGAACATCGTCCACTATACCTTTAAGTTTAAATTATCATAGGGAACCTTTTGTTTTCATTATATAAACTCTCCCAGAACTGCAATTTGTGTATAGCATATGTGTGTGTGAAATACCTTAAAACAAAACAGTTGATTGCAGCAATCCAGCAACATTGTTGGCAGAAATAGAGCGCCCCAAAATCAAATTTTGCTCTGAGACCGATGGAGGCTTGGGCCATCCCTGAGTATCACTTTCAGTTCTGTTAGCAGTTTACTGTTCATATTACCATCGTATATCACTTTGATTGGATTAATCTTTTATTCTTTTGCATGATACTGAAATGCTTTCCTCCTTAATCTCACTTCAGACACTCTTGCTATTCATTAGCTCTTTGCATTGTAGAAATGAAGTTGGAGGACAAATAGTGTTGGTGCATACAGCCTGGAGAGCTGGCAAAATGTGAATCCAACTGAAGCTGTGGAAAACAACTTTCTCACATAGAAATGCCCAAAGTTAAGAACATTATGCAGCTAGAATACAAACTGAAAAGCTGATTTGCTAATGTGTTGATTATTTGCTGAACGTTAAATTGTTGTCTTTCTGTGTTTATGTGTAAGAGGAAGTTTCCATGTGCCTGTAGGTTTTATGCTGGGAGGGTGCCTGCTATGTTTTGGTGGATTTTTCTGTGCGCCCTTGCAGTAGAGATATGTGCACAACTGTTTATGTTTGCTTCCAAGCACATAGTTAGGTGTAGATTTTTAGCACAAGGCTGTGACTCTGTTTTTGTGTATGCCTTTGTGCTTTGTAGCTATTCTTTCCTTCTTTTTTTTCTTTCTTTCCCTTCCTCTCGTTTCAGAATAGTGGGGCCATCAATCAGAGGCAAGGGGGATAGAAGAAGGGAGGGTAGTGGGAGGAAGAGGCGTGGAGTAGAAAAGTTGGTTCAGTGCCAAGGAAGAGGGGCTGGCACGCTGCCCAGTGAGTAGAGAGAGAGCGTGGAAGGAAGAACTGAAAAAGGGAAAAAAACAAGAGTAAACAGGAGAAGAAAAAACAGGTAGAGCGAGACTATTAGGGAGAGGCAGGGCAGATAGATGCTGTACGAATCAGAAAAATGTAAGAGAGAATAAGAAGGAGGGCACGGAGAGTAAGAGCAAAAGAGCAAGGCCAAATGCACTGAGAGAAAATAGAGTGAGAGGACACAGAGTAAGAAAGACAGAGATACTGTGGAGGAGGAAAACGAGCATACAGAATGGAGAAAGCAGGAGGACTGATCATGTGGAGAAAAAGGAAGTTTGGGGGTGGAGGGGCACCAATGAACAGCTCTTTGTCTGCATCCCAAATCACAGGATGATTAGTACATCACTGGGTGCAAATATTTACCTGAGTCTGATCACAGAGGGGAGGGCACTCTAATTAGTACTGAAGTGGCTAATGTGAAGGCTGCACTAATGATGAAGACAATGATGCGCTGTATAATTGGCAATGCCCAAAATCCTTTTACAGTAATGCATTTGAAGAAATATATCAAAAGTAAAATTTTACAATCAAGATTTTTTGTTTTATTTTGAAGCATAAAGCGAGGTAGACCAACCAAAAAAATCAACAGAGAAAATTTGAAGGTACAGAGATGCAATAAAAATGGAAAAGCTCCAAGATGAGCCAAAAAAGATTGATCACTTTTTTGACATTGTGCCCGATGTCAGTGGTGCTGGTTCTAGGCCTGTGGTTTGTTGAGAAGTACAGGCTGCAGGCATCTGATATGTTGAAGGACCAGGATGATCATCTTGCATTCGCAATACAATAATAAAATACAGCAGCATTTCATATAGTTTTAAATCTACTTTCTTGGTAGCAGGTTTATGTTGTAGGTTAAGTATTTGGTTTGGAATGAAGGGATCAGAGTGTCATGTAATAATGAGGAAAAGGAAGGAGATGTGGGGAAAAATGTAGAATTGTAAAATTAAGTCATTCTTATTTAATTGCAAGACTAAAATTTATTTCATAAACTTCAAACTGAAACTTGTCAAACAGCAAAGAACCGTAGAGGATACATTTATACTAGGGCTTTGAATAAAGATTATTTTACAAATCGATTAATCTGTCAATTATTAATTAATGGATTAATAATCAGGTAATAAAAGGTTCCTGAAAGAAGATTTTTTACGAACTGGATAGAGCATATTTAGTAGTATTTTTTTTTTTACTTAAATGCAAAATGATTAGATATTTTGTAACAATTGTGATATTATTACTGCTCTAAGTGGGTCACTCTGTCAGCTAAAGACATATTTTATAGTCTATACTCCAGTTAACGATTAATCTATTAATAAATTAGTTGACAATTATTTCAATAATCGATTAATCATGATTAATCCGATCAATTTTTTTCAGCCCTAATTTATACATATACATACAGTACATACATCTTATCAATGACCAGAGCTGCCTTGGCATATTTATGTATTTGTTTGATCATGATGCATATGAAATTATATTCTATGACAAAACAAATCCTTTGCTACATTACTAGAAAGCAACATTCAGTCCTTTTGTAACACGGCCACAAATAAGGTGAAATAAAATAGTTTTTATTTTTTCCTTAACTGGAACAGAAGCCATCTTCTGACTAGAGGAATGAGCTAAAATGTTATTGGTCGAACATTTTCAACATTGGCGTGCTCTATAGGGAAATTAGGCTAGTTAAATATGTGGGAGCTGCACAATAATAAAATTCCATGTAAAAAGGAAGCATTAATAAATTATTATAAAAGCATCAAATTTAACTGAGTGACTGTCATATTGCAAGAAGCAAGAGCAAAGACTGATAAGACTCCAAAATTCTGAGTAGAAAATGCTTCAATACTTCAAAATTTAAATTTTTAAAGGTTTTGTTTTAATTTCTACAATTTCATATTCTTTGCTTTTGAAAAAAAAAAATGTCTCTCCCCTTTAAAATATGTATAACTAAACTCTCTTGTCATTGTTTGCCTGAAATGTGCCATTTTATCCTGTGTCTTTGCGCCCTCCCCTCTAGAAAAGGTTCCAATTGGCTTTGATTGTTAAAATAAATTGCAGAGGTCAAGCAGCGGGCCATTCTTTGTTTGGAGCGTAACAAACCGGCCATTAAGGAAGCATTATTTAAACACGAGGTAGACAAGTAAATGGTGGCAAAGGAAGGCAATTTATTTAACACCTTTTCTTGCATAAATACTTTCATCAAAATTGCACAATTGAAAAGAAAGGGGGGGGTAGACGGAAAAATTCATACTGCATTCATCAATTACTGGCAAGGCACCTAAAGTACCTTAGAATCAGCATCCTTATTATAACCCCAATTCATTTTGCAAAGTGTGTGTGTTTATTTTAACTGTCTATTGTTTATTTTAACTGTCTATTGTAGCTTGACTTCTCTGCATTTTTAGACAAAAACATTTTTTTCTCAACCATTGTCCAGTCTTGCTGCCAGTCTACCCACAAGGATCCAGAGCAGTAGCTGCAAGTGCTAACAGGGATAGGGAGCTAAAAGTGGTGGCAGAGATTTTCATTGCAAACAAACACTATGAGTAAATGGGTATCTCTGACATCCACACACAGAGATAAAGCTGGCTCGCTAACCTGTAGTGGGACTCTGAGTTTGGCACAGCTGGCAGTGCCTGAGCATACTGGGCACCATCTTTCTCCCTCAGTGCCAGTCTTGGCCCATGCTCATCACATTCAGATTTGCCGAGCTCCATTGGCAGGATGTAGATGGTCACTGTTGCTTGCTTTCATGCTCCAGTACCAAATACAATGCTGCACTTTAACAGAGAAGAGGCTTTCCTGCAATTCAAGCTGCGTCTCACTTTATTACCAGGAGAGAAAACCATAGTCTTTCATTTGTATTTCGTATCTTTATAGCACCTTTATCCTTATCACTGCTTCAAATATCTCCTTTGTTTTGGCACTGCAGAAAATTTCACAGATTTAAGTATGTATTTTTCC
The DNA here is from genome assembly GCF_016077235.1 of Cyprinodon tularosa. Taxonomy (NCBI): domain Eukaryota; kingdom Metazoa; phylum Chordata; class Actinopteri; order Cyprinodontiformes; family Cyprinodontidae; genus Cyprinodon; species Cyprinodon tularosa. The sequence goes on along the minus strand of NW_024039200.1, from coordinate 766,867 downwards.
AACATATGGTTTACCTGAATTTGACACAGTAGCATATACGAGTTTATTTCCATTCTGATGCTCTTTATGTTCTTAACATGCTAAAAAAAATTCCGGTGCATAAGCGTCAAAACTTAGAGACCCTTAAAGTGGTCGTAGAATGCAAAACCGAGTTTATATTACATTTCCTTATTTGGTTCTGGCCTGTACTTTTGGCACGCCCCGGGGGGGCGGGTATGAAGTATCGACTCCTGGGCCGCTGACTGAACCGAACCTCAGCAGAGAGCCATGAGCCACCCGTCCTCAGCTGGAGGAGGGGGGCTGGGTGCCGGTAAGGCAGGCGGGGGGAAGCACGGGGCCGCCTGTGTCCAGGCCACCGTCACCGGGTCGGGTTCGGTCGCTCGGCCCCCTGCTGGCCCCCTGCTGGCTCCCTGCACCAAGCAGCCCCAGAGCTCACGGCTCAGTTCTGCTGCACTGTAGTCAACTAAAATCCTGGACGATTTTGAAATTTAGGTATGAAAAGTAGGACATGTCCTGGAAAAAGGGGACGTCTGGTCACCCTATCATATCAACCATTTCGATGTTTCAATGAGTGAGTGCTTGTTGCTATTAGTGTTGCACCGATACCGATACCAGTATCAGACGGGGCCCTGATACTGCCCTAAAATGGTGGTATCGGTATCGGCAAGTACCAACAAATAGGGCACCGATACCATTTTGAGAGCCATAAGTTTATTCAACTATTGTCACCCACTCCTGGTAGGCAATAAAAAGTTCTACTGGATTCACTTTGTATTAGATTTTTTCCTGCTTCACAAAGGTAGGCAGCAGCTTGACAAAGCCATGATGGCAATTATTTTACATTATTATGGTATCGGTATCGGCCGATACTGCACAGCCAGGTATCGGGTATCGGTATCGGGGCCAAAAAATGGCATCGCCGCAACACTAGATGCTATGATGTGTCTTTGCTCAGAAGCTTTGCTCGTTGTAAACCAACCAATCAGCGCACAGCTCATCTAAATATTCATGAGCATACCATAAAAGAAGGAAAACCTGTCGTTTCATTCTAGGGATTTTAACCAGGCTTGCATTAGGGCTCATAGAACAGCAAATATTCCATTTTCAGCCCAACCAGTGTTACACACCCTATTCAGAGACCTTAAGTACAGTACCAGCACCAAATACCCTACATAATCATTCTATGACCCCTTTAATATGTCAAATTTCTATAAGTAGTTCTCAAATATTTCAGCAATGATAACATAATTCCATCTCATACCAAGCTTTGCTGATGCACTGTCTACGCTGAGGAAAATTTACCGAGATATATTATTGACAAGACAGATTTAAATGCTGTAACGTTTACAGGCTTCCTTTAACAAGTTACTGTAAATTTAGTTGTTTGTATAAACACCTTTACAGAAGGCAGTTATTTCACTTTTCTAAATTTTAAGATTTTTTTTTCTGTTTTCAAATCACTGGCCTTTATTTATTTTTCTTAAATTACATCACCGTTTTTTTTAACAGATAGCAATAGTACTAAAACCTGGGCTATAGAAATGTGTTGCAGTTCATTAAAGCAGATGTGATCATGTTAAAATGCTCTGCTTCATTTTGCTGTCTGCAGTTTACAGTCTTCTGTATTAGTTTTAATATTTGTTAGCGTTCCGTTCCTATAAAGCAAACAGCTGTGAAAACCCACTGGAACAATCCACCCCCAAAACACAAACATTCACTCTACATGCTCATGCAATATTGTCTCATGTGGGCAGGTTACTTCATGTTAGCTGTCAGTATCAACTGTTGGGGAATCTTAAAGGATTTTAAATAGTTATTGAAACCTTAAAGTTATGAAGAAGTGTTAAAGGTTAGAAAAATACTGTTGTTTAATTAAAATAAACCCTTTTTTCTGACTAACTTAAAGAATAAATTTGCCAATCTTGAAATAAACGTTTTATCCTCTTGTCCTACAACCTTGTTTGTGCTTTCTTATTTTATTTTGCTTATTTGCTAAGATTGCGTTTGCTCTATCTAGTATAGTTTACAGGTATTTTTATGATCTTGCTACATCCTGTTCATTGTTTCATGGGCCAGAATAGTGCAAGACATGACAGACTGTTAAATCGGTAACTTCCAAAAGTTTTAAGTGTTAAAAGAAAGTAGAGCTTCTGAAGAAAGTTCATGAACCACTTTATTAATCCTAAGAATTGCTGTTTAGGAATTTAATCTGTTTATGTCTGGTTGCATTATCATGTAGCAACACAGCCCTGTGATCAGTTTAATGTTTTCCTCCCATCTGATTATCATCCTGTCAAGAATCTGATGAGATGGCGAGCCTAAGCATGCTGACACTGTCTTATAAGGAGCCTGATTATTGAGTTCCTGTATATTAGGGCTTCACCACATCCTCTGGAAAAGATCATTATTTGTCTTAAGTTTTTGGACGTCTTTAGTGTTTTAGTTTTTTTCCTTCCTTTCATCTGTTTCTTTATTTGTTTGGATTATCCAAAATCTTTCATGTTTTTTTCTCCTTCCGGTTGAAAAGCTTTTCTCTCTTTCTCCCTCTCACCTATATTTGATCTGTTTCATGTTGAGCCTCTCTCTCACTCTGTCACTATCTGTTTCCAGGCCAGCTGGCAGCACATATCTGCCCTCAGGTGTTTTATTGACGAGTTTCTCTCTCCTGCTTTGTACCTACCCATTCAGGCATCCCTCCATCCGGCCAATCTCTGCCAGTGCTCCCTGGTGGCTGTGCTTTGGCCGGCTGTGGATTGAGACTGTGATGTGTTGTTTTTGACACCTGCTTCAGCTCAGACTGACTCACCCCTACACAGAATATTTTCCTTTTTTATTATTTTCGGCAATTTTATTCTTTCAGTTAGTAGAAACAGTAAGACTGAAAGGAGCGAGATACAGCATTCAGCCTACTCTAAAACATATTTATTTAGATTCTATTAATATAAGAAATATTATAAATAACAAAAAGCTTAAACCTCAAATAACATTTTCTAAGTAATACATTTTTTTTATATTTGATGATCTGTAGAGCACTTTGGTCACATTGGGTACTTTTTAAATACTGATTGATAAAATTTTATAACCTTTTTTTAAACAACTAATAAAGTTGAATTGCAATCTAAAGCAGCACTAAATATTTTTTAGTGGCTCTCCCTCTACCGGATCTTTTAAAAATATCACCATTGTAAACACATCCTTTTGCCTTGCATCCCCCTACTCAATGTAATTGGAAGATGCATTTCAGGATAATATATATGAAGAGGAGCATAGTGCTGCATAATCTAAACTGGTGCACTGAAGCTTCTTGCTAACCTGGCAGTAGCCAGATTGATATAGGTAGAACTGAGTTGAGTTCTACGTTACCAATCTGGGATGAGTACTGTTCAGTCTGTCCGTATAAAGGAGGGACTTTGAGCTGATTGGGTGACGTGCCAACTAGGACCCGCCTTCCATAATAGTGTAATTGCCTTTCAGCCAAGTGTAGAAGAGTAAGCTGATAAGTCATACATTTTCCAAATCCTGTCGGAAGAAAAGTACAGACAACTTTCTAATCTACAGATGCACAAAGTGAAGAAGCATATGTGAACCAATGTGGACTCACATTTTTGGTAATTACACTGTGATTGCCTATGTTTGTCACAACCACAATATTTCCCAGCTCCCAAAGTTGATCATCCTGTGAGAAATCAAAACATCTCGTAGCTACTGTCTTTCAGCCAGGTGACTAGCAGTGTGCAGCTTCAGATGGGCCAGGGATATAACTATAGACAATCACAGACACTCTGACCCTTTCTCTGGCTTTTCATTGAAAGGATTTAGTCTCTTTTCCAATGTTCTGCCAGATAAAATTTGTTCTAGTTTGGAACAACAAATCTCAGCACCATGGGGGTGGAATGATTTTTTAGTTTTGAAATGTTTAAGGTGGGAATTCTAAACATATGATGTTTTGTTTTCATTTCTGCTCTCTTAGTTTATTTTTGGTATTTTTGTTGAAAGTGCTGTAAAAATATTGGCATCTGCCTGTGACTTGGTATCAAATACTTGGATCATTAGTTGAAGATGTGTCATACAGCTTTTTATGATGCCTGATATTGCATCGGACACAGATCACTGAATCCAGCATTTTCTTTGCAGACGTTTGTTCACCTTGTTTATGTTCTGTGGCACAGTACTGAGTTGCTCTCTGCTTAAGATAGCATCCTCTGTTGTTTCTCTCCTGATTCATCAGATTTTTTTATGGAAGACCACTCCTTTTTGGTATGGGGAATAGGAGAAGATGGGATCAAAACTCCCCAACTCTTATTCTTTGTAATTCGCTTAATATGGGAATCTGTGTTTTTATGTGAAAAGCTGATAAGAAAAGATTGATTGCTGTTAGAGAATGATGTCTGTGGAAAGCTGAGCATTTTTTTTTTATTAAATTCTTTTGTGAAACTAGCTCTTTTGAAAATATGAAATGGATTAAAATCATAAACTCCTCAAAAAACAGATTATTACCATCCAGGTATTAGGCAGGGACATGTTGCTGATATCAAATAATTTTGGCTGCTAAAATGAAAGCTGCTAAAAAACATATGTTTGCATTTTCAAAATATTTAAACCCTGAAACCCTAAATTTGTTTTAATGCATTAAATAAAAATACTGCCACCATCATGCCTATTGAAAATGACTACAATTTGAAAGTACACTGGTGAGAAAAAACAAGCCTTTATGTGAAGCAGCCAAATACTAGCTCAGTAGTCTGACCAATTAGTAAGCTAATATCAGCTTGTTACACTCCCACTGTTACTTTCAAGAGCAGAACTGCAAAAGCTATGATAATCTAGATAATACATTGTGGAAAGAAATGACACCCACTGTGTCAAAATGTGGTAAGGCAGATGCCTGCTAGTAATGGCTGAAAGATCACCAAGACACCATTGCTCTCAGACTGCAGAGTCCACAGGAGAGCAGCCTCCATCTTCACTAACCATCCACTAACTTCCACTAACCAGCAGTAGAGATGGTTAGTGGACTTAAACCCAGAGGGGCAGCAATATAAGATACAGCACTAGGCTAAAGGATGCTTTTTTTTTCACCAAATGTATTTAATGTATTTAATGTTTATTTTATTTCAGGGCAGTCACTAAATAGGTCATAATCTCAGAGTTCCTTATGTGTTTGAATGCTTTTAGATTTTGCACGTTTGGTTGCATTTATCAAGGACTGCCCATGTATGGATAGTTTGTTTTTCTATACCATTTTACATGTTTCCTTTTAAGAATGGTGCAAAGTTTAAGTCATTTCATTGGTGACTGATTTGGTTTCCTATTTTTTTTTTACATAACACTTAACTCGATATAGTAATTAATTCTTTCATTAATGCATAAACATTTAAGTAAAAAAAAAATGTATGTCTATCTATCTATCTATCTATCTATCTATCTATCTATCTATCTATCTAATCTATCTATCTATCTATCTATCTATCTATCTATCTACTGTATACTACCATATATATATATATATATATATATATATATATATATATATATATATATATATATATATATATATATATATATATATATATATATATATATATATATATATACATATATGATTATTATTATTATTTTTTTTTTTTTTTTGATAGTCAATGCTTTTGTCAAAACCAAAATAGAAATAATGGTGTATCACACTGGGTTTCGCCAGAAAACTGGCTGATATGTGTCACTAGGGTCGCTCACCAGTGTTCAGCCAGTGACTAAAACTAAGCTTTGTAATGTTGGTAAAGTTTACAGATATAATAATAAACAGAAATAAAGTGCAAAGAAGGAACCAACTACCTGATCACTTAAAGGCCAAGGCATTTAACCTGACCAGCTATTGCTTCACGCTTCAGCCTAAATATCGATGCAAAGACTTTATTAATTGACAAATATAGAACATTAAGCAATTTATATGTCATTTTAGTCTTATATCATTGATTGTTTGTTTGCTTTTTTTGTCAAATATTTTTGCATTTCAAGTGCAACTACACATTTTGTCTCTCTCTATCGTGCAGATAACCATTATCTTGGCTAAATGTTTTACTAGGAACTCAATGAAGAGTGAAGATCCTTAAATATTCTCCTTTTAACTTTTAAACCAAGACCATCTGTGCAAATCATTTTATCCTGTTCATATACATTAATATACAACGTGTTCCATCTTTGAGATCTATCCACTAAACTTGGGATCATCTAACCGCTTTGAGTTGAATCCTCTTATTCAATGTTTAGAATCCTGTCTCTCACAAAGTACTAGCATCACTGCTGGACAGCTCCGCCTCATCTAGCTATGACTCAGCTAACGTTTATGAGACCGGCTTAGTCATGGTGCGCAACGGTTGGTCACCAGGGAAGCGAAAGAGGTCCACGTCTTCTTCAACTTCAGAAAAAGAAAATGTTTAACCATTTGTTAATGAAATGTTGTATTACTTTAAGAAGTTAGTGCCAACAGGTAGAAACAGGAAGCGGGTGATGAGGGGAAAAAGAACTGACCTATGACCATATATTTGTACATGTATCAACCATATAGTGTCTCCATTGCACTTTTAACTAAGCCACCTTTTATGTTATAAAAATTTGTTTAAAGTATATAAATAAATTACGCTTACAGTAGCTTGGCAGGGTGGCAAGTAAAGCCTGGTGGCCCGCTAGGCTTATAATACAGTAGGGGAAACCTTGATGACAAAACTAAATGTTTGAATATGCAGTTATAATAATTAAAGTAATGCATAAGCATTCCCACTTGATAATTGTTGCTCTTCTGTTTAAACAGAAAGCAAGTAGATCTTTTCTTGTTTGCATTTCTGTGACAAGGCTGTGAAACCAGAGCAGTGCAGTGGGAATCTTATGGCCATGCCTGCCGTCTACCTGTGCTGTTCACTGCTGCAGTCTGTTAAACAAGAGCAAAGTAGGATACAGTATGGTCAACGAGTAAAGACTTGAACACATAAAGGCGATTTTGCTTGAGGGAGTCCAGGTCTCCCACGCTGGCAGCAGCCACAGCAATCTTTTCCCATGCTACAAAATGTAACTCATAATCTGCAAGGTTCCTCTTCTTCACTCTCACTTCCATCACTGTGGTCAGACTTCCTTCATGCCTGCTGTTTGAGTAAATCCACAGAGGAGCTGAGGGCCAATCACCAATGCACCTGCATACGCTGACATATGTCAGATGTGACAGAACAGAGTTGTGTGCCTACTGACAGGCTCTTTCTGATGTTGTGATTAGAGAAGCCACTACTGACAGGTCTTCTGATTGTGTATGTGTTTCAGGCTTTTCATTATGCAGGATCTGACCCTGTCACTCTATTGGCTACCTTCAGCTGCTTACTCAACATTCATAAAGTACTTGAAAGATACTTTAGTGTCGTACAGAGTTAAAAAACAGCATGGGTAGTTGGAGCACAAGTGCGACTGAAAATAACAAGGAAAAAAATTATAGGAGCAACTGATGGGGAGTAAGAAAAGGGCAAGTGAAAGAAAGGCTGAAAAATTTATTCTGAAGGAAAAAATGATACCGAAAAGTAGCAAGATGGGAGGAAAGCAGACAAACTTTTAACTTTTAGCCCTTTAACTTTTAACTTTTAGCCCTTTAAATTGTTCATCTCATTGTATTTTTCAATAACGCATTTTTTGCACAAATGCCATTTTGCACTGAACCACTGCAACTTGCACACTGTCTCTTATCCTCTGCACTGTTCACACTTTGACCACTGCTGCACTTTTTGTATTTTTCTATAACTCGTGCCATTTGAAATATCAATGCAACGTTCATAAGCTGTATGTAACGCAATTTCGTTCTGTATGCACCCTGTGCATACAAAATGACAAATAAAGAAGTCTAAGTCTAAGTCTCTAACAAAGCTTGCAAGCGATGGTGAGAGAGAAATGGGGTAGAGGGATGGGAGGAAGAGGATGAATAGGGTAATAATGGCTTAGTGTGAGAGCTGCTGTGGAGAAAGAGAGAACGGCTGAGTGAAGAAGAGAACAAAATGAGGCTGAGGGCACTCAGACAGATAGAATTAGACACACCGCAGAGGTTCAGTGTGTGCGCGACAGAGCCAGAGAGTGTGTTTGTTTTTACGTGTTTCTGTGTGCTGTGATAACATGAGTGCAGGCAGCAGGATTTATAGGAGTGCAGTGCTTTTACCATGTGTGTGAATGAATGGCTCAAAGGGAGGAAAATATGGTCGATTTTCTGAATATATTAATGATAATACTAGTTTTTTGCTGTTGTAATTAGCATTGCAATAATTTTTTTATTGTAAAGATTGTATTGGAGATTCCTAGTGGAAAAGGTTATTGGATTACGAAGCTCTCATTGTGCAGGTTATTCCTTTGAACAAATATAATAATAGTAACAAAATACAACTGAGAAGCTTTTAAGCTCCTGCAGCGATCTTAGTTTTAACAGAAATTACATAAATTCTTACATCAAAAGCTATGGTATTTTATGGTTGCTTGTGTATAGATACTTAAGTAGCTCCTATTTTATCATAGTTATAAAGCAAACCTTTACTTTTATACACCATTTTTTGACCCAAAGAAATCTGATTAATTCCCCAAATCAGGCAAATGTATAGCATGTGTTGATTCCCATTAGGCCCTTATTTTTTAAAGACGTTTACCTTTATACATCTAATTACAGGTGCTGGTCATAAAATTAGAATATCATGAAAAAGTAGATTGATTTCAGTAATTCCATTTAAAAAGTGAAACTTGTATATTATATTCATACATTACATACAAACTCATATATTTCAGATGTTTATTTTGTTTAATTTTGATGATTACAAATGACAACAAATGAAAATCTCAAATTCATCATATCAGAAAATTAGAATATTACTGAAGACCAATAAAAACAAAGGATTTATAGAAATGTTGGCCAACTGAAAAGTATGAACATGAAAAGTATGAGCATGTACAGCACTCAGTATTTAGTTGGGCCTCCTTTGGCCTGTATTACTGCAGCAATGCGGCGTGGCATGGAGTCGATCAGTCTGTGGCACTGCTCAGGTGTTATGATAGCCCAGGTTGCTCTAATAGTGGCTTTTAGCTCTTCTGAATTGTTGGGTCTGGTGTATTGCATCTTCTTCTTCACAATACCCCATAGATTTTCTATGGGGTTAAGGTCAGGAGAGTTTGCTGGCCAATTAAGAACAGGGATACCATGGTCCTTCAACCAGGTACTGGTAGCTTTGGCACTGTGTGCAGGTGCCAAGTCCTGTTGGAAAATGAAATCTGCATCTCCAAAAAGTTGGTCAGCTGCAGGAAGCATGAAGTGCTCTAAAACTTCCTGGTATGTGGCTGCGTTGACCCTGGACCTCAGAAAACACAATGGACCAACACCAGCAGATGACATGGCACCCCAAACCATCACTGACTGTGGAAACTTTACACTGGACTTCAAGCAACGTGGATGAAGTGCCTCTCTTCTTTTCCTCCAGACTCTGGGACCTTGATTTCCAAAGGAAATGCAAAATTTACTTTCATCAGAGAACATGACTTTGGACCACTCACCAGCAGTCCAGTCCTGTTTCTCTTTAGCCCAGGCAAGACGCTTCTGACGCTGTCTGTGGTTCAAGAGTGGCTTGACACAAGGAATGCGACAGCAGAAACCCATGTCTTTCATACGTCTGTGTGTGGTGGTTCTTGAAGCACTCACTCCAGCTGCAGTCCACTCTTAGTGAATCTCCCCCACATTTTTGAATGGGTTTTGTTTCACAATCCTCTCCAGGGTGCGGTTATCTCTCTTGCTTGTACACTTTTTTCGACCACATCTTTTCCTTCCCTTCGCCTCTCTATTAATGTGCTTGGACACTGAGCTCTGTGAACAGCCAGCCTCTTTAGCGATGACCTTTTGTGTCTTGCCCTCCTTGTGCAAGGTGTCGATGGTCGTCTTTTGGACAACTGTCAAGTCAGCAGTCTTCCCCATGATTGTGTAGCCTATAGAACTAGACTGAAAGACCATTTAAAGGCTTTTGCAGGTGGTTTGAGTTAATTAGCTGATTAGAGTGTGGCACCAGGGGCCATCAATTTTGAACCTTTTCACAATATTCTAATTTTCTGATATGATGAATTTGAGATTTTCATTTGTTGTCATTTGTAATCATCAAAATTAAACAAAATAAACATCTGAAATATATGAGTTTGTATGTAATGTATGAATATAATATACAAGTTTCACTTTTTAAATGGAATTACTGAAATCAATCTACTTTTTCATGATATTCTAATTTTATGACCAGCACCTGTATATAAATTACTTTATTATAATTATGCAGGGAGTTTTACAGATTATATGGACACTATTGATGTTTTTTTCACTGTAAATCCGATTCTAAAGGGCATAGACACAGTCCATTTAGGACATAAACTAAATATTCATCTAGTTATTGAAATTACAAATGAATAAAAAAATAATCTATTAGGGATTATACAGCACAAAGCCAGAAGCAGAAACCAGCATTCATTTTTTTCCAACTTACTCATTTTATGGCATTGCAAGAAACTATTTCACGTACTGTTTGTACTGTACATAGCATGAAAAAATATGTTTCAAGCATTTCTTTCACATTCATAAAGTACAAAGCACAGCTACATTTAACATGTGGTTTACTTATTGAAATCTCTCAGCTTCAATGTCCGATCCGTCTGCTTGTATCTGCATAAGCAGCTAATGTGTTTATTTGATCGTCCATCAAGAAGCCAGGAGAGTTTCATACTGATTTTTAACCCATATTGCAACATCTCTAATTCCTTACTAATTGGTCTTAAAACATCAAATGAAACCCTCTGAAATGCTGACCTGATATCTAATAAAAACCAAATGCGTTTCAGCTAGTCCATAAAGCTAAGAATCAATGAGGAAAATAAAAAGGGCATTAGATTATCGCTGCTTTAGTAGATTGCCAAACTTTCTAATTTTCCTCGATTTAATGTTATTTCACCTAACTATCTGTAAGAAAAGGAGTTAAAAACGTCAGCATTTTGTTTAACTAAGACAAAATAGTACTTTCAGAAATAGCTAATCAACTAATTTAATAGATAACTGAGCTATTTTTCTGAAATATGGGATGAAGGAGTGAGAGACAGAGAAAAGCTGAGGTAGACAGGACTCCATTAGATTGAGCATTAGAGAGTGTGAAGGTGCTAAAAGACCCGACAATAGTTGGTGCCTTAATGTGGTCTCTATCCTGGTTCTTCACTCCAACACCTCTTTATGTGTTTTTCTCAGTGGTTTCCAACTCACATAGCTCATTAAGAAAGTGTTTGAATGCAGCAAAAGGCTTAATGTGCTGTTGATGTGCATGCTTTGCTTCATATTCACTGTGTATCTTCCTCCTTTACAATATTTGACACGATTTTACATCCTCTTCTCTCTTTGTCTTTCTCTCTCTCCCTCCTTCACAGGCAGAGATCGTCAAGCGTCTCAGTGCCATCTGTGCTCAGATCATCCCTTTCCTCTCTCAGGAGGTAAGTGCTGCCAGACACACTTACTGTAGACACAGGCACACAAAATATGACCAAAAAAAAAAGAAACTCAACTACTTGCACTTTTAAGTAACTTTGTCAGAGAAATGTAAATGCGTCTTTCGTCGAACACTAAGTTAAATGGGAAAGTGATTGAAAACAAGGTCTAATTTAGAGAATTTAGGTATTATTAATGCACATCATATACTCATTAAAACAATACGCAAGTCTGCGTATTGATAAAAGCACGGCTCATTAACTTTGCCATGTGAATTGCATCTGCAGAAAATGAATGCTGTTGATTGCACATACTCCTGGTGTTCGTGATTGAAAGAAAAAAGAAAATTAGAGCAACAGTTCACAGTATTAGTTTAAATATCTGGTTCACAACAATCTGTGATTTTAAAATGAACACACTTATTAATTACAAAATCAAATCTTCTTTTGAAGGTTACATATTTTGATTAATCCCATCATCACACTTTTTTTTGTTAGATTTTTGAACAATCAGAAGATAGTTTCATTTCAAACCAGATTTTTTTAAAAGTACATATTTACTTACATGACCCTGTTCATATCAATGGAGCGGTTTTCATATTTCCTCCTTTCAAAACCACAAACTTCACTTAGGTCGTCGCTTTGTATGCTGCCATTTTACCTAAACAGACCAGCACAAAGCTGTAAGGAGAAATGGGAAGTGGAAGGCAAAGGATATAAGGTCTCTAAAATGTGTTAGAAATAGACATTTGGAGGTATGGTGTACATTTCTGTAAGGCCTCTCTGAGTCAGTAACCTTGCGCTGCAAGAAGGATTGTCGCAAGATCTGAGTTTGTCTCAGACCAAATCCCACTTGAAAGACTCCCGCTAAAAGCTACGTCTAATAAAAACCAGCGGGTCGGACCTATACTATGCCAGCAGTGGTTTTTGGGGCGGGACATGTAGGAATGACAAGAGTCATAAGGGCCTTGCCTGGGCATTACAAACTTACCTGTCGATACCGCAATTGACTCAGTTTTAGCTAAAATAGTGACAATTTCTTGTCTAAAAAGCTAGTGCGCTAGTTATGAAAAAACTCAAGAAACTGCATGATTGGCTGAAAGCATATTATAGAAGGCGGGTATTAACCTGGGACGTCACCTCATCAGCTCGAAGTGTTGTACTAAACATCCCTCATTGATAACATAGAACTCAACTCAGTTCTACACATATCAATCTGGCTATTGCCAGTCAGTGCTTTGCAAAGCCACCTTTTCTGCAGTATAGCTGGAAGTCCTTTGGGGTATGTCTCTACCGACTTTGGACCTAGCTCCAGCTCTTTCATCTTAGATGAAGGATGTCTGGTCCGAATGTTGAATGGATGAAGGTCTTAGATCAGGAGTCTGCAACCTTTTCTATGCAAAGAGCAATTGTTGTCCTTTTTCCGGCTAAATAAAAGTGGTTTAGAGCCACAAAATATGCACAGTGCACTTTCTTCTATAGATAATTATTTTATGTAAAAACATATTATAAAAAAACAAAGCATTACCAAGGTAATTTAAAGAAAAATAGCTCTAAAAGCATGTTTCCTATTCTTTGAAAGTCACTCTGCTGTGAAAATTCATTTCAAATATTCTTTATAAAACACTACAACTTCTAAGACTGGTATTTGTTATTATAGTGCATTAGTTCTTTATTATTTCATTTTTAGCCACTATTAAGAGCAATTGAAGGGCCACATGTGGATTTGGAGGTTACAAACCCTGGTCTAGACTCTGACTGGGTTATTCTAATAAATGAAAATGCTTTGGTCTGTAGCAGCTACTGCAGCTCAGACCTCTTGTTATCTCTATCTAGTTTTATTTCAGTGTTTCCCTGTTTCAAGTTTATCTACATTCCCATCAACCCCAACAAGTTAACCTATCACTGCTGAAAAAGGCATGGTACAGCCACCTTAGTATTGTACTTTGGTGGTGTTTTAGGTGTGAATTTCAATGTTTGCACCACTTATTGGTAAGGTTAAAAGTTCATTTTTTTTTTGTTTAATCTGACCAGACAACCTCCTTACACACATTTACCCTGTACTGTTTTTATTTGAAAATGCCCATCTTTTTATAAACCACATATTTTTTACTGCCACTTTTCTGTATAGGCCAGATATGTGGAGTGGGCAACAAACAAAGCTCCACTTTCTGTAGGTTTTCTAGTGTAATACTTTCTATTTTTGGTAGATATGAGTATTTATAACATTAACCCTACTTTAAAAATTTCAGCACCTTTTCCCCTGATCTATTGGATGTCTTTATTGGTCTCCATGATCCTGTTTACACACTGATGTTCTCTAAAAACACTTCGGAGTCCTTCACAGACCAGCTGTATTTCCTCAAACTTTTTCATGTGAAAAAAAAAGTTACCGTATATATTTTTTTCCGTCAGCATTACAATTATTGCCTTAATTATCCAGGCCTATGACCTAAAATCACAGTTAAAACATTACCCTCAGTTGGGATATGAACAAATGCGAAAATGCTCAGGGGATGGGAACACTTTTGTAAGCCAGTATGTCTCAGTTCTAATCACAGTTTGCTTCTATGGCAAATGGCACGTTCAGTTCTTTTCATGATCAAAGCCAACTCTTTGAGCCAAAAAGACCACCATAGCTGATGCTTCATATGTGGCCCACTGATTACAATGCTACATCTGAGGGAAATGACAGAAAGCCTTGGCTTTGGAGCCAGCTATTAAGGTTTTTGTGACAAAGACAAACTGACGTTAAGATTAGTGTATTGTTTTAAAAAAAATTACATCTTGTGATTTGCAAATCGAGTACTGTAATTTCTTAAAGGCTCCTTGGGGTTGTCTTATTATTCTCTCTTTTTTGAG